>NW_012115500.1:1142964-1245395 GCF_000951035.1 Colobus angolensis palliatus | reverse complement strand
TTCTTCTTCTTCTTCTTCTTCTTCTTCTTCTTCTTCTTCTCCTTCTCCTTCTCCTTCTTCTTCTTCTTTCTTCTTTCTTCTTTCTTCTTCCTTCTTCTTTTTTTGAGACAGAGTCTCACTCTGTTGCCTAGGCTGGAGGACAGTAGCACAATCTCAGCTTACTGCAACCTCTGCCCTGTGGGCTCAAGTGATACTCCCACCTCAGCCTCCTCAGTAGCTGGGAGTACACGTGTGCACCACCAGCTAATTTTTGTATTTTTTGTAGAGATAGGGTCTTACCATGTTGTCCAGGGCGGTTTTAACCTTCTGGGCTTAAGTGATGAGATTACAGGCATGCGCCACTGCGCCCAGCCAATCATGATGTATTATCTTTTGGATGTGCTTTTGGATTCAGTTAGCTGGTATTTTGTTGAGATTTTGCATCTATGTTTATCAGAGATATTGGTTTGCAGCTTTCTTTTTTTTCTTGTGTCCTTTCCTAGTTTTGGTATTAGCGTTATACTGGCTTCAGAATAACTTAGGGAGGATTCCCTCTTTTTTTTATCTTTTGGAATAGTTTCAGTAGAATTGATACCAACTCTTCTTTGAATATCTGGTAGAATTCAGCTGTGAATCCACCTGGTCCTGAAACTTTCTGTGTTGGCAATTTTTTCATTACTTATTTAATCTTGCTGCTTGTTATTAGTCTGTTCATGGTTTCTATTTCTTCCTGATTTAATCTAGGATAATTACATGTTTCCAGGAATTTATCCATTTCCTCTAGATTTTCTAGTTTGTATGTATAAAGGTGTTCATACTAGTCTTGAATGATTTTTTTTATTTCTGTAGTATCAGTTGTAATATCTCCAGTTTCATTTCTAATTCAGCTTATTTGGATGTTCTCTCTTCTTTTCTTGCTTAATCTCACTGATAGTTTATCAATTTTGTTTATCTTTTCAAAGAACCAGCTTTTTGTTTCATTTATCTTTTTTATTTTTTTGATTTCAATTTCATTTAGTTCTGCTCTCATCTTTGTTTTTTTCTTTTCTTCTGCTATGTTTGGATTTGCTTTGTTATTGTTTCTCTAGTTCCTTGAGGTGTAACATTACCCGCTGTCTATTTTTGCTCTTTCAGACTTTTTGATGTAGGCATTTAATGCTATGAGCTTTCCATTCGGTACTATTTTGCTGTATCTCAGAGGCTTTGATCAGTTGTATCACTTTTATCATTCATTTCCAATAATTTGCAATTTCCATATTAATTTCATTATTAACCCAAAAATTATTCAAGTGCAGATTATTTAATTTCCATGTATTTGTATAGTTTTGAGGGTGGGTTGCTTTTAGATCTAGCAGTAATTGTTTTATAAATCTTGGAGCTCCTGTGTTAGGTGCATATAAATTTAGGATTGTAATATCTTCTTGTTGAACTAATCGTTTTGTTATTATATAATGGCCTTCTTTGTCTTTTTTATTGTATTTTTTTAAGTCTGTTTTGTCTGATGTAAGAATAGTGACTCCTGCTTGCTTTCAGTTTCCATTTGTGTAGAATACCTTCTTCCACCCCTTTACCTTAAGTTTATGTGAGTCCTTAGATATTAGGTGAGCCTCTTGAAGACAGTAGATATTTGGTTAGTGTTTTTTTTAACCCATTCTGCCATTCTGTATCTTTCCAAGTGAAGCATTTAGGCTATTTACATTCAACATGAATATTAAGATGTGAAGTACTGTTCTATTCATCATATTAGTTTTTACCTAAATACTTTTTCTTCATTATGTTAATGTTTTATAGGCCCTGTGAGATTTATGCTTTAAGGAGTTTCCATTTTGATACATATCAAGGTTCTGTTTCAGGATATGGAACTCCATTTAGCTTTTATTGTAGTGCTGGTTTGGTAGTGGAAAATTTCCTCAGCATTTGTTTCTTGGAAAAAGATCTTATCTCTCCATTTATAAAGCTTAGTTTTGCAGAATGCAAAATTCTTGGCTGACAATTATTTTGTTTAAGGAGGGTAAAGATAGGACCCCAATCCCTTCTGGCTTGTAAGGTTTCTGCTGAGAAAGCTGTTGTTAGTCTGATAGTTTTTCTTTTATAGGTTACCTGATGCTTTTGTCTCACAGCTACTAAAATTCCTTCCTTCATGTTGACTTTAGATAGTTTAATGCTGTGTACTTTGGTGATGATCTTTTTGCAAAGGAATTTCCCAGGAGTCTGAGCTTCCTGTATTTTGATATCTGTATATCTAGCAAGGCGAGGAAAGTTTTCCTCAATTATTCTTTAAAACAAGTTTTCCAAATTCTTAGACTTCTCTTCCCCCTCAGGAACATCAATTATTCTTAGGTTTGGCCAGTTTACATAATCACATACTTCTTGGAGACTTGGTTCATTTCTTCAATTATTTTTTTCTTTATCTTTGTCTGATTGGGTTAATTCAAAAGCCTTGTCTTCAAGCTCTGAAATTATTTATTCTAGTTGTTCTTGTCTAATACTGAAACTTTTCACTATATTTTGAATTTCCCTAAGTATGTCTTTTATTTCCAGAAGTTCTGATTGGTTTTTCTTTATGATATCCATCTCTCTGGAAATTTTTTCATTCATACCCTGAGTTTAAAAAAAAAAATTATGTTGGTTTTCACCTTTCTCTGGTTATATCCTAGATCAGCTTAATAATCTTCTGACTTCTTTATCTGGTATTTCAAAGATTTCATCTTGGTTTGGAGCAATTGTTGGGAAGCTAGTTTGATCTTTTGGGGGTGTTATAGAACCCTGTTTTGTCGTATTACCAGAATTACTTTTCTGGTTCCTTTTCACTTGGATAGACTTTTCTTCAAATTGTTCTTGAATGTATTTTTTATTTGACTGTGGTTTTTATTTAATTTCTTTTTTTTCTCTTTGGAATCTGACTTTAATGTTTATAGTTTATTGTAGCCTAATTTAATTCTTGGTGCTTTTAGCAGGAAAGACTCTGTATGACTTCCTTAGTTATAGAGGGTCCTTGTGCACTGGCTTTTCCAGATGCTTGTTGTAGTAGTTATGTACACTGTGTGTGGGCAAGTTCACTGTCTCATATGGGGTTGGAATGGCAAGTATTTTTGAAACTTATCTCATTCGCCCATGGTGTACACTTTTTTATTTACTTAATTTTTCTCCAGTGTTTTATTTACTGAGTTGATGATCCAGGCTTCAGGTCAGTAGGGGAGTTATCCCTGGGTAGGCACTGGCTGTAGATAAAGCAGGTGGGTAGATGTAATACCCAATGGTGGGCAGATGTCCCAGCCTTGTTGAAGGTGGCTGGGAAGCCCTCATTTGGATATACTGAGATTTTATCAGGTTGAAAGGTGGGAGCTCCTCAGCTGCCAGACCAGCAGGGAAGGCATCCACTTCCCAGCCTCATTTCTATCCCAGTGTTCTGGCTATTTAGGTTAGACAGGCTCCTCTTTTCATCTGTAAGAATGTTGATATTCCAAGTAAAAAGGAGTTGTGACGGTGCCTCTCATGAAAGCCTGACCTGGAGAGTGCTCTTCCTGTGGGGATGCAATCACCCTGAATTGTTCTAGGAAAGCTGTCTGTAGGTGCATCCACACTGCATTCCGGTGGGAGAAGCCCCAGCTGTGTTTGCAGTGGTGTACTGGTAGGAATAAGGGCACCGTCTCCAAGACCCTTAACAATCAGAGAGGTTGCCTCCCTGTTGGGATAGAGGTGCACAGCAGCGCTATAATTGTGTCTCTGCTGAAAGAAACTTCCCATTAGTGGAAAGATCTGGGACTCAAGAACTGTCATTCAGATTCTTTTGTCCCACAGGGTGTTCCCTTGATGTGGTGCTCTCCCCCTTCCCCTAAGAATGGGAATTCCTGAGAGCTAGACTACAGTAATTGTTATTGCTCTTCTGGGTCTAGTCACCTAGTGGAGTTACCAGACTCCAGACTGGTGCTGAGAAATGTCTGCAAGGGATCCAGTGATGTGACCTGTCTTCAAGTCTCCCAGCAGTGGATACCAGCACCATTTCTGACGAAAGTGGTAGGGGAGTGACGTAGACTCTGTGAGATTCCTTGGTTGATAGGCTTAGTGTGCTGGCTTTCTCAAGTGCTGGTTATAATTATTGTGAACTTGTCACATGGACCCACTCAGAACCTTTGGTTAGCCAGGGTGTTGTACGCAGTGGTGGTGAGTACAGCTGAGGTCATGCTGCCGTTTTCTCCATTCTGGACACAGTATTATTCTGCCTAGAGGTGCTGTAATGGACTGCTTTGGTTGGCCTCCAGCCAAGAGGTGGCACTTTCAAAAGAGCACCAGCTGTGGTAGTAGCAGTAGGATTTGAGTTTGCCCTAAGTTACCCAGGGGAAATATTCTGGTTTCGCAGGCAATGGGTGGAGCTATAAAGCTCCTTAAAGTTTATGTTCTTTGTGTTAAGCTATCAGGGTGGGTGGAGGGGCACAGCCAGGTGGGGATAGGGTTAGGTGGATCTGTGCTCTGACTCTCCTTGGGTGGGGCTAGCCACAGCCCCTGTGAGGGTCAAAGAGAGGGTTTCAGGCTACTGGGATAAAGTTCCAGTGGGGAGTGTAACTGCCTTTGGTTCACAGAAGAGTTTGCAAAGGGAGTGGGGAGTATTAGGCAGCAGTAAGCCTCACCCAGCTCCCACGCAGTTGGTGAGGCCACTCTCACTCCCACAGTGCTCCACTAACAGCTTAGATCCAGGCAGTCTGCACACAGAACTCAGTCCTGCCCGAGGCTATAAGCTTTCCACAGAGATAGCAACCTCCAGTTTCTGGCCACACCCATCCCTATCTCTCCACAAGGCTGGGCACCCAACTCCTGTGCTCATGTCTGCAGTGCAATTCCCACTTGTGCTCCCCACCTCCAACCCTGGGTTCTGGTCAAGGGAGTTTGTTCCTACTCAAGATTATATTACAAAATTCAGCTTGAAGCTTCTTCCACCTGCAACCTCTTCCTGAGCTCATTGGTTGACTTCTTTGAGGGCCCTTGTGAGATATAGTCAGTAATGGCTTTCCTGGGTTCATACTGAAGACTGGGATGGCTTGCAAGGCACTTTCTGCTGCTGCTTCTACTTGTATATTTCACACCACTCCCTCAATTTGTTCCAGCTCTGGGTAAGGTTGAGGTCTTCTCCCAAGACCTGGATTTTCAGATTCCCTGGTGGGGACATGTCCTCTGGAGGCAGACTCTCCTCTATCACACTCTGGGAACTTAAGAGTTTTTCACCTGTCTCATGGAGTAGGCTTCAACCTGCCACTTATTTCAAAGGCTGTGTGGATTCTTTCAGATTTTATGTTAAATTTCTGCACTGGTTCTTGGAAAAAATTTATTATGTGAATCTCTACACACTATTCTGTCCAGAATGTATCTTTTTAAACAAGTAAACATTATCAGTACTTTTTTTACTTTAAATTAAATTTGCTTCTTTTCATCATATTACCTTTGAAACTATTTTTTTATTATGAATGTAACGCTGTTTGTGATAAAAGACTTGGAAAATACCAACAAGCATAAAGAAGAAAAAAAGTCATTCGTTTTTTGACATACAAAAATGTACAACTTTTATAATTAATTCTGTCAGACTTCTTGATTTTTCACTTTTGTACTTGTAAAGTTATTTTTATTTGGCCATTAGATTAATGTTTTTTTTACAAATATTGGTGAATTTTCTTTACATTTTGTTTTATATATTTTAATTAATAATGTTAATAATAACATATTTCAGGCATACAAAAAAAGGACATGGAATGATATAGCTATACAGAACTGCAATGCAACTTTAAACAATACAACATTACTAATACAATTGAAGCCTCCTTATATAACCCTCCCAATGACATTCCTAACTACGGTAACCTCCTTCTCACTAGAGGTTATTGTAATTCTGAATTTGGCTTTATTATTTTCATATATGCTCAATTGATGTGTTTTGTTACATATTTTATATTGTTTTGCACTTATGAAAATTTTTGCATATATCTCATTGTTTTACATGTATACATTATTTTGCCTATGTTGCTTTATAAGAGTTCTTTTACGGGCCGGGTGCGGTGGCTCAAGCCTGTAATCCCAGCACTTTGGGAGGCCGAGATGGGCGGATCACGAGGTCAGGAGATCGAGACCATCCTGGCTAACACAGTGAAACCCCGTCTCTACTAAAAATACAAAAAAACTAGCCGGGCAAGGTGGCAGGCGCCTGTAGTCCCAGCTACTCCGGAGGCTGAAGCAGGAGAATGGCAGGAACCCGGGAGGCGGAGCTTGCAGTGAGCTGAGATCCGGCCACTGCACTCCAGCCTGGGTGACAGAGAGAGACTCCGTCTCAAAAAAAAAAAAAAAAAAAAAAAAGAGTTCTTTTATGAAAACTCCTCTACTTACAAATTCGTTGAAAGTTGCTTCTTTCATTTAATAGTATTTCAGATTTATCTATGTTGCTACAAATTATTGATAACTCATTTTCTATTAAATTAGCTAATATAAAAATTGAGTGAAGATAACTAATGCTGGTGTTTTATTTTGGGTTGCTCCAGAAGCTGACTCAGAGATGAAGCTTTAAGTGTAGGTAGTTTATCTGCACAATACAGGGAACCATGGCAAAGGATTGGGGAATAGAAACAAGGAACAGAAAACAGCCAATCAAGAGTGTATTATGAAACCAGCTACCACTGTGAGTGAATACAGCTTGATTCTGTGGATCAGCATAAAGCACACACTTCAAAGGATATCTTTTCACCAATTCTTAACAGCCACTATTTGAGGACTGCTCCCAAGGCATGTTAATTTCCTAGCATTTCTGACTTGCAGCACACACTTGGAGAGAAATGCCTTCTGCATATCAGAAAAACTCTAGCAACAGAGGTAACAGGCATCAGCAATTGGAAGTCACCTGAGTAGACTAGAATGGTATAGTCTGAGAAATATGAGCTGGACAAGGGCAGCATCTACCACAGCTGGTGACAGCCTACTGAAATTTCTACCTCTATATATTTCTAAGGACATTGCCACAATTATTTTGGAAAGACATTTGACGCTATATATCAAGAGCCAAGAGTTCAAGCCTGCAGTGAGCTAGGATCTTGCAATTGCACTGCAGCCTGGGTGACAAAGTGAGACCTTGTCTCTAATTTACAAAAAGAAATGTTCCTACCAAAGAGAACTTCATTAAAACAATTATGTGTACATTCATTGCAGCCTTATTTATAATGTTAAAAATAATAAATATTCTAAATATCCAACAATATAAGAATGGTTAGGAAAGTTATGTATGCTTGCTGGATGAAATTTTGCTATTAAAGTTGAGAATTATGAAGATTATATTGTTACATGAGAAAACGTCTGTGCAGGGGGATAAAGAGAAGGAAGGAAGGAAAGAAGGAAGGAAAGAAGGAGGGAGGAAGGAAAGAAGGAGGGAGGGAGGAAAGGAAGGGAGGGAGGGAGGGAGAAAATATTTCAAAATAGTAATATGATTTTCTGGGAGTAGACCTATATTATTATATTATTTTTAGTTATATTATTTTAGTATAAAAATAATGTATTTTAAAGGAACATAAGCATTAGTATAAAGATCATTCAAAAATATTTTAATAATAATATCTGTTATCTATATATAAGTTTTGAGGCTATATATAAAACCTCACCTGTTATTACAAAAATCTTGTGAAATAATTGAGTTCAGTATTAATGTACTTATTTTACAGATAATAAAACTAGGCTCAGAAAGGGCCAAATGGCTAGAAAGTAATGGAACTGTGATCAGACTATATTTCTTCTGACTCCTAGCCCAGTGTTCCTCATGACAGTGATGAACACTGGTTATGTTTGCTTGTTCAACACTCCTTTTATAATACATGAATTTCTTTTTTTATTTCTTTTCCTTGTCCCTCATCTTCAAGGGCAGGTGGTGGACCCAAGCCTGTATACTAAAAGTACAAAATATAATGATTAGTACAGGGTTAGGCATTTGACCCAAGTTAGGCAAATCAAAGTCAGCTCAGTACTTAAAAAAATAGCTTCTTCCAGTGGGGGTACTAAACTGTTAGAAGATGAAAAACCTGAAGTCACTTACAGTCATAGTTTGTCAGCTCATAAAAGATGTTGCCTAAGAGTGAAGAAAAGACAAAGGAAAACAGAGGTAAAAGTGGTAAGAGACAGATATGTGATGATGTCAGTAAAGCACTCACAAATTCAGATCTGGCCATGCCTCAGGCTACCCTTGGCCTTTTCAGATTTGTGAACCAATTCATACCTTTTTCTTCAAATTAAAATTGGGTTGCTGTCATTTTCACCTAAAACCATCTTGGCTAATATGGAAGCAGTTGTTGTTCCTGGAAAATCTTCAGAAGTTGAGTTGGCCAAGTTGAGGTAGACAACAGGGCAGTTAGTGTTCTTTTACAGTAGCTATAGAGTAGTCCATTCATGCTATACAGTAGAAAAGTAGACGGTTAAACTGTTAAACTGTTACCTGTCATACTCTTAGACTCATGTGTCTACTGAGACTATAACTTTAAGGAACTTTGTAGAAAAATGTCAGGATACTGGAATATCTTAGCCAATTCTCTCAGTCTTACCTGTTTAAAAGCAGAGACAGAAGAAAATACAACCTTCATTTGTGTCTGCATCTAACAATCTTGAGCCAGCTGAGATTCAAATAGCCATGAGCTTTAAAAATCAAAAAAGGCAAAATCTTTTTTTTTGAAACGGAGTCTTCAAAAAAATACTTCAAAAAACACTCCAGCCTGTCGCCCAGGCTGGAGTGCAGTGGTGCGATCTCGGCTCACTGCAAGCTCCGCCTCCTGGGTTCACGCCATTCTCCGGCGTCATCCTCCTGAGTAGCTGGGACCACAGGCGCCTGCCACCATGCCTGACTAATTTTTTGTATTTTTAGTAGAGACGGGGTTTCACCGTGGTCTCGATCTCCTGACCTTGTGATCCGCCCGCCTTGGCCTCCCAAAGTGCTGGGATTACAGGCGTAAGCCACCGTTCCCGGCCAAAGGCAAAATCTTTACCCCAAGAAAAAAATTAGTGCAAAGAATACTCAGAGAGCCTGACAAGAACATTGAAAATGAGAATAGAATCTAGGGGAAGCTATGATATGATCTCCAGGAACTTCCCAAGAACTTTGGTATTTTCTGCCAGAAGAAGGTGTTAGCTATGATATTGTAGGTAAAAATGACAGTAACTCCAATTTAGTTATCTTAATTAAAAGGCAGTAAAAAAAAATTCCATGTCCTGCTACCTAGAGGTATGAGGAGAATTAGCTATCACTTCCAATCCCAACTAATTATTCTGTGCCACTTACAAACCATTAAGCTAAAAGTTAAAATATAGGTAAGCCATTGAGGTCTAATACTAAGAAACAGAAACCGCACTCACACTTCTCTTGAGACTATGCTCAACATGGTCTCAGTTTCCAGTAACTAGTCTATATCATTAACTAAATACAAATTAGCTGCATGCCTCCCAAGGTTTCAAGAAATTTTTTATTCCAAAGAAACCCCAACACTGGCAGGCAATGCTTGGAAATACCCAACTCCTAAGCATTTCCTACACCACCAAAACTTCACCAATGGGAAGTAGATCCCTAACCCACAGCAGCCAGCAAAGAAGGGTTCTTCCCAATGTCAATAGCAAATATCAGGTAATTTACTTAAGAATATCAAACTGTTAAATAAAATTCTCCATGATACAGATTGGCTGACCAAGGAACTCACTATCCTTCCATGCAGAAAGAATTTGCAAACTCTGATGAGTAAAACCACTGTTTATTAATTTCCCACTTTTCTCATTTCTGTGTGAAAATTTTATTAAATTTTATATTTTATTTACTTTATTTTGTCTTTTATGTTATACTGTAGGTGCTTAAACAAATATACCACTTAGTCATAGACTGCTCAAGCATGAGAAGCTACCTTTAAGACTGACACAGACAAGCACAGAGCAAAGATCTTGCTAGAGGTACATAGAGTAAATGTGTGGCTTTGTACTTTTTAGAGAGGAGATGGAATTCTAGGATCATCATGGCAGACGGGAGGCAGGACTAGAGTGCAGCTCCAGACAGAGCAGCTTGCAGAAGGTCGCATTGTGAATTTTAGCTCCAGATTGAGTGCAAGAACAAACCAGCAATTCTGAGAGGACCCACAGACCCTCTGAAGGAAGTGGGCTGCTCCTTCAGGACCCTGGAGACACCCCAAAAACTGTGACTGCCCAACTGCAGAAGTGGGAAAAGGAGACCCTCCTCTCCTGAACACACACATCCACTTGAAAAGTTGAAGATGTGTTTGCGGGAGAAGTTTCTGACCTTACCTGGAGCTAAGCCAATTTAGAGAGCTAAGTGAGGGTAAAACTACATAGGGAGAAGGAAATCTCTAGCTGAACTTTGCAATAATATGAACAGGCTGAGAAGCTTCCTTGCCAGAACTTGGGAGAAGGCACTCAAATCTGGTGTGCAGACTCCACCAGCAAGGGAAGAACCAAGCCCTTTTCTCTCACAGATGGGAGGCGGGAGATTTCAAGCCCGTCATGCCCTCTGTCTGGAAACAGACTTGGGGCTGTTGTCGGGTGAACTGTGGGAGTGAGACTGGCTCTTTGGTTTGCATGGGAGCTGGGTGAGGCCTGTGACTGCTGGCTTTCCCCCACTTCCCTGACAACCTGCATGACTCAGCAGAGGCAGCCATAATCTTCCTAGGTACACAACTCCAGTGACCTAGGAATCTCACTCCTATCCCCTACAGCAGTCGCAGCAATACCTACCCAAGGAGGGCCTGAGTTCAGACATGCCTAGCCCTGCCCTGACCTGATGTTCCTTCCCTACCCACCCTGGTAGCAGAAGACAATGAGTATTAATCTTGGAAGTTCTAGGACCCCACCCACCACCAGTCTCTCTCTATAATCCTACAGCTAATGCTTTCTGGAAAGCGCCACCACCTGGCAGAAGGCCAACCAGCACAAAAATAGAGCATTAAACCACCAAAGCTAAGAACCCTCATGGAGTCTATTGCACCCCCTGCCACCGCCACCAGAACAGGCACTGAGACACATGGCTGAGAGACCCAAGGACAGTTCACATCACAGGACTATGTGCAGATAACCCCCAGTACCAGCCTGGAGTCAGGTAGACTCACTGGGTGGCTAGACCCAGAAGAGGGACAACAATCACTGTAGTTTGGGTCACAGGAAGCCACATCCACAGGAAAAGGATGAGAGTACTACATCAAGGGAACACCCCATGGGATAAAAGAATCTGAACAACAGCCTTCAGCACTAGACCTTCCCTCTGACAGAGTCTACCTAAATGAGAGGGAACGAGAAAATCAATCCTGGTAATATCACCAAAAAAGCTCTTCAACACCCCCCAAAAATCACAGTAGTGCACCAGCAATGTATCTAAACCAAGAAGAAATCTCTGATTTACCTGAAAAAGAATCTAGGAGATTAGTTATTAAGCTAATCAGGGAGGGACCAGAGAAAGGTAAAGCCCAATGCAAGAAAAAAAAAAAAAAAAGATATAAGAAGTGAAGGGAGAAATATTCAAGGAACTAGATAGCTTAAGGAAAGAAACAATCAAAAGTTCAGGAAACTGTGGACACACTTTTAGAAATGTGAAATGCTCTAGAAAGTCTCAGCAATAGAATCGAACAAGTTGAATAAAGAAATTCAGAGCTTGAAGACAAAGCCTTCTAATTAACCCAATCCAACAAAGACAAAGAAAAAATAATAAGAAAATATGAACAAAGTCTCCAAGAAGCCGCAGATTACGTTAAACAACCAAACTTAAGGGTAACTGGCATTCTCCTGCAGAAGAAGAGAATTCCAAAAGCGTGGAAAACATATTCAAGGGAAAGAGTGAGGAAGACTTCTCCAGCCTTGCTAGAGACCTAGACATCCAAATGCAAGAAGCACAAAGAACACCTGGAAAATTCATCACAAAAACATCTTTGCCTAGGCACATTGTCATCAGGTTATCCAAAGTTAAGACGAAGGAAAAAAATCTTAAGAGCTGTGAAACAAAGCACCAAGTAACCTATAAAGGAAAATCTATCAGATTAACAGCAGATTTCTCAGCAGAAACCCAAAAAGCTAGAAGGGATTGGGGCCCTATCTTCAGCCTCCTCAAACAAAACAATTATCAGCCAAGAATTTTGTATCCGGCAAAACTAAGCTTCATATATGAAGGAAAGATACAGCTTCATATATGAAGGAAAGATACAGTCGTTTTCAGACAAACAAATGCTGAGAGAATTTGCCACCACTACAAGAACTGCTAAAAGAGCTCTAAATCTTGAAACTAATCCTGGAAACACATCAAGACAGAACCTCTTTAAAACATAAATCACACAGGAACTATACAGCAAAAATACAAATTAAAAAGTAAAAACAACAAACAAACAAACCAAAGTATGCAGGCAACAAAGAGCATGATGAACACAAGGGTACCTCACATTTCAATACTAACATAGAATGTAATTGGCCAAAATCTCCTCTTAAAAGATAGAGAACCACAGAATGGGTAAGAACTCACCAACCAACTACCTGCTGCCTTCAGCAGACTCACCTAACACATAAGGACTCACATAAACTTAAAGTAAAGGGGTGGAAAAAGGCATTTCATGCAAATGGACAGCAAAAGCGAGCAGGGGTAGCTCTTCTTATATCAGACAAAACAAACTTAAAGCAACAGTAGTCAAAAGAACAAAGAGGGATAGCATATAATGGTAAAAGGCCTTGTCCAACAGGAAAATATTACAATCATAAACATATATGCACCAAACACTGGAGCTCCCGTTTATAAAAAATGACCATAGACCTAAGAAATGAGATAGCAACACAACCTCAGAATGCATATTCTACTCAATAGCACATGGAACTTTATCCAAGCTAGATCATATGATAGGCCAAAAATGAGACTCAACAAATTTTAAAAATTTAAGAAAATTAAAGTTATATTAAGCACTCTCTCAGATCACAGTGGACTAAAACTGAAAATCAACACCAAAAGGAACCTTCAGAACCATGCAAATACACGGAAATTAAATAACCTGCTCCTGAATGAGCATTGGGTCAAAAACAAAATCAAAATGGAAATTAAAAAATCCTTCAAACTGAATGACAATAATGACATAACCTATCAAAATCTCTGGGATACAGCAAAGGCCATGCTAAGAGGAAAGTACATAGCCCTAAGCACCTACATCAAAAAGACTGAAAGTGCACAAACTGACATTCTAAGGTCATACCTCAAGGAACTAGAGAAACAAGAACAATCCAAACCCAGGCCCAGCAGAAGAAAGGAAATTACCAAGATCAGAGCAGAACTAAATGAAATAGAAACAAAAAATAAAAATAAAAATAAAAAGATAAATGAAACAAAAAGCTGGTTCTTTGAAAAGATAAATAAAATTAATAGGCCATTAGCAAGATTAACCAAGAAAAGGAGAGAGAAAATCCAGATAACCTCACTAAGAAATGAAACAGAAGACATTACAACTGACACTACTGAAATGCAAAAGAGTATTCAAGGCTACTAGGAACACCTTTATGAACATAAACTAGAAAACCTAGAAGAGATAAATAAATTCCTGGAAAAATGCAACCATCTTAGCTTAAATCAGGAAGAATTAGATACCCTGAACAGACCAATAACAACCAGTGAGATTAAAATGGTAATTTAAAAATTACCAACAAAAAAAAGTCCAGGACCAGACATATTCACAGCAGAATTCTACCAAACATTCAAAAAAGAATTGGTACCAACCCCTTTGACACTATTCCACAAGACAGAGAAAGAAAGAACCCTCCCTAATTCATTTCATGTAGTCAGCAGCACCCTAATACCAAAATCAGGAAAGGACATAACAGAAAAAGAAAACTACAGACTGATATCCATGATGAACTCTGATGCTAAAATCCTTAATAAAATACTAGCTAACCAATGACACATCAAAAAGACAATCCATCATGATCAAATGGGTTTCATGCTAAGGATGTAGGGATGGCTTAACATATGCAAGTCAATAAGTGTGATATACCACATTAACAGAATTGAAAACAAAAATCACATGATCATCTCAATAGATGCAAAAAAAGCATTCGACAAAATCCAACATCTCTTGTGACTGAAACTCTCAGCAAAATCGGCATACAAAGGACATACCTTAGTGTAATAAAAGCCATCTATGACAAACCCGCAGCCAACATAATACTGAATGGGGAAAAATTGAAAGCACTCTCTCTGATAACTGGAACAAGACAAGGATGCCCACTCTCACCACTCCTCTTCAACATAGTACTGAAAGTCCTAGTCAGAGCAATCAGACAAGAGAAAGAAATAAAGGGCATCTGAATCAGTAAACAGAAAGTCAAACCGTCACTGTTTGCTGATGATATGATCGTTTACCTTGAAAACCCTAAGGATTCCTCCAGAAAGCTCCTAGAACTGATGAAAGAATTCAGCAAAGTTTCCAGATACAAGATTAACTTACACAAATTAGTAACTCTTCTGTACATGAACAGCAACCAAATGGAGAATCAAATCAAGAACTCAACCCCTTTAACAATAGCTGCCAACAAATAAAAATAAAATTCTTAGGAATATATCTAACCAAGTAGTCAAAAGACCTCTACAAGGAAAACTACAAAACACTGTTGAAAGAAATCATAGATGACACAAATACATGGAAACACATCTCATGCTCATGAATGGGTAGAATCAAAATTGTGAAAATGACTATAGTACCACAGTACCAAAAGCGATCTACAAATTCAATGCAATCACCATCAAAATACCACCATCGTTCTTCACAGAATTAGAAAAAAAATTCTAAAATTCATAGGGAACAAAAAAGAGCCCACATAGCCAAAGTAAGACTAAGCAAAAAGACCAAATCTGGAGGCATCACACTACCTGATTTCAAACTATACTATAAGGCCATAGTCACCAAAACAGCATGATACTGGTATAGAAATAGTCACATAGACCAATGGAACAGAATATAGAAGCCAGAAATAAACCCAAATACTCACAGCCAACTAATCTTTGATAAAGCAGACAAAAACATAAAGTGGGGAAAGTGGCATATATATATAATATATCATATAAGATATATATTTGTTGGCCATTTGCATATCTTCTTTTGAGAATTGTCTATTCATGTCCTTAGCCCACTTTTTGATGGGATTTTTTTTCTTACTGATTTGTTTGAGTTCATTGTAGATTCTGGATATCAGTTCTTTGTCATATATATATGATAGAATACTACACAGCCATAAAAAGGAAAGAACTAACAGCATTTGCAGTGATTGGATGAGTTTGGAGACTATTATTCTAAGTGAAGTAACTCAGGAATGGAAAAACAAACAATATATATTCTCACTGATATGTCGGAGCTAAGCTATGAGGACACAAAGGCATAAGAATGATACAATGGACTTTGGGGACTTGTGGGGAAGAGTGGGAGGGAGGCGAGGGATAAAAGACTACAAATATGGTGCAGTGTATACTGCTCAGGTGATGGGTGCACCAAAATCTCACAAATCACCACTAAAGAACTTACTCATGTAACCAAATACCACCTGTACCCCAATAACTTATGTAATAAAATATATATTAATCAATTGATTACAAAATAAAATTTAAAAAAATAGGAGGTGACTGTGTGTTTTTCTTGTGTATGGAGTTTTATTATATTACATAGAAGCAATGTATGTACTAAAAGAAATGTTGAAGATGTATGAATTAAAAGAAAGTTTATGTATTTACTGGACAACTAAGGATGATATAATGGAGATACGTAGATTTTACTTATCAAACATCTTGACAAAGGAAGCCCATTTTTTCTTATAGACTTCTCTATTTCCAATGTGTGAGGTTTAGATGGACTGCCATAGTTCTTGGGGACTATTCTGACTATACCTTTCACTAGCAGAATCCATAATTGCTGCTTAAGAGGTGAACATATGACTCAAGGTACATGAATGAAATCAGCTTGAAGACTTGCTAAACCTATTGAGGAAAGAATATTCTTAATCCACTGGCATTACTAAGCTGGTAGAATATAAACTTGGAACTGCCAATATTTGTCTTTGTTACCACTTACAGAGCTTCTGAGAATGAAACCAGCCAAGAAACCAGAGTTGAGAAGCATAAGAGACTTGATAACATTGTGTGTATCTAAATTCAGCCATGACTAAAGCCCACAAATACAACCTGCACTTCTCAGCAATTTGAGCCAATAAATTCACCTTTCTGCTTCAGTAAGTTTAGCATGTGTTTTTGAAATGTGGAGTCCTAACAAATAGGACTTCCGAATTTCTTAAAATTCACTTAGTTATTCACCTCTTGTGTTAACATTATGATGATTTCCAAAAACAGTCAGGAGCTTGGAGGGCATATTATGTCCAGTCATGGAAGTAGGGTCACTGTAAGTGCAACAGGGTAAGGGATACATTGTAAGAATCAGACCTTACCCAGTTGTGGGAGGAGCTAGGTAATTGCAAATCCAAAGGGAGAGTAGGAAGATCAAAGAAGGAGTAGGATCCTCCCTAAGCAATGATGCAAGTCAAATAGTCAATGATTGCAGGTAAATCTGAGGACAGCATATCCTCTAACAGAACCAAGTGATTCTGTTAGAGGTAAGCTAATGAGAGGTCTTTGAGAAGCTATCTGTGGCTTCTGTCAATTTACAGACAAGCATCTGTTGTTGAACCTGAACTGCTCTTAATTGCCAGGGCCACGAGTTGGGAAGAAGATCTCCTTGGTTTTGTCACTGGCTACAAAGGCTTCCAGAAAGTAAAGGCTGCTGTTTCACATGTGTGCCTTCCAAATCTTACACAAGTTCTCTTTTGGTCAGCTTTAATTTACAATCTTACAGGGAAAAGGATTCTGGGAAATACAGTTCTCAGCTTAACCAAGTTGACACAGAACAATCCAAAACAATCCTCTCCTGGTCATATCAAGCAGACTCCAAATTTTGTTCTCCCTTAGTTGATTACAGGGAGCTCCCCATGAGACCACAGGTATTGGTTGAGTTGAAAGAAGCAATGAGGCAGAAATATGGGCCATGAACATCTATAATATTTGCTCATGCACTAACTTGTTACCTTCAAGATCTGCTTGAGCCTTTTTTTTTTTGGTTAATGAAGTTTTTCTCGGTTGCCCATGCTGGAGTGCAGCCATCTCAGCTCACTGCAAGCTATGCCTCCTGGGTTCAAGCAATTCTCATGCCTCAGCCTTCCGAGTAGCTGAGACTACAGGTGCCTGCCACCACACCTGGCTATTTCTTTTGTACTTCTAGGAGAGATAGGATTTCACCATGTTGGCCAGGCTGGTCTCAAACTTCTAACCTCAAGTAATCCACACACCTTGGCCTCCCAAAATGCTGGGATTACAGGCGAGAGCCACAACACCTGGCTGAGCCTGGTCTTGTATATATTACTTTCATTTGACAATCGAGCGTTGTTATACATATCCACTGTTTTGGCTTGGTGCAAAACACTTAGTTTGTGCTAGGTAGCACATGTGGCTTGGTAACTTAGTAGATAATTGTCAAGCTTTCAGTTACTTGTGGCTTACCCAGTAGCAAGCCTGAAGCTGGTTTTCAAAAGGAGGAGAGTTTTCTACAGAGGAGACAAAGTTTTGCTCGAGAAGTATTAAAGCTCTGTGCTAGGATTCACTTGTAGGGACCTGCCAGAGGTTCCATACAGCATCCCTGTCTACCTTTGACACTTCAGGCACCAGCAGATCTCCTCATTCATATGGCCCAAGTTGTAGAGAAGCTTGTATGGGAGCATGGACCTCATACAGAGCCTTCTCTTGTTCTGGTCCTACTCAAAATTGGCAGTCTTTAGAGACACTAGGTACATAGATCAGAATAGCATGTCCAAATAAGAAGTGCGTTGTTTCTAAAAAATCAAAGAAGTTGACAAGGTGTTGTGCTCCCTTTCTGTGTTAGAAGGGGCCAGATGCAGTAACTTGTTCAACTTGTTCTTTGTATTAGTCTGTTCTCATGCTGCTAATAAAGACATACCAAAGACTGGGTAATTTACAAAGGAAAGAGGTTTAATTGACTCACAGTTCAGCATGGTTGGGGAGGCCTCAGAAAACTTACAATTACGATGGAAGGGGAAGCAAACACATCCTTCTTCACATAGCAGCAGGACGAAGTGCTGAGCAAAGGCAGGAAAAGCCCCTTATAAAGCCATCAGATCTCGTGAGAGCTCATTCGCTATCATGAGAAGAGAGTGGAGGAACCACCCCCATGATCTAATCACCTCCACAAAGGTGACTACCCCAACACGTGGGGATTAAAATTTGGATTACAATTCAAGATGAGATTTGGGTGGGCACACAGAGCCAGACCATATCATCCTTCTTCTTTAAAGGTATATAGGTCTAAATGCCCCAAACCACTAGATCACCATAAGTTTCACCAAGGTGGCAAACCCCTGAATTTTGTGATATTTCTGTATTATACACATCTTTTCATTTCCAAGTTAGTGTTTTTCTCTTACATGTTATGAGATTAGACTTTTCACAAGTATCAAAACTAATAAAGAAGAGCTAAATGACAGTAAACAGGATTTTCAAACCAGCCATCAAGTAATGTTTTGAAAGAAAGCAGAACACTAAGATAAGAAATAGAACCAAAGGCTAACATCCTAATGGCAATTTGAAAAGAAAAAGAAGGCCTGCAGGATAGGAAACTACAAAATTAGGATATGAGATTATCCCCTCCACATCAAAGAGAGAATGCTGCATTCAGGCCTAGCTCTGTGTGGCTTTTATCTTCTATTTTT
The DNA here is from genome assembly GCF_000951035.1 of Colobus angolensis palliatus. NCBI lineage: Eukaryota > Metazoa > Chordata > Mammalia > Primates > Cercopithecidae > Colobus > Colobus angolensis. The sequence goes on along the minus strand of NW_012115500.1, from coordinate 1,226,636 downwards.
CCCTTGATTTTAGCACTTTGTACCTTACTAAAATTCAATTTAAATGTTGAGTTTTCTCAATTATCCTTGCCATTCAATTTAAATACTGAGTTTTCTCAATTATCCTTGCCACAATATATGAAGTTCCAATGTCTCTCTTCTGTCTATAAGATAGAAAGGAAACAACTCATAGCCAAAAAGCTCCTTCAAATATCACTTCCAACTGTTTTTATGGCCTTGGCTCTAACACCTGCAGCTTATTCTCAAGTCAGGATGGATTCCTCAAGTTTCCTAGAATATATTGTGTGTTTTCTTAATTTCCAGTCTTTGCACATCCTGGTCCTTCTGCTGGAAATGAGTTTTCTCCTCTGCTTCTCATGGATTACTCAATTAATCCTCGAGACTCAACTCAAATATCCTTTATTTTCTGATTTTCTTATTCCTCCAGACTAGTGGATCAGTCCCATCTCTAGGTTACCCCCAGCACATAGTTCATAACTAATAGAGTGTTTTTCACAGAGGTTGTTGTTTCTCTACCTGTATGTTTTTATCTTAATGACTGGAACAAAGAAAAGAAGCATCATAAACATGTGATCTAGAAATAAATTGATGAATGTATTACCTTCTGCTTTGCCCAGCTCCTTCAAGGTATCTCCCTATCTGTGCCCCACTTAATTTGCTGTTGGTTTTATTTAAAATCTTTAAGAGGAAATTATTTTTCCTCCAAATAGCTGTGTAGGCAATTATCTAAAGTTATTACAAGAGTTTTCCTTTGAATTGATTTGTTTAGACGTCACTTAGAAAAGTCTAGTATTTAGTGTTCAATTCATTGATTTTTGGTGCCCCAGCCTTGCATGAATCTCTATATAAGAAAAGAATTGACCTGTTCATTAAAATGTTGATCTCTTTAAAGTTTACTCTGTTCAGGTTATATACTTACCCCTGAATAATAGAGCCCTTGATTAAAGTCCTTGTTTTCCAACATACTGGCGGTGTGACCTTTGATAGACAGCCCCATGACTGCTCAATTATCTTTCCACTGTAAAATGAAGATAATAATTCCTGCCCATCTTATAAGTTTATAAATGTGAGTTTTTGAAGTGAGTACCAGCACTATTCAAATGCAAGCATTATGAGTATCATGTGACTAATAAACATATCAGAACATTTAGAGAGGCATTGAATGAACAATCTCTGTGCCCTAGGATTTATTTAACATTATATTTCTATTGACCTGCACAGTGTCTAAACCAACAGAAAGCTAATTAACACATATTTAAATATCTACATTTCAAAGCAGATCATTGAGACATTGCCTGGAAAATTCAAGAATCTTTGCTTTATAGATGGAATTAATTACTTTTTCTGTCATTATTGTAGGCTAATGTGTTATCTTCATCAGAAAGAAACAAATAGTTCGAAGTCACAGTAATGTATTCTAGTAGTCCTTGTGTATAGGCCAAATTCCAGCCCAGAAAAATGCCAACTCTGTAGCACAAAATTTTTAATTGACAAATTTAAAGAATCTAAGAAATGTTAATTTCTGATTGCTTTTGTGAACTATAAATTCTCAGCTATACCTGTTGACCTATAAATGCAAATGTCCACCAGAATACTGGAATATACTGATGATTAATTTTTCCCTAAACTAGGAGCACCTGTGTCACTTTGCTCCGTTGGCATGATTTGTGAAGAGCTCCAAGCTCCATCTGGCCTGACAGCTGCTTTGAAATAGCAGGGTGGTGCAGCAGTATTTGCGGTGACAGGAGTGAAAATATAGCTGCACATTAAGGGAGAGTCATCCTACCATTTAACCGTTTTCCCTTTCCTGAAATCTCACCTTTCTCTTGCTTTATATTCATAGTACAATTCTCTATGCAGGAAACTGTAAATTAGATTCCTTAAAAATTAAACATGTTCATTTATTTCACAATATTACTGAGTTCTTAATATATAACAAAAGGTCAGCATGAAAAATCTGGTGATATAAAGAAGGATAAAGGGTTCACTGTAAACTCAAGGAGACAGACCTGTGGATGGCGTGTGTCCTAAGAGGAGAAAGAACTGAAAGCAACTAATTTCATGAGAGAGAAGACTCAGGGAAGCCTTTTTCAGGAAAAAAAAAAAGAAAGAAGAAGAAGATATTTGAGCAATCTTAAGAGATGAGTGCAACAAGGTGATGAGTTCAGATATTTCTAGAGTGAGGAAACTGCATGCATTTAAGGGCCAGGATATCAATTGGCTTTGTGGATCCTGAAAACTGAGAATTCGGTTGGTGCAAAAGTAATTTGCGGTTTTGGTCTTTACTTTTAACGGCAAAAACTGCAATTACTTTTGCACCAACCTAATAGTTTACACTCATCAAAAAAATGAGTATTTAGCGGTTGGGAGCAGAATATAGGTGGTCAGGGTAGCCAGGGGATAAATGGAGAGATGGTCAGGGGCAGATTAAGAAGAGCACAGTAGACCATGCTATTACCTTGTGGGTGACACACAGCTTTGTGCAGGCTTTAAGTAACTGTATCTGCTAAGAACAAATTAAATTCAGTAATTTGAGCAGGGAGAGTTTATTATAAAGAATTACTAACTATAACAGGAGATTGGGATAAACAAAGATTAGCCAGTAAGAAAATTTTTAAAAATCCAGTGGATTTAGGAATAGCAGACATAAGGAGTAGCTACTACTCTTTACAATGAGCTAGAGCCCAAGGATAAACCTATTTCTGTCCACTCTCCACCCAACCCCACCACTAGCCCTAAAGGCTGAGATCCAGACCTTGTTGGAAAGGGAATAGAAATGGCTCCCTGGATGCAAAGACGACGCCTTGACGCTGCAGTGGTGGACTTGCTGGAAATAAATACACCATCTAGGGTGCAGAGAAAATTGTTTCTAGGGAGACAGTAGGCTGGAGGCACTCTGTTAAAACTGCCTGAGATGAGTTGGGCGTGGTGGTTCACGCCTGTAATCCCAGCACTTTGGGAGGCCGAGGTGGGCAGATCATTTGAGGCCAGAGGTTTGAGACAAGCCTGGCCAACATAGCAAAACCCCATCTCTACTAAAAATACAAAAAAGTAGCTAGGCATGGTGGCACACACCTGTAATCCCAACTACTAGGGAGACTGAGGCAGGAGAATCACTGGAACCCAGGAGGTGGAGGTTGTAGTGAGCCAAGATCATGCCACTGCACTCCAGTCTGGCTGATGGGTGACAGAGCGAGACACTGTCTCAAAACAAAACAAAACAAGACAACAACAAAACTGCCTGAGATGTGGAGATACTGAGGAAGCTGGGTTATGCTACCTGGCGTGAACTGTAAAGCCAGGCCCTGGAGAAGCTACCTGCACTAGAAAGAGACTCGTGCTGCAGAAGTTACTCATATTGCAGGAGCCCAACGAAAGGAATACCTTGGAACCAAGAAAGAAAGCCTCTTCCTTCTATGGCGTATGTCCAACACCACCTAGTAACAAAGCTTAACATCATGGCAGCTGCAAAGAGAAATATTTAATTGACCCATCTCCATTTACACAGAGCAAGAAACAAGGGGAAATCTAGAACTGAGAAGCAGCAGTGGAGAGAGCAGAGAACCAACATGACATCAAGAATGCACAGAAGGCTCAGGAATTGGCACCATCTCTAGAACGGCCCAAAGCTAAAAACGGAGGACTGGAAGTTGTTTAAGAAGTACTAAGTGTCAAAGATTCCTTCCATCACTTTCTATAGCTGGGTGGTTACTCTCATTTAACCCAGTAGAAATATTGGGGTTTTATTATATGAAGACAAAGCAGGAGGTCTTTGAACTGGGAAATGCTAAGCACGGTGCGAAAAGTGAGTGGAAAAGTGAACACAGACATACTGAATACCTAATGCTGAGATCCCTCCATTCTTTCCTCATGGCTTCCAGAATGCTGGCTCAATGTTGATGACTTTTTTGTTCCCCAAACTTAAAATGAGGAAATGACAAGGATAACAGGACATCAAAGGAAATCTCTAACAGGAACAATAGAGACAAAAACAATAATAGAAACAAAGACCTTAGTGGGAGAAGAAAGTTAAAATGTTCTCAGAGAAATAAGAGAAAATACTACATCTATGAAAGCAAAACAAGATGCTAGATAAAAAGAGACGTTTAGAAAACAAAAAAAAAGAACATGATTAAAAGCATGATGGCAGAGAGGAAAAACTCAATAGTACTGATGAAAGATAATGTCAAAGAAATCAGCTAGTAATTAGAGTACAAAGACAAAAAGATAGGAAATGAAAGAAAAGATGAGAAAATAAGATAGTTCCGAAGGTGCAATATTAGAATTATAGACCTTTCAGAAAGAGAAATTAAAGAGTAATCAGGCAATCGTCAAGAAAATAATTAAAGAAAATTTCCCAGCCCTGAAAGTCATGAATTTCCAGATTAAAAGGGCACACTAAGTGCTAACAAGAGAGATGGAAAATAGATCCACCTCAAGCATATAAATGAAATTTTAGGATAACAGAGATAACCTCAAAAAGAGATAAAAGATACTATGTCATGCAAAAATAAGGAATCAAATTAACCTCAGGCATCTCAACACCACTGCTCTCTAGAAAAGGACGAAGAAACACCTTCACGATTGTGACTAAAAAGTTTTTGCCTCATGGAAATCAATGCCCACACTCGCAGTGATATGGTAAAATAAAGACATTGTCAGATACGCAAATTCTCAAATATTGTATTTCCCATGCACTCTTTCTCAAGAAATAAAGGATATACTCCAACAAAACAAGGAAATAAACTAGAAAGAAGAAAAGACAGGATGAAGAAAACAGGACACCCAAATTAGGAGAAAATCAATGAAATTTTTTTGCATGGCTGCAAAGGGAAGTTCCTGGACAGGTGCTTTGAAGCATTTCTAAAGAGCAGTTCATTCAAACAGAAAAGGGATGGAGATCTCGAGATGTATGACTCCATAAAAATAATTAGTAGATTAGCTGATAAGAATGATATTGGTGAAAATGGTATCAAAAGACTGTTGGAAAATATGAAAAATTAGCAAAAGTTTTAAATGAATTCAATCTAATGAAAAAGCAAGGCTATCACTAATGTTAAAAAAATTAAAAATACAATAGAAAATGTACTTTTAGTAAATTTCTAAAATGCTCAGTTATAAATATTATTCACATATTCATAATAATTTAAGCAATAAATATAGATGTAAACAAAATCTTCTGATATAACTATTGTAGGAAATAGGGAAGGGAAGCAGAAGTGACAGAAGTTTCAGGGAGCTAATTCATCCATATAAGACTAGACTTTCATATTAGACATATTTCATATTAGCTAGACTTCCATATTAGAAAGTCAGTAGAGTCCAGGTGCAGTGGCTTATGCCTGTAATCCTAACACTTTGGGAGGCTGAGGCGGGTGGATCACCTGAGGTCAGGAGTTAGAGACCAGTCTGGCCAACATGGTAAAACCCCATCTCTACTAAAAACACAGAAATTAGCCGGGCATAGTGGCACATACCTGTAATCCCAGCTACTCAGGAGACTGAGGAAGGAGAATGGCTTGAACACAGGAGGCAGAGGTTGCAGTGAGCTGAGATGGTGCCACTGCATTCCAGCCTGGGTGACAGAGCAAGACTCTGTATCAAAAAATGTCTCTCTCTCTCGCACTCTCTCTCTCTCTATATATACACACACACTCTATCTATATATATATACACACACACACGCATATATATACACATATATATTATATATATTATTTAGAAATATGGTAACATAAAAAGGAGCAACCTCTAAAGAAATCCAAAGTGATTGCCTCTAGAGAAGAGAACTGGAAAAGTGGGAGGAAATTACTGTATTTTGTTACATATCATTCTGTTCTATTTGGCTTATAAACTATGTGCAAATATTACTTTTTCAAAAATAAATTTAATTTTAAAATGGCAAGAGAAAAAGTTAGATAAAAATGTTATTTTTCTATTTGCACTCATTAAACTAATATATGTTAAGAATTGACTGAATATCCAGCTTCGTGCTATGCATTGGACATAAAATTGGAATAAGACGGGGATCCTAACTTCAAGGAGCTCACAAGGTTAAAGAATGGCAGAGGAATGTTGAGAAAAACATGAAACAAATAATTAGAGGACATTGCCAATGCCAGATATACAATATAAATTGTAGCATGGGAAATTCGATTGTCTAAAAGAAATATAAGAGGAAAAATTTCTTGGAAATAAATGTTTTTACAGCTTAAAAGAGGTTGCTCAAGCAGGTTGCCACATTATCTTCTTAATAATAATAGTAGTATTAGATGCTTTTCTTATTGCCTCATACATATGATACCCATACTGAGTGTTTTATCCACATTCTTTGACTTAGTCCTCCTAATTCTATTAGACTCATTCTACAGATGAACTAAATAATAGTAGTTTTAAGAATAGAAGAGCTTCCCAGGGCTGACAACATGATTCAGCCTCCAAGGGGAAAAGTGAACTAGATTATCTTTTTGGCTGTGATTTGACAGTTTATTTCTTTCCATGGGTTGTGGTCAAAGAAAGTAAGAAAGTTACTACCGTGGGTTATGAGAACCCCACAATGCTTTTGAAATGGATGTGTGCTAGAACATGATGTCTTTGTTATGCCAAACATTCCTTTCAACACTGGATTCTAACTCTTTATTTTATACAGGTATATATAGTTACCAAAGAAAGTATTTCTTCTTTTTCTTTAAATAAAACTTAAAATTTCCATGTGAATGAAATACAAACACAATCAAAATATGCTTGTGTTCTCTTATTTTGTAATTCTCAAAATGCTATTACTAATTGTACTCGATGTATTCTGAATAATGTAATTTAAATTTTAGATATTTAACTCCATTTTTCTGCCCATTTAGTCATTGTGTGCTTGCTGTATTTGTCTCTTTATAACCTAAAGAATGGAAACTGAATAACAAAATAAAATGCTTCACTCTATTTTGTATCCCTATTATTGAAGCACTTTGAATAGTATCTACATGTGATCTGTGTAACTTTCAAAACACTGTATTCTAAATTGAAATGAAATGATAGCTAGAATAAATATTTGATGTCCTTTCTCCCTATCATTCTCTATGTGTGCTTTCCATTTCAGTGTCAAATGACCACTTTGAAAACAGTAAGATCAGATTTAATATTTGCTCAAGAGATTTATTTTTTTTAATGCTTTAGAAAGGCTTGGGAAATTAGGAGTTCAGCTGCTGACAGTCTATACACCATTGCTTAAATTATAGAAGCTTTTAAAATCCTCACTGTAGAAGTCTCACAAAAATTATTTTCATATTTAAAATTCTCTGGAATGTATTTTTTGACCAGAAAATGAGTTGAGGATTGTCTTTAAGCTACTGTAATTCTCAGGTGTATTTCAAATCAATTCAAGTCATGTCAAAACAGGTCTGATAAAATTGAATTACCCTTGTGTAAGGCCTGTGTGCCAAACCGGTGTATCAAATCTATGTGCCCAACTTATGAATAAAGCCAGTGTGTGTATATCGAACCTATGTACCCAAAGCTTAAGTGTATAACCTGTGTATCCAAGGCCTATGTCTCCCTAGGCCTAGTGGGTGGAGTATAAGGTACACGGGTGTGCTTTGGTCAAGGATAGGCCAAGGCAGACATCCAGGCCAAAATGACTCAGTGGGTTTGGAGCACAGACGCATAACTCCACTTGTTACATAATCACAGCTACGTAGCCATAATATGGGAAGGCTCATCACCTGGCTCAGAGCCACTATTGTTTGTAAAAGGTATAGCTGTCCTGCTGATGATGTCCATATGGTTCGTGCCCAGAGAGAGAGAGTGAAGCTGCTGACCCTGTAGGGAGAGCCAGCCGTGCAGCTGTGTGTGGGAGTGGCTGGAGCTGCAGAGCCAGACCAGGCAGCCAAGACAGACAGACAGACAGACAGTGTAAGAAAGCTGCTGAACAGGCCTGGCGCGGTGGCTCACGCCTGTAATCCTAGCACTTTGGGAGGCTGAAGTGGGTGGATCGTCTGAGGTCAGGAGTTCGAGACCAGCCTGGCCAATACGGTGAAATCCTGTCTCTACTGAAAATACAAAAAAATTAGCTGGGTGTGGTGGTGGGTGCCTGTAATCCCAGCTACCAGGGAGGCTGAGGCAGGAGAATTGCTTGAACCCAGGAGGCGGAGGTTGGAGTGAGCTGAGATTGCGCCATTGCACTCCAGCCTGGGCAACAAGAGTGAAACTCTGTTTCAAAAAAAAGAAAAAGAAAGAAAGAAAGTTGCTGAATAAAACCATACTTTATCTGCCTACACCTCCACCCCCCACCACCCCAAGTATTCTTTCAGCTATCTCCCACCCATCCAATCCACTCCCTTCGGACCTCATCATGGGCTGGAACCTGACACTGGGCATGACACCTTGTTTCTTCCTTTAGAACACCATTACAAATCTGAGAGGAAAGGGATCCTAGGAAACACTAGCAATGAGGTTCCTGTTCTCCAAAATATGAATGGTAAATAAAATGGCCTACAGGTACACACAGATCTATTATATAAATTTGACTTTGTTACTCACTAGTCTAAAGCTGACCCATATGGGTAAAAAGTAAATTACAAATGACTAAAGGCAGTGGTCATAATCTCTTCTTCCCCTTATCTCTGTGCTATAGCATTTGCTACTTTCTACTATATATTATATTATGTGTGAAAGTCTCATATTTTCTACTGTGATAAAGCTCTTTAAGGAAAATATCCCTTCTCTTACTCTTATGTATCTTTTTGTCCCCATAGTACCTATCTCTGATTTTGCATTAGTTAGCATTCAATTCATTAATTTCGTAAGTTTTTTTTTAAAAAATCTGTCTGCTCAAGAATATTTGAAAAGCAGTAAAGTAAAAAAATAAATAAAATGAACCACAGTTTCTTCATCTGAATATACCAGAGATAATGTTTGAAAATATTTCCCCTCATTTATCTTTTTCTATGGCTTTTATATATAGTTAAAGCATGATGTCCACATAGTTTGTGCATATAGTTAGACATTACAACATGAAAAGTCTCCATGTAATTTTAAAATCATGGTGAACAGTTAAAAAGCTCCATAATGTTTCATTTATTGAGTATTAGAATATTCTTTTGCTTTGAGGCAGAAAAGTTGTTGCAAACTAAACTGTGGCTCCAAACTGCACCTCCACCTCCCAACTTGCCCCCACCCCTATTCCATGTTTTTTGGAATGCTATAGCCATTTTGAGAATAGAAGGGTAGTGAGTGATCTGGTGATGAGCACGGCTCCAGGTATAGGTTTTAGGAAGTATTGTGTCCAACCAAGAGTCCCTCATGCTATGCACACGCTGAAGAGCAAGACCCTAGAGTTCATTAGATGCTATCGGCAGTTTGTTCCACAACTTTTGTATCTTGACCACCCAAAAAAACTTACTTTCTCAAGCAAAGGAAGGACTGTGCAGCTTAAAACAGCTGAAGACCTGATTCGTCTCAGCTTATTTCTAGTTGACACTAAGACACCCTCTATTTACACTGTTAATTGGGATGCTTTACCATTAAAGGGAAATGAGCCTTTAAGAGAAAACCTCTGCTCCTGGGACTTGACTCATACTAGAAGCCCCTTGACGCTATACCTGGGCACCCAGGAAGATCTCTCTAGGCTCTGCCTCTTCCCTACACACTTAACCACATTAACCACTCCACTGTCCTAAATACCAGCCATATTGCTTTGTACCATATATTCACCTCTCTGCTTGACTTTTTCTTTTTCACATGATTCAAAGCCTTTATTTATTCACTTATTTTCTTTGCAACTTTTATTTTAGGTTTAAGGGGTACAGATGCAGGTTTGTTACATGAGTAAATTGCATGTTGCAGGGGTTTGGTGTACAGAATATTTTGTCACCCAAGTAACCAGCATAATACCTGACAGGTTTTTCAATCCTCACCCTCCTGCCACCCTCTACAAAGAAGGGAACAATAGACACGAGGCCCTATTTGTGGCTGAAGGGTGGAAGGAGGGTGAGGACTGGAAAACTACCTATCAGGTAGTACGCTGATTACCTTGGTGACAAAATAATCTGTACACCAAACCCCCACAACACGCAATTTACCCACATAACAAACCTATACATGTACCCCTTGAGCCTTTGTGTCCATGTGTACTCAATGTTTAGCTCCCACTTGTAAGTGAGAACATGCAGTATTTGGTTTTCTGTTGATAATGGCCTCCAGCTCCATCCATGTTGTTGCAAAGGACATGATCTCATTCTTCTTGATGGCTATGTAGTATTCCATGATGTATATATACTACATTTTTTTAATCCAGTCCACCACTGATGGGCATCTAGGTTGATTCCATATCATTGCTATTGTGAACAGTACTGTGATGAACATATATGCATGTCTTTTTGGTGGAATGATTTGTATTCCTTTGGGTATATACCCAGTAATGAGATTTTTGGTTAAATGTTAATTCTATTTTAAGTTCCTTGAGAAATCTCCAGACTGTTTTCAACAGTGACTGGACAAATTTACATTCCCATGAGCAATGTATAAGTATTCTGTTCTCTCTGTAACCTTGCTAGCATCCGTTATTTTTTGATGTTTTAATAATAGCCATTCTGACCAATGCAAGATGGTATATCACTGTGGTTTTGATTTGCATTTCCCTAATTATTAGTGACATTGAACATTTTTCAAATGCTTTTTCGCCATGTGTATGTCTTCTTTTAAGAAGTGTCTGTTCATGTCCCTCGCCTATTTTTAAATGGGGTTATTTGTTTTTTGGTTATTGATTTCTTTAAGTTCTTTACAGATTCTGGATATTAGACCATTGACAGATACATAGTTTGCAAATATTTTCTCCCATTCTTTAGGTTGTCTGTTCACTCTGTTGATAATTTTTCTTCTACTTGGCTTTTCTGAAGCTGGTAGTACATTCAGATAATTTTTTTATATGGGAAAGAGTGGGAAATCTCCACCCAAGTTCTAGCATGCACACTACATATTCCACCATTCACCATTCTAACACCCACGCCCAGATCTCAAAATGCCCCTCCAGGTTGGAACTCCAGGGTAGCATCATGTGCAGGCAAGGGGGTGGGGGTTAGTTCAGACACTGGCTATTTGAGAGACAATTTTCAAATTTTCAAATGATTGTGGGGTTTATCTTACATGTTATGCTCAATTTAGTTAGAAATTTTTTAATTTTTAAAAATCTATTAATATTTTATTTAGGGTTAAGTGTATGAGTTTTCACTTTCTTTATACATATTGAAAGAAAGTGAGACAAATGTATATGTCATACAAAAGTTTGTGTAAGTTTATTAGTTTGAATTCTTTAATATCTAGTTTAAATTTCAATGCTTAATCTATTATCGATGATTACTGCTTTGTTAAAAGTTACCTTATGATTATATACTTTCAAATTCTCTTTGTATTTTAAAGCATTTGCTTTTGTGTTTTTGATAGATATCAGTGTATTATTATACTGTTTTCAATATTGATTTAGTTATGGTATTTACAAAATATTTAATAGAGTTTTGTCATAGAGTAAGTTCTCAGTGAATTATATTGCTGTGGTTATTTTACCAGAAACAGAGAGGAAATGAGATGTTGTGTGAAATATATATTTTTATCAATAGAAAATGATATTCCATAGCAGTTTGGGATCATTTTCAGAGACCAGTAACAGATACTCAACTAGAGTGGATTAACCATATATGAGTTTATTTTATTCCACATAACGAGTTGAAAGTTCACTAGTTTATCCCACATAATGAGTTGAAAGTATTACCTTCAGTTCATATACAGCAGATCAATAGCACCTTCTCTCTTTCTGCTCTGCTATCCTTAGCAGCATCTGTCATATCCATGATCACCCCAATCTTTTACTTCTAAACAGTGATTCTAGCCAGGAGCAGTAGCTCATGCCTATAATCCCAGCACTTTGGGAGACAAAGGCGGGTGGATTACCTGAGGTCAGGAGTTCAACACCAGCCTGGCCAACATGATGAAACCCTGTCCCTACTAAAAGTATGAAAATTAACCAGGCATGGTGGCAGGCACCTGCAATCCCAGAAACTTGGGAGGCTGAGGCAGGAGAATCACTTGAACCCAGGAGGCGGAGGTTGCAGTGAGCTGAGATTACGCCACTGCACTCCAGCCTCGGCAACAACAGTGAAACTGTCTCAAAAAAAAACAAAAAAAGTGACTCTGTCAGAAAGAAGAATAAAGAAGCAACTAGGAGGAAAATGCAGCACCAGTATAAAGAAAAAATAATTTCCAGAAATCCACAGCAGATTTCTGATTATGTCCCAACAGATGGAGATCTTATATGGCCCCCTCTATGCAAGAAAGGTTAGAAGTGTGGATTTTTCTTTTTAGCAGGCAATGTGGCATCCCAAGCAAAATTTGAGGTTCTATTGGTTAAAAAAAAAAAGGAAAAAAAAAGGACAGAAAGGATGGGCAAAAATATTGTCTTTTATGCCTGCTATATTTCTTTGATGTCTTTTATTTTCATTTGTCTAATACTTATTATTGCTTTGTTTTTCTCTCTTTTATTTTTAATTTTACTGCCATATTATGTTTTAATATTATTATTATTATTATTTTTTTTTTTTCTTCTTTTTTTGAGACAGAGTCTCGCTCTGTCGCCCAGGCTGGAGTGCAGTGGCCGGATCTTGGCTCACTGCAAGCTCCACCTCCCGGGTTTAGGCCATTCTCCTGCCTCAGCCTCCCAAGGCGCCCGCCACCATGCCCAGCTAATTTTTTGTATTTTTAGTAGAGACAGGGTTTCACCGTGTTAGCCAGGATGGTCTCGATCTCCTGACCTCGTGATCCGCCTGCCTTGACCTCCCAAAGTGCTGGGATTACAGGCATGAGCCACCACGCCTGGCCTGAAATGTTATCTTCTTATTCTCTGCAACAGCAATGAACCAGTTCTTAATCGGATTGTGTCATGTGACAAAAAGTGAATTTTATACAACAACTGGCAACGACCAGCTCAGTGGTTGGACCAAGGGAAGCTCCAAAGCACTTCCCAAAGACAAACTTGCACCAAAAAAAAGGTAGTGGTCACTGTTTGGCACTACACTTTTCTGAATTCCAGCGAAATCATTACATATGAGAGGTATGCTCAGCAAATCGATGAGATGCACCAAAAACTGCAACACCTGCAGCCAGCATTGGTCAACAGAGAGGGCCTAATTCTTCTCCACGACAATGCCAGACTGCATGTCACACAACCAGTGCTTCAAAAGTTGAAGAAATTCTGTCACAAAGTTTTGCCTCATCCGTCATATTCACCTGTTGTCTCACCAACTGACTACCACTTCTTCAAGCATCTTGAAAACTTTTTGCAGGGAAAATGCTTCCACAACCAGTAGGATGCAGAAAATGCTTTCCAAGATTTCATCAAATCCCAAAGCATGAATTTTTATGCTACAGGACTAAACAAACTTATTTCTCATCAGCAAAAAAAATGTGTTGATTGTAATGGTCCCTACTTTGATTAATAAAGATGTGTTTAAGCTTAGTTATAATGATTTAAAATTCACGGTCTGAAACCACAATTACATTTGCATCAAACTAATATAAATTTGGTGGGGGGGGGGACATAAACTTTCCGTCCACATCATGCATTTACAGAGAGAGCTTAAGAAGAGGAAATAATGACTTTCTCTAGAGGAGAATTGCCGCAGGAGCATAAGCCAGATGAGAAAAACACAAACATGTGAACTTAGATGTGTGCCAATTATCTCAATTTCATACCATCTGCAGAATAGGCCTAAGGTGAATAGACACTATTGATATGGAGGAGGCCTCTTCTAAGGAGACACATTGATGATTTATTGTGTTAAATCCCTTTATCAAGTCAGATCATCAGAGTGCAACAAAATCAGCTTGTGTAACTCAGGTTTGTTACTCCAGAGGCTTATCAAACTTACAGAGTATCAGTAAACATTTAATGTGCACCTACTATTCTAAGTGCCAGAGATATGACAATTAACAACAATGCATGGCTCTTTTCTTGTAGAAGCTTACAATCTAGTTGAGGAAATACATCAAATTGACCAATATATTGATAATTTCAACGTAATATAGCAAGTACAGTGATGTGGTATGGATACAGTGCCAAACAAGGCAGACTAAAAGGCACTTGGTTCAGTATGGATTTTTAGGGAATGCTTCTGGGAATTGATGCCTGAACTCAGTCCCAATGGATAACTATAACATAACTGGAAATATTAAGATTATTTGGCAATAATGAATGGCACTGTAGAGGGAATCTTGGAAGGTGGGAAACTACATGATAAATGAGAAAAATGCCAACAGTTCAGTGTAAAGCTGCAGGAAGAAAAGATTGGGTTTTGCATCTGGGCCACAGTGGGCCTCAAGCCCTGCTAATGTGATGTCCTCTGTTTCCATCTAGGATTGGGATTAGAAATGTCTCTTTATCCAATGACTCTGATAAAAGTATTTTGAGGACAACATTTATTATGCTGTCACTTCATGAATGTGAGTCTTTAATAGAAAGATTCAGGAAAACATAAAATAAGAAAAAACCTTGTATCTCTTCTTCACTCACAGAGTAAGGAGAAAGGCATCTCTCCTAGTGAAATTGTATTTTGCTGTTTATTAGTCAGTGAGGGCTATGTTTTAACCCATCATTCGTTCCTCTTGCCTTGGAATAGAAAAAGATTTTTATTAATTCATTACAGCTTGCTTTTTATGGCTATATAACCTAAAACAGCCATCTTCAACCTTTTTGACACCAGGGACCAGTTTCGTGGAAGAAAATTTTTCCACAGACTGAGGTGGGGGATGTGGAGGATAGTTTTGGGATGATTCAAGTGCATTACATTTATTGTGCACTTTATTTCTATTATTATTACATTGTAACATATAATGAAACAATTACACAACTCATCATAATGTAGGATCAGTGGGAGACCTGAGCTTGTTTCCCTGCAACTAGACAGTCTCACCCGGGGGTGATGGGAGACAGCGACAGATCATCAGGCATTAGAAACTCATAAGGAGGCACAAGCTAGATCCCTCACACGCACAGTTCACAATAGTGTTCACTTTCCTATGAGACTCTAGGAGGTGCTGATCTGACAGGAGGCAGAGCTCAGGCAGTAACACTTGCTCACCCACCACCATTCACCTCCTGCTGTGCAGTCTGGTTCCTAGCAGCCCATGGACTGTTACCCCTAACCTAAAACATCTTCTCTCCCCCAAATTTGGCTCTTCCAACCTAATAAGTGCTCACACTTGTATTGTAGCATTTTCTTCTTCTTCTAGATGGTACATTCCCCAAAGTGAGGCATCTTTCTATTTCATCTTATGATGAAAGGTACAGTAAAGTGGTCAGCATGTGGTGCTCAGTCTGCGTTTGAATGATCAATTTTTAAAATATCTTTGTATTTGAACCTATTGTAATGGATACTTTAAAAATAAAATGAATAGCATACGATGCATAAATAAAATATATTTGTGTTAATGAATGTGAGCCTTATAGACTTAATTCTTCACTCCTTAGTTTCTCGGTCTAAAAGGGGTCATGATGGTTATAACAACAAGTACATTTCCTGAATGCATGACACCCACTAGGCACTCCTCCTTTCCCATATGCCAGAGGCCCTCTCAGCACTTTATCATGTGCTTTACCTCCTGCTTGGAAGGTGTGACTTCCAGCTCTCCCACTGCCACTCTGTCTCACCCTTCAGTTCTCAGCTCAAATGGTTCCTCTCCAGAGAGGTCCTAACAACGTACAGGTAAAGCAGGGTCCTGCTCCCTCATTTTGTTTCCTGAAATCTTCACATACTTGGATAGAGTCAGTCCCTCTCACTAGTGAACTCCAATAAAACTGTGAAGGTACCACTCTAAAAAGACTTAATGTAGTGTTTAAAATTAGAGTATTACAGCCCACTGCCTGCATTTGTACAACAAATAAGCTAAGAGTAACTTTTACATTTTTTAAATGGTTGGGCAAATAAGCTCAAAAGAAGAACATTTCATAGCATGTACAAATTATATAAAATTCAAATTTCCATAAATAAACTTTTATTGGGACACAGCCACATTTATTCATTTCTGGGGTTGCTTTTAACCCTTTTCCTCTTCAAAAAAAAAAAAAAGTGCAGCTCACTGCCAGCGCTCATTTAATTTTACAAGAACATGCTCTTTGAGGCTGAAGCAAATATGACTAATTTTTAAGGTGAAAGTAAAATATAAAAACTGTTTTTGGAGTTATATATAAACAGAACTAACATCAGAATCACCTATTTTGGAAAAATCGGATTCATCAAATGATTCTTGGGCCAATATCTGTTTGAGAATGATGTTAACGTCACATCTAGTCATGCTATGTTTTCTAGGATTTGACACATTCAGTGATCAAGAATTACTATCTTTTGTAAATGGAAATGCCACCACTAAAAACAGAATGCCACAAATAGAATTTTGTCTTCTGTTTCCAAAGTCAAAATGCATAGACAAAGTGAAAATAATAATAAAATCCAGACATTTCATGGCAAACTTATCCAGGGGCAAATGCTGCAGCTGTAAGTGCCACAAGTGAGTATTCTCAGGGCAAACAGGAGAAGGGTTAAACCACACTTTAGACTGATGTCTCTGAATAATTATGAGAAAGACATGGCCCATGCAGTCTAAAATATTTTCCCTCTGGACTTTCACAGAAAACATTTCCAGCTCCTCTTTTTAGAAGGCAAAGATGACTTTTATTCTTTTAAAAATCCCTATCGTTTAGTACACAGTAAGTGCTTAGGGGAATATTTGTTTAATATTTAAACATTTCCTAAAAGCTTTCAACTTATAAAAAAACAGTATTTTAAAAAGTCTCTTTAATAGAAATCAAAACATTAGCTACCCGTGGGGTTGAATAATGCCTGAAAGTGAGTACAAGGGAAGCTTCTGGGGTACTGAAAATATTCTATAATTTGATTTGAATGGTGATTAGAATGTGTTCACTATAAAAATTCCAGAAATTGTACATTTATTTATATGCTTTTCTGAATGTATATTTTTAATAAAAAGTGAACAACAAAACAGAAACATAACCCATAAGTGATGGAATATTTTTAAAGACACTTTAACCTCTAAAAAAATCTGAGACTCTAAGACATAATCCACGAAATAGTGATTCAGATGATCCATATATGGCCAGGGTACATGCACCATTCCCATACTATGGGTGGGAGGAGGTTATCAGCACAGAATTAGAACTGGGTACCTGCTCACCCCAGCTCTTAAATGGCATGTGTTTCAAATATCCCTGGAAGACCAGGTAAAAGCTTCCCATATGGCCATATTTAACCAAAATCTCTCACTTTTCCATTGCTCCATGTCTCTTCTCCCTAATTTATTCCTTGAATGTTCCCAATCTCAATACTTGTTTTAGTGTTGACGTAGTGGGACCTCTTCTGCTTTCTAATACTCATCTGTCCTACTTAATGCTGAATTTTATGTAACACCTCAGTTTCAGTCAATGTGGCGCCTGCTACAAGCCAGATCTGAATGAGAGATGATACAGCTAAGCAGGTCAACTTGGAAGTCTCCAGCAGAGTAATCAGAACTGGGAACACAGCCAAGGTTTATAGGATTAGTCACCTAGTAAATATTAACAAGGAAAAAGAGAACATACTGATTACCCAAGAAGTCATCTTAATAGTAGGCAACAAGGGTCTTGGAAGTTGAAGGCAAGAACTCAAACAAGTGACTGAGCATTAGTGACCACAACCATAAAAGAGGAGCATGCAAGAGGCACAGGGAACTGAAAGCCAACTCTGATTTATCTTGAGGTGTCCTATGGAGTTATATTAAAGCAAAAACCAGTCCCCCAAGAGGCAGAACTGAAGCCTGAAGGTGAGGATGAGTGGATTCATCCTCACCTGATGATGACAGGAGCAAATGACCAAAAGAGAAGACAGCTCCATACTTACAGTACAGTCTTCTGGGAAGCCAGATACTGGTTCACTCCTCAGCTCAAGTAGTTATGTGCGTGCTCTTTCAGATTTATACTTTCTATTGCAGGACACTAAATGGTATGATAGTAGATTCTGTGGGAAACCCATTAGTTGTTAGAGCTTTTAAAGCTAACATTGATTTCAAATATGAGCTAGGAATCATTAAAAAACTCAAGAAGAGGCTGGGTGTGGTAGCTCACGCCTGTAATGCCAACACTTTGGGAGGCCACGGTGGGTGGATCACGAGGTCAAGAGATGGAGACCACCCTGGTGAACATGGTGAAACCCTGTCCCTACCAAAATACAAAATTAGCAGGGCATGGTGGCGTGAGCCTGTAGTCCCAGTTACCCAGGAGGCTGACGCAAGAGAATAGCTTGAACCCAGCAGGCACAGGTTGCAGTGAACCAAGATCACGCCACTGTAGTCCAGCCTGGCAACAGAGTAAGACTCCATCTCAAAAACAAACAAAAAACTCATGAAGAAATAGTTTACTAGTATTTTAATTAATAAATGTTAAGTCCATTTATTTCCAAGTATTGCAAGAACCAAAAAAAGAATAATTACTATTATAATACACTATCTGTAGACCAGATTTGGTCTGTATAGTCACCAATTTCCAACATCTGATATAAAATAAGAAGAGGGAAAAGAGAGAAACTTAAAGAACATTTATGGAATGAGCAATGAAAGAGAAGTTCACTAAGGAGAACGGGAGTCACAGATCCCAACAATATTCTTGACTATTTCAAGAATAAACTAATCTGGTTATTTCAAGTATGGACTGTGGTGGGGTAAAAGTTGATAAGGAAAATCTTACGGATTTGTTTTATGTTGTGGAACAATTTTATGCTTGGTTCCCAAAAGTCTATGCTTATTTGCATAAACAAAGAAATGAACTGAAACTAGAACTTATCACAAAAGTTTGGAAAATTTGCAGCCTGCCTATGCAGTAGAGGAGAAAAATCCATTTTCTGAGGAAATGCTCGAGCCATTGTTTCAAACAGCATAAGCCCCAAACCTTGATGGCTTCCATGTGGTGTTGGCCTGAGGATGCACAGAAGGGTAGAGTTGCGGTTTGGAAGCCACTTCATAGATATCAGAGGATGTATGGAAACACTTGGATGTCCAGATACAAGTCTGCTGCAGCGGCAGAGCCATCATGGAGAACCTCTTCTAGAGTCTGTAGCCACTTGTTTTGGCCAATTTCTCCCTTTTGGAATGAGAGCATTTACCCAATGCCTGTACCCCCACTGTATCTTGGAAGTAACTAACTTGATTTTGACATTACAGGCTCAGGCAGAAAGGACTTGCCTTGTCTCAAATGAGACTTTGGAGTTGGACTTTTAGGTTAATGTTAGAATGAGCTAAGACTTTAGGGGACCGTTGGGAAGGCATGATTGTGTTTTGGAAGGTGAGAAGGACGTGAGATGTGGGAGACGCCAGGAGCAGAATGATATGGTTTGACTTTTGGTCCCCACCCAAATCTCACATCAAATTGTAATCTCCACACGTTGGGAGAGGGTCCTGGTTGGGGGGTGATTGAACCATGGGGGCAGACTTCCCCTTACTGTTCTTGTGGTAGTGAATGAGTTCTCACAAGATCTGGTTGTGTAAAAGTATGTAGTGCTTCCCCCTTTGCTCTCTCTCTCCTGCTCTACTATGTGAAGACCGTGCCTGCTTCCCCTTCACCTTCGGCCATGACTGTAAGTTTCCTGAGTCTTCCCCCAGCCATGCCTCCTGTGTGGCTTGTAGAACTGTGAGTCAATTAAGTCCCTTTTCTCCATGAATTACCTAGTCTCAGGTATGGCTTTATAGCACTGTGAGAACAAACTAATACAACATATAACTCATGACAAAATACATTTCTCCATATCTAAGAAAATGCAATGCCTACTTGTTTTCTAGGAATTGGTCATATCTAGGATTCTATGCTTGTGAGCAGGGGTAAGTTCTTAATCCTCTGGAGAAGCCAGAAAAATTCTAGAGACAATCCTAGACAGCATTTTTTTGTGTAAACTCCTAGCTGCACAGCATAAAATTTATATTTAGCATTATTGGAAATGACTCAAAGGAAATTTTTTTTGTGCTAACTGTATAAATGTAATGCAAACAAAAATTTATCCATAGAAAAGTGTTAGAATGTAGAGGCAATCTTCTCTTCCCTTCTTCAGTGTTACAATTCCATTTTATTAATATCTAGTGAGCATTTAGTATATACTGGATACTTAATATAAAAAAAGAACGTGATCTAATCTCTGCCACTTAGTAATTCAAACCCTATTGAGGACTTTTTTCCCACTATTCCTTATATCTCACTGGGTAGCCAATGACATCAGTGCTGAATAGATTAAAGGTGCTGATTTTATGCTGAATAGTTTCACAGAAATAGCATTGAATCCACAGATTTCTCTGGGCAGTATGGCCATTTTAATAATATTGATTCTTCCAACACATGAGGATGTAATACTTTTCCATTTGTCTGTCTCATTTATAACTTCCTTCAGCAGTGTTTCATCGTTTTCCTTGTAGATAACATTCACCTCCTTTGTTAGATGTATTCTTAGGTATTTTATTTTTATGTGGCTATTGTAAATGGAATTGCATTCTTGAGTTGGCTCTCCATTTAAAAGTTATTGCTACTGATTTTTGTATGTAAATTTTGTATCCTGAAACTTTACTGAAGTCACTTTTCAGTTCTAGGAGGCTTTTGGTGAAGTCTTTAGGGTTTTCTAGGTATAGAATTAGATCATCAGCAAAACGAGATGAAATTTGGCTTCTTCTTTTCCTATTTGGATGCTTTTTATTTCATTCTCTTCCCTCATATCTCTGGCTAGGACTTCCAGTACTATGTTGAATAGGAGTGGTGAAAGTGGGCATCCTTGTCTTCTTCCAGTTCTTAAGGAAAATGCTTCAAGATTTTGTCCATTCAGTATGATGCTGGCTGTGGTTTCTCATAAATGGCTCTTAATATTTTGATATATGTTTCTTTGATGACTAGTTTGTTGAGTGTTCTTTTAATGAAGGGATTTTGGATTTTATCAAAAGATTTTTTCTGTGTCTATTGAGACAATGATATGGTTTTTGTTTTTAACTCTGTTTATGTGGCAAATCATATTTATTAATTTGCATATGTTCAGCCAACCCTGACTACTAGGAATAAAACCTACTTGATGTGGTGAATTAACTTTGACATGGTGCTGGATTTGTTTTACTAGTGTTTTATTAGGAATTTTTCTGCCTATATTCATTAGGGATGTTGACATGAAGTTTGCTTTTTTTTGTTTCTTTGACAGATTTCAATATCAGAGTGATGCTGGCTTTGTACAATGTGTTAGAGAAGATGCCCTATTCCTCAATGTTCTGGAATAGTTTCAGTAGGATTGGTACCAACTCTTCTTTGTATATCTGGTAGAATTAGGCTGTGACTCCATCTGATCCAGGGTTCTTTTTAGTTGGTAGGTTTTTAAATTACTGATTCAGTTTTAGAATTTGATATTGGTCAGTTCAGGCTTTCAATTTCTTCCTCATTCAGTCTTGGGAGATTGTGTGTTTCCAGGCAATTCATTTCCTCTAGATTTTCTAGTTTGTATACATACAGGTGTTTATAATAGTCTCTGAGGATCTTTTGTATTTCCATAGGATCAGTTCTAATGTTGCCTTTGGCATTTCGGATTGAGCTTATCTGAATCTTCTCTCACTTTTCTGTTAATCTAGCTAGTGGTCATCAATCGTGTTTCTTCATTCAGAGAACTCGCTTTACATTTCATTGATCCCTTGTATGGATTTTTGCTTCTTGGTTTCATTCAGTTCTCCTCTGATTTTAATTATTTCTCTTCTTCTACTGGCTTTGGAGTTAGTTCATTCTCGTTTTTCTAGTTTCTCTAGATGTGATGTTAGCTCATTACTTTGAAATCCTTCTAAAGTCTTGATGTAGGGATTTAATGCTACAAACTTTCCTCTTAACATTGGTTTTGCTGCATCCCAGAGATTTTGGTATGTTGTGTCTGTTTTATTTCAAAAAACTGTTTTATTCTTGCCTTAATTTTGTTGTTTACCCAAAAGTCATTTGATATGGTTTGGCTGCATCTGCACCCAAATCTCATCTTGAATTGTAACCCCCACAATTCCCATGTGTCATTGGAGGAAGCTGGTGAGTGGTGATTGGATTATGGGGGTGGGTCTTTCCTGCACTGTCCTCCTGATAGTGAAGGAGTCTCACGAAATCTGATGGTTTTAAAAATGGGACTTTCTCTGTGCATGCTCTCTTCCCTTGTCCACCACCATATGAGGTGTGGTGTATACCTTCCACCATGATTGTAAGGCCTCCCCAGCCATGTGAACTGTAAGTCCAATACACCTTTCTTTTGTAAATTGCCTAGTCTCAGTTATGTCTTTATCAGCAGCATAAAAGCAGACTAATACAGCATTCAAGAACAAGTTATTTCATTTCCATGTAATTGGGTGGTTTTGAGAGAATTTCTTGGTAGTGATTCGTATTTTAATTCCACTGTGGCCCAAAAGTATGGTTGGTATTATTTTGATTTTTAAAATTTATTAATATTTGCTTTATGGCTGAGCATGGGGTCAATCCGAGAGTATGTTTCACTTGCAGATAAGAAGAATGTATATTCTGTGGTTGGTTGATGGGTAAAGTGTCCTGTAGATATCTATTATGTCCAGTTAGTCAAGTGTTGAATTTAAGCCCAGACTTTCCTGTTAGTTTTCTTCCTCGATCTGTCTAATGCCATCGGTGGAATGGTAAAGTCCCCCACTATAATCGTGTGGCTAAGTCTTTCCATAGGTCTAGAAGTATTTATTTTATGAATCTGGGTGCTCCATTGTTGAGTATGTATATATTTAGCATAGTTAAGTCTTGTTGTTCAATTAAACCTTTTATCATTATGTAGTGCCCTTGACTTTTTTTATTGTTTATGTTTTAAAGTCTACTTTGTCTAAGAATAATGACCCCAATCTCTTTTAGTTTTCCACTTACATGATAGATCTTTCTTCAACCCTTTGAGACTACTGGTGTTGTCACATGTGAGCTGAGTCTCTTGAAGACAGCAGATGAATGGGTCTTGCTTTTCT
The DNA here is from genome assembly GCF_000951035.1 of Colobus angolensis palliatus. Taxonomy (NCBI): domain Eukaryota; kingdom Metazoa; phylum Chordata; class Mammalia; order Primates; family Cercopithecidae; genus Colobus; species Colobus angolensis. The sequence continues at coordinate 1,203,593 of NW_012115500.1, read as the reverse complement.
ATCCAACTTGCTGCTCTTTGCCTACTAAGTAGGGTGTGAATACCATTTACATTCATGGCTAATATAATAATACGAAGTTTTGATTCTATCATAAAGTTGTTAGCTGGTTGCTTTGTTGTTGCTATTTTGTAGTTGTTGTATAGATTCTGTGGGCTATATACTTAAGTGTGATTTTATGGTAGTAGGTATTGTTTTTTGTTTCCATGTTTAAACTTGCTGAATAATCTTTTGTAAGGCTGGTCAAGAGGTAATAAATTCCCCTAGTTTCTTGTCTGAACACGATTTTATTTATCTCTCATTTATGATGCTTAGTTTGGCAGGATATAAAATTCTTGATTGGAATTTCTTTTCTTTGAGAATGCTGAAAATAGGCTCTCAATCTCTTCAGGCTTGAAAGGTTTCTGCTAAGAGGTCTGCTTTTAGCCTGATGGGGTTTCCTTTGCATGTAATCTAACCTTTTTCTCTAGCTATATTTCAGGTTTTTTCTTTAGCATTGACCTTAGGCAGTCTGGTGACTATATGCTTTAATAACATTTATTTTTTATAGTATCTGGCAAGTATTCTCTGAATTTCTTGCATCTGGATATAAGAAATTTCTAGCAAGATTAGGAAAACTTTCTTGAATTATTCCCTCAAATATATTTCTCAGGTTTACTTTGTATTCTTATCTTTCAGGAATGCCAATTTGGTCACTTTACATAGTCTCATATTTCTTGGAGACTTTGCTCATTTTTTGAATTTTTTAAAATTTTTGTCTGACTAGATTAGTTTTAATGAATAGTTTTCAAGCTCTAAAATCCTCTCTTCTCTTTGGTTTAGCCTACTGATAAAATTTTCAATTGTATTTTATAATTTCTTAAGCCATTTTTTAATTCCAGTAGCTCTGACTGATTTCTTTTTAGAAGACTTATCTTTTCCTTAGTTTCCTGGGTTACTTTAGAAGTTTATTTGTATTGATTTTAAATCTTGTGTTGGATTTCATTAAGTTTCCTTGACATCTATGCTTTGAATTCTTTAACTGTCATTTCTGAGTTTCCATTTTCGTTAGGGACTATTCCTGTAAAGAATGATCCCTTGGTGGTGTTGCAACATTCAGTTTTTCATGGTGCCAGACTTTTTATACTAGTTCCTTCAAGTCTGGAAAGAAATGTGTTGCTGGGTAGGGTCTTTGGGCTTTACTACTATGTCCCTTTGCACTTCTGTCAGCAGATTTTATATTGTTCCGTGTGGTTTGACCTACAGGCCAGTAGACAACACTTGCAGGTAAGAGCCACTGTAGCACAAGCAGGTAGTTGTGTACCTGATCTTTCTTTACCATGAGAGGCTTTCTGTTGTATCAGATGAAGGACTGGACAGTGAAGTACCTGGTGCCCTGAGCTTTCCATGGGGGTTGGGGGACACAGCTGGGTTGAGCTGGAGTCCCAAGCTTGCCTATGAATACAGAGATGGCAAGTAAACACCAGCTCTGACAAGGGTGGCTAGGAGGATCTTCTGGGGAAATGTGCTTGAGTCTCCATGTGGGGGAGAGACTGCAGCAGCTCCCTAGACAGGCAAGGACTTGACCTGTTTCCCTGTGAAACTTCTGTTGCAGAGCTTGTGATCCTGGCTCAGATGCAAACTGTAGTCTGTCTCTGGACCACAATATGGTTGAAAGCCATGGGAAACACCTGTCTCACCACTCTCTGCAGAAGTGGTTTCAGGGTATAATCTTGTCACCCAACCTGATACATATAGCTTCATGGCTCTGCTGTTCTCCAATGTGACAGCACTTCTGCTTCTTGTAAAGGGGTGGCTCCACCTTTGGACTCACGCAAATGGTAGTTGGTTGTGGTGGTATCGGCTGATTTGGTCAGCTTGACCTCAGACACTGGGGGAGTTGGCCAGATGCCAGCTGAGTTGGAATGGGGTAGGTAGTTTCCCAGTTCCCAGGCCCCAGATGGCCCACTAGATAGCATATATGACTCCTAAAGGGCCTGGACTAGGGTCGGGCTAGCCCAGAAGTCAAGTGCTAGCTGTGATGGGGAGAGATGGCCTGGTCCCCAGATCACCAACCAACTCTCAGACAGAGGCACATGGAACACTTAAGTGGTGGAGGATCTAAGGGGATATTACAGGCCTGTGGGGGTTGGGTTTTCAGAAGGGCTCTGGAGCACAGGTGAAATGTTCAGGTGGGGGCAGGGCAGCTGTGCTGTGGGCCTTCCACTGAGGAAGGCAGGACCTCCTCAGCTGGAGCAATAAAGACTGTAGGGCATGTGATACACTTGTACTTCCTTCCCACCCAAGAGGGTGGACTTTGCTGTTGGTGGCATGCAAAGCTGCTAAACCTTGTCTATTACCTCTGGGAGTTTTGGCTCAGAAGAATGAGGAGCTGTCACCAACCATAATGTTTGGATTGGGGGCAGGGCCACTGTGCTGGGAGCCCAAGCTGTAGATCCCTGCTTGGCAAGAAATAGCAGGGCAGTCTGACTACTCGTTAGCACTGTGGCTGCATCCTCTAGCAGGGCTATAACTGTTGACACCAAGGGATCCAAGGCCTGTGGGGCTTCACATGGGCTTAAACAGTGCCTGTGCAGACTCCAGGTGACCCTCTCTATTGGCCTGGAGGAGTGAAGGTGTCAGGGAGGTTCTCCCATGCCCAGGATTGCAAGGTTCATGGAGGAGTGTGGATCCCCTGGGGACACTCACTCACTCATTACTTCTCCACATTAGGGGGCTTCCCGTGGCTCCACACCAGTTCTGAATAGGAAGCTGCCTGGCTTCACTTCTGTTTGTTCTTTGGGGTCCCTGTCCCTTCTTTGGTGAATCCAGAAATGATCCCTTTGATGGCCCACTTTAACAGCAAGTGTTTACTCTCTACCCTGTTTCTCTGTGTGAGAGTGAATTAACCTAAGCACACTAGCTGCTTCTAAGTCAGCCATCTTCAAGATTTTCTTTTTTCTTTTCTTTTTTTTTTTTTTTTTTGACGTAGTCTCGCTCTTTCGCCCAGGCTGGAGGGCAGTGGCATGATCTCGGCTCACTGCAAGCTCCACCTCCAGGGTTCCCACCATTCTCTTGCCTCAGCCTCCCGAATGACTAGGACTACAGGTGCCTGCCACCATGCCCGACTAATTTTTTGTATTTTTAGTAGAGATGGGGTTTCACTGTGTTAGCCAGGATGGTCTCGATCTCCTGACCTCATGCTCTGCCCACCTCGGCCTCCCAAAGTGCTGGGATTACAGGCATGAGCCATCGTGCCAGGCCAGATTTTCTTAAAGGCAATTTTTTTCCCCATTATTTTTCAATACTTGTTCAGGAACCACAAAATTAGTAAAACTTGCTGATCATCTTCCAGTATTTCCTAAGGGGGTATTATTGGCATTTTGTTGAGATAATTCTCTTTAGTATAAAACTGCCTCATATTTTAAACCCTTGCCCCATAGAACTCTTCAGTTATTGTGACAACAAAAACAGTCCTACACACTTCTGAACAACTGCCAGGAAGAGCTTTTATATTGTACCATTGGCCTAATGCCTATTTTTTAAGAAGAGGGTAAACAGAAGTCCAGAAAAGTTAGATGGCTCAATTGAGGTCTCAGAGCTAGCAATTTCCAAACTAGCGAGCAGATTTTTCTTACTATTCCAAAGATACAATGAAAGATTTTTAATGTCATAGCACTCCTTTCAAGTTTTCTGAACTTTTGGTGTTTGGATTTAATTTAAATTAATCAAGCATGTTCTCAAACAAGAAAGTTCAAGGTCTATGTGGAATTAACTTGGTCATATATAAAGTTAGATTTAGTAATTGATTTTAAATTACTAATAGGTTTTTCAAAATTTTCATTTTATATTAACATGGCCATATATGCCTCATGACTCTTAAGGACAACTTAATAAAATAGTCAAATATTTAAAGCAAGCAATAAAGTAAGCAGAGAGGATGGGAAAAGATCCCATTTCTTTCCAGAAGAGCCACAGTAGATAAATGACTGCAAGAACAGGATTAGTGGGAACAACGTGCTCCCTGGCTGTGGTCCAGAATTCAATATAACTATAGTGAAGGTACAGAGAGGAAGACAAAGGTTAAGCTGGCAAAGACTGGACTAGCTAGACCACCCCTCATGTAAAGATAATTAAAGAAATTTCAGGCCTAGGGATTTTGCATACTATCAAAGCAGAAAATATTTTAGAAAACTCCTTGGAGTTTACAGGGTCATGGAAGAAGATAAAATAGACTCTCAGACAAAAGGTACTACTTATGAGGCACTACCTATATCAAAGTTATAGAACAATAAACATTTGTATGTTGAAAAGCACAGCTTCAAATATGCATAATAAAATCTGTTAGAAACATGAAGAACTTGAGGAAAATCACACAATTTTTCATAGAAGATTTCAACACATCATACATGTTTGGGCTGTTACAACAAAATATCATAAACTGTGTATCTTATAAACAACAGAAATTTAATTCTCACATTTCTGGAGGCTGAGAAGTCTAAGATCAAGGTGTTAGCAGATTTCGTGTCTGGTGAGGACTCACTTTCTGGTTCACAGATGGTGTCTTCTAGCTGTGTCCTCACATGGTGAAAGGGCCAAAGGAGCTCTCTGGAGCCAATTCATAAGAGCACTGATCTCATTCAACTCCCAAAGGTCCTAACTCCTAACATGGTAACTTTGGGGATTAAGTTTCAACATGTAGATTTGCAGGGGGGACACGATTATTCAGACCATAGCATCATGCTTTGACAGCTGAAAGGGATTTCTTTTTAAAAACTTGGAAAATATTGGAAAGTCTAAAATTAACCTAATTAATGAAGTTGAGTTTAGAGAGACAATAGATAACTTGTAATAGAAACTATATCCTTTTCAATAATTTATGAAAGAGAAATTGATATCTACTGGGACACAAAACCTTATGCCAGAGTAGAAGAAATGAAAGTCATATCTTCTGACTAAAATGTAATAAACCTGTAATTTAATGACAATGGCTTAAACAAAAAGGATTACCTTTGTGGAAAATGGAAAACATGTCTTAAATAATTATTGGGTTAAAAGGAAACCAAAGCTTCCAGTAAAGAATACTGAGAAACTTAAAAAAAAAAAAAAAACTCTCTTAAAATATATATAAGATATAATAAAGCTATACGGGGGCAAACTCATAACCTCTTATGCTTAAATTACAGACAAATATAAAAAGAACAAGTGCTTCAACAAAATAAAACATAAAATGTTAGAGTTATAGAAATAATAAGTCAAACTAGCAACTGAGAGGAAAATGTAGTTTGATCACTAAAAGCAAAAACTGGTTCTTTGGGGAAAAAATTTCTTTGAAAGAATATCTCTTAAGTCCATTACTCTGGTCTAGGAATTAGTGGAAAAGGAATATAAATATATATCTGGAAACGTTACTGAGGCTATCTTTGGTCCCATATTCTTCCCTGAGTACTCAATATTATCACTGATTTAGAGCCCAAAGTAACCATAGGTCACAGGTCCAAAAGGCACACATTCTCTAACAAGCTCATGACTTCCCTATAACCTGAATTCTACTTGCTTTTCCTCTGCTCAGTTTTTGTCCCATGAACACTACCCACGAACAACCAGAGATTCTCTCAATATGTTTATAATCAATTTTTCTTAAGCCGTAACTCTCCCTTCTGTGTTTAGCATGGATAGATGTATTTCTCTCTCTAAAATCAGTGTCCTTCCAACTGACATGTTCTCATACCTCTCCCTCACTGCTCTGGTGGCCCTCTGCTGCCCCCTCTTGGTTCAAGGCTACCCTCCCAAGCACTGAGATGTGTGGCTTAAGCCTCTGAATAAAACCTCCAAGTGTTTTTGAAATACCTGCATAACTAACTAATCCACAGCTGGTGAGTCTTAGCTTTTAGTAATATAGTGGAATTACAAAGGGTTTTCAGTACTCATAATTCTAGCATATAACTAAAGAAAATTTGCCGACTGTAAAAACATATTTATTTTTACCAAGTAGCTTCAGAAATTCAGCTCAAATCTTTCTAGACTAACCTTAGTTTTCTAGAAAAAAACAAGCTACAGAAATAATGAATATTCCCAATAATTCAGTGATTCTTGATATTTTTGAGTCATAGACGACTATGAAATCAGATGAAAACTATAACTCAGAGGAGTGTGTATTAAAAGGCTATGCACCAGGACACTGAAATGTGCTTCCACAATCTATTTTCAAGGAAGAACTTGTTGCACCAGTATTGAGGAGTCCTATCTGCAGACATCTTTCAGTTATTCACTTCTTCAGGAAGACTCGGTTTGCCCAAGGCCACATGTCCCTTATAGAGGCCTATGTTAATGACTAATTTTTACAGCAAGTAGCTAGCCAGGTCTGAGCAGGGGCGGAGAGGGCTCCCCCAACTCCAACAGGAATGTCAGGTGACCATCAGGTGATGGTCAGGTAGTTGTCACACTGCCTCTCTAAAATAATAATAGATGCTTCCCAGAAAGATCTCAGGAATTTGGCGAGTGAGCTCAAGCATGCACATTAAGAGGCAAAATGGTGGAGTTTAACTGGTATATGATCTTCCAGAAGCATTCCACTGGTAAAGAGAAGAATGCCCAAGTGAGCATGCGTACAACTCCAGTAACAAACCGTGCACGAGGACAGGCAGCCTCAAGTGCAGAATCAAGAGAGAAGGGATGAAAGACTGTGGAAGTATGTCAAGATATAAAACCCCAAGTCAAAAGGTCAAACCCCACACTTGTCCTTCAAGTGGCCTGCTTGGGCCTCTTCCTAGTGTACTTTTCTTTCTGCTTTAAAGCTTTTTAATAAACTCACTCCTGCTCTAAAACTTGTCTCAGTCTTTTCTTCTCCCTTATGCCCTTCAGATTTTTTCTTCTGAGGAGGCAAGAATTGAAGTTGCTGCAGACCAGTATAGATTCACTGCCACTATCACTGATGGGTGATCTTAGCCCCATTCCGGCAACTCTAAAGGGTCATTCTAGTTCTAGAGCTTCCCCATGGATTCAGCTGAGGCTAAAGCTGGGCTGTATCACAGCACAACTTCTTCCTCTGCCTACTTGTATTAGGCCATTTTTGCTAGCTATAAAGAAATAGCTGAGACTGAGGAATTTATAAAGAAAAGAGATTGAATTGGCTTATGGTTCTGCAGGCTGTACATGAAGCATAATGCTGCCATCTTCTGGTGAGGGCCTCAGGAAGCTTACAATCATGGTGGAAGACAAACAGGAGCCAATATGTCACATGATAAGAATGGAAGCAAGAAAGAGAGAAGGGAGAGGTTCCAGATTCAAAACAACCAGATCTCTGTGTGAACTAACTGAGAGGAAACTCACTCATCACCAAGAGGTTAGTTCTAAACCACTCATGAGAGACCTTTCTCCATGATCTAATCATCTCCTGCCAGTCCCCACCTCCAACATTGGGAATCATTTCAACGTAAGATTTGGAAGAGGTAAACATCCAAACCATAATACTACTACTGTTTTCTTTCCCTTCCTGCCAGTTGTATTGATCTCTTTCATAAGGGCACACCTTAATAAACATCCTCATGCTAAACTTCATCGCAGAGTCTCCTTCCTGAAGAACCCAACATGTGACAACTACAAACATAACTCTGTAAAGCAGCATTTTTTCTTTCTCCTGGAAATTATTCTAACGCTACAGGAAGATGCTTTTATAAGTTTGAAAACCATTTTTGGAGGACTTAGACACAATTTGAATGACTATAATTTAGCATTTTCCCTTTTTCTTGGAAATTATTCAAAAGCTACAAGAAGAAGTTTTCATAAGTTTGCAAACTATTTTTGAAGAACCTGGATGCATATTTAACTCCCAGACTCCATTTTATATCAAACACTATCAAAGGCAGATGATTTTTTTTTTTATATACACAAAAAGGGCAGTGAAAACAAGAATCCAAACAAGAATCCCTGGTGATAAATCTCAAGAGCAGGGACCCACTGAAAAATAGATCTCAAAAAGCACCAGCAAAATATACTTCCTGAAAGTGTGGATACACTGTGAAGCCAAAAAGTAATATTCCTTTTTTGTGGCCCTTAGTACAAAGACTGAATGGCTTGAGTTGGCATGTCTTTCCTCTTAAGAAGGCCTGGGGCTATAAAATAACTATACAGAAAAACCATATTTACAGGAAGTAACATGACTCTGTAACAGGAAAGGAGAAAGCTTTTGCTCTATGAAAATTAGCCAGAAACTTTCTCTTTGCTTCATATCCCAAAAGAAACCTCTTATAAATAGACAGTCCAGGAAAGCCTAACTCATTCAATGATGAGTAGTATTTTAAAAGGAGAGAATCCATTTTTAAATTACTATTTTGGCCAGGTTTATGCCTATAATCACAGCACTTTGGGAGGCTAAGGCAGGGGAATCACTTGAGGTCAGTAGTTCAAGACCAGCCTGGCCAGCATGGCAAAACCCCGTTTCTATTAAAAATACAAAAATTAGCTGGGTGTGGTGGCAGGTGCCTGTAATCCCAACTACTCAGGAGGCTGAGGCAGGAGAATAAATTGAACCTGGGAGGCAGAGGTTGAAGTGAGCCAAGACTGCACCACTGCACTACAGCCTGGGCAACAGAGTGAGACTTGTCTCAAAAATAATAATAATAGTAATAAATGAAATACTATTTTAAAAAGTCTCTTCATTTTCCCCCTTCTTTTGAAAAATCAATTAATTCCTTCTACTGCCCTTTGCGGCAGCTAACATAAGTAGAAACTATAGGACAAGGAAACTATTGGGGCTGTTGAGGTGGACAGGGCCTAGAAGGCAACTTTCTGGGTCAGGAGTTTGATTACATACAGGAAGAAAAAGCAAATAAGTAAATACATTGAGAATAATGAGAACCAAGTGTCTCATTATTGGATAAAGGAGTTACAAATATGAAAAGCCAATGACCAGAATGATCCCTGTGGTATTAAGTTTCAATTACAGTTATCACTGGGAATGCACAATTTCTTAGATAGACAGATAGTTATAGAAGTAGATACAAATGTTTGTGTATGTGAGTGACAGACATTTTCTACTTCTGCCTGGTGGGAAAGCCTAGAAGCAATTAATCCCAGGAGCAGTGAGCAGACATAGTGCTCGAATGTTGGTTTGTAAGTATCATTCTTCTCTAATGTAGAACAAGAGTTCCTTGAAGAAATGAAAGAATAATATAAACTGCTTTGAGAACAGCCTGGGCAACATGGCAAAACTCCATTTCTACAAAAAAATACAAAAATTAATTGGCCATAATGGTGTGCCTGTTGTCCCAACTACTTGGGAGGCTGGGGCAGGAGAATCACCTGAGCCCAGGGAGGGAGAGGCTGCAGTGAACCATGATGGCACCACTGTACTCCAGCCTGGGTAACACAGTGAGACCCTGGAAGATCTTGTGCCAGAAAAGAAGAAAGAGCTCAAACAAAAGAATATGATGGGAAAAAGTAAAAGACAGGATTCAGCTTCTAGGTGGGAGGTTTCCCCATTTGCCAAATATGTAGCAAATAGAGCAACAAGATAAATAATTATTATAACAATAGATGATAAACTCATTAAATAAACAGAAATCTACAAGTAGATGTATATTTTTTGTTTGTATGTGTACATTTGTGTGAGTGTGTGTGTATATAAACATATATATAATATATATATGAGAGAAAAAGCTATTACTTCTAGCCAAATACAAATTAAATGTAGAAAGAATGATGAAATGAGAAAACTACAATTTGGTAGCCATTATAAGAAGAACATATTGAGGTAAAAACCATGGATGGATGCTGAAATGAATGGGTAATTATTGAGGAACAGGATATTTACAGTCTAAAAACATCTCCCTCCAAAATACTTACTAAAGAGAGAAACAGAAACTTTACAATTGAGAAACCTGGAAGATGTCACTTTAAATGAATGATAAATGTGTTATCATCAGTAATGGGACAAATTAGCACCATATGTTTACTGATACAGTATTAATACAATGAGAAGAACACAGCATTGCTTCTCTCATATTCCTGTCCTGAATGCCTAAGCTGTGACTTAGTTCATTCAGGCTGCTATAACCAAAAACCTTAAATTGGGTAGTGTAAAAACAACAGAAATTTGTTTCTCACATTTCTGGAGATTGGGAAGTCTATGATCAAGGTGTTAATAGATTTGGTGTCTGGTGAGGGTCTGCTTCCAGTCAAGACTAAAGGGTCATCCTAGTGCCAGAGCTTCCCCATGGAGTCAGCTGATGCTACAGCTGGGCCTGTCTCGAAACACAACAAAACAACACCTTCTTGCTGTGTCTTCACATGGTAGAAGAGCTAGTTAGCTCTCTGGAGTCTCCTTTATAAGAGCATAAATCCCAATCATGAGGGCTCTCCCCTAACAACCTCATCACCTCCCAAAAGGCCCCACCTTCTAATACTATCACACTGGTGATTAGGTTTCAACGTATGAATTTTGGGGGTGAACGCAAACATGAATATTCAGAACAAAACTAGCTGAATCTAATCACAAAGAAACATCAGATGAATCTAAACATAAGAGGTATGATACAATTTAACTAACTTTCATTCTTCAAAAATATAACAAGGTCATGAAAAAAAAGACTGAATATGAGTTCTACATCGCTAGATAATCAAGAGACATGACAACTAAATGCAACATGTAATCCTCCATTGGACCCTGGACCAGATAAACTATTAATTTATTTGTTTGTTATAAAATATATCACTGGGACAATTGGCAAAATGTGAATATGCTCAATGTATAGAAAGAAGCAGTTTATCTATTAATTTTCTGATTTTGGTACATTGTGGTTATGCAGTAAAATGCTTTTACATTTGAAGAAATACATATTTATGTAGTTACATGAAATACGGTATCATGTCTACAACTTATTTTTAATTGATTCAGAAAAATAGTAGTTACATAAATAGATAGATAGATAGACAGACAGATAGACAGACAGTAAATATGGCAAAAGATTAACATTTGGGGGATTGGGATAAAGGATAGATGGAATTCTTCATACTATTATAATTTTTCTGCAAATCTAGAGTATTTCAACTAAGACATTTTAAAACACAGTACTTTTAGAAAGCAAAAGTAAAATTACATGAAAAATGTCATGGTGCAGATTAAAACTGTGATCAAATATTCTGCCATAAAATTAAAAACTTAATACAATTATCTATAACTAGAATACCATAAAGCAGAAATGTTAGAAACTGAGGAAGAAATGGTAAGGCAATAAAAGGAGATACACAATATTATTAGAAAAACTAAAAAGAAACAAGAAATAGAAAAAGAAAAAAAATACACACAAAAAACTAATATGAGAAATGAAATTAGAAGGAACCTAATGGAAGTGAGATACTATTGGAACATAGAGGGTGAAACTTAAAAATGAAAAAGTACAACAGAAATAAGCTTAAAATGCATTACACATGAAATAATAAATACAGAAGATGAGGGTGGATTAAGCAACTATGGTTGGAATCCTCAAAAAAGAAACCAAGAGAACAAATAATTGCATAATATTTTTAAATGCCATACTTATTACTCTGAAAGACAGATAACAATAATTGAATTGAGACTGGTTTAGGAGGACTAAAATGACTGGAGGACCTTTTGTTTTCTGAAACAATCAGAAATGATGAAACTGGACTCAAGACTTTTTCAATTTCTGCAGAAAGAAGCTGGCTTCTTTAATAGGGACAGTGATGGATTTTAAAAAGTTTATTTTTAAGTTTGGCTATTCAATTTATCAGCTACATTTGTTTTTGTTTTTATTTTAGAGTCAGGAGGGTAATGTGGAGGTTTGTTACATGGTTATATTATGTGATGAATTAGCCACATTTGTGTATGTGTCTATGAATATGTTATTTCTAGAAAGAAACAATCATTTGGCACCAGAAATTTCTCCTAAGAAAAGACATATGTTATAAATTTGGGGAAAAAAAATAGAAGAGAGACAATTTTTGATGATAATTACTTCCATGCAAAAAGACAAAAGGCAAGAGGTAGAGCAATAATCCAAAAGTTACAGTGAATCCAACCATGCTACCAAAGCATAGTCATTGCTAACTCATGATAAAGACTTCAACAGATGCAACATTCAATCCTTAGGCACTGGACTGCTAGTGATTTCTGCCACCATCCTTCAAGTCATTAGCCCGAACTTCATCTTCTGCTTTAACACTGCCTTTGATGGCTCTGCTATTAAACTAGCCATCCTTACTAGATTCTACTCTCTTCTAGCTTCGAATTGAAAATGTGCTAACCACTCTCCTTTGTAAGTAAATGTGATTTTTTGTTTGCCATGTGTACTTCCCTTAGATCCTGATTTCTGTATTCCAGTCACACACGACTGATGTTATCTTGAGGCCTAATTATTCCAGAAAATTTCATGCTGTTTTTACCGCTGACACGTCTATCTTTTACCAAAAGAATGATTCTACTTTGATACATTAGTTTGTTCCAATATTTTAACCTAAAACTTCAAAATAAACACTTTATAGATGATTAGCTCTTCTATTTTCAGTGAGATTTTAATTTTCCTTTGGGAAATAATTTCAATGTACAAATACTTAGGCATCTTATTTATATCTCATGTAATAGATTAATTCAGTTTTTCCATTTTGTCTCATTTTATTCTCAGCAAAAATATAGACCACCTAGCTACCACATTCCAGCAAAAAAAAAAAAAAAGAATATTTTTGTTAAAAGAAAATCTTCAGCTGAATTAAATTTAAAGGAGTTTAATTGAGCAATGCACGATTCACAAATCAGGCAGCCTCCAGAATCACAGCAGATTCAGAGACTCTAGAGCAGCCACATGGTGGAAGAAGATTTATAGGCCAAAAAAAGGGAAGTGAAGTACAGAAATTGGAAGTGAGGTACAGAAACAACTAGATTGATTACAGCTCAGCATTTGCCTTATTTGAAGACAGTTTGAACACCAGGCAGTGTATGAATGGTTGAAGTTCAGCTGCTAGGATTGGCCAAGACTCATCTATTGTTTCTGGCGCATACTCCTAAGTTAGGTTTTCAATCTTGTCTACCTATTAAGTTAGGTTGCAGTTCATCCACAAGGACTCAAATACAGAAGTACGGAGTCCTTCTCAGGCCATATTTAGTTTGCTTTAACACATTAATAGTGTTTTCTTAAATGATGATCCATGGGATGTGATATGTTGTTTTGTTTCAAGGTTTGAGATCATATACATTTCAGAAACATTGGATTAAACAATATTGAACGATTTTATTTATGGCAGTATTTGTCAAAGTCTTAAAAAAGTAATGTGTGCTGTGAATTTCTGATAAGGAAAGTAGCAAACCTAATTAAAATGATCCCTTCACTTTGGGACTGCCCCTTTCTATTTCAGGATTCTTCTTTTTATAAGAATAAATAACTCCTCTTACTGTATCCGTTCTTCACAGAATACATCTTCCAAAAATTAAGTTATATTTATTCCTTGCAATTGCTCCTGTTCCAAGAGTTAATGAAAATGATTCTCAGTTAAGATGTAAAGTGGTCTCTGATTTCTAAGGCAAAATCCCACTTTTCAAAACAAGTACATAAACCAAGCATATGAAATTATTTTATACAATTTGGTTGGTGTTCATGTAACTTTCTTCACATTAGCTTTTAGATATTTGATAAAGGTGTTTTTGACCTTAGAATAGTATTTAAAAGTATATGAGTATATTCACTGCAAGAGTGTTTTTTTTTTTCTTCTTTATTTACGGCAAGAGTGTTGTGTGGAAAATATGCAAAGCACAAGCAAATGCATTAATTCATTCAATTGTTTACCAAGCCCCTTCTCCATGTCAAGCACTAGGCCAGGTGATGGCAGTAAAACTCTACAAATTAATCTGGCCTCTGCCCTCAAAGACCTTTGTGTACAGATGTGTTCTATCCTAGCTATGGCAGGGTGGCAGAATATGCCACAGCAAACTTTCCACTTTGGCACAAGGATTACTTTCAGCTGAAGGCAAATGAGAAGAAGATGATACAAGAAAAGTTCTCTGTTCTCCTTCTGTCGTCTAAAATCAGGACATAAATTTACAAAGTTGTCCCCCGCTTTCTACAAGGAAGGACAAAACTTAATTACCAGAGACAGCTTTAGACTCTTACGGCCCGTAGACAGGATCAGAGGATTGTATATAACAAACTTTGCTAACTAGCCTTTATTTACCTAGTTTCCCATATACTTGCCTTCCCACAATCTGCCACTCCTAGAGACACTTGTCATTTTTCTAAAAATTGTTTCTTTGCTGAAGTCCTATGTAAGTCCAAGTTCTAACCAAACCTTTGAGTCACACATCTCTGGGTATATGTTACATGCACAATGCATGTGTTAATAAACTTTTGGGTTTTTTTCCCTTATTTTGCTGCCTTTTGTCAATTTAATTTAGAGGACTCTAAGCAGAAAACCTAGGAGTGTATTAGGAAAGAATTTTTCATCTTCTATATGCATACACAAAATTTGTCTGAGGCATTATGATATGTGGCAGATAATTGTAAAAATTATTTCTCTTTTCAGTAGCATTCATTCTAATGTATTCAGGGGATGTTTCAACTTGTAATTAAGGATTATTACTCTCCCATAACCAAAAATTGATATAAATTAATGTATTTATAGTTGTTTAAATTACTTCCATCAAATTTTCGACAAATGTTCTTTATGTTGTATACTGAAACTTTTTGTCTGGTTTAAAATTAAAAGTGAGGAAGCTACACACAAAAAAGAGAAAACTTACTAAAAATTTAATACTTCAACAAATAATTCTTTTAAAAAATAGTCCCCAGGCTCTGGTTTATTAAGATAATTTTAAATAAACGTATATGATTAAGACAAGCAGGCTGGTTGATTCCCTATTTTAAGATGGTCTAAAGGAAATGATAAAGCCCCTCACTCAAGCACTAGCTTATTTAACTTTCAGCCAATCAGTGACAAGAGATCCAAGAAACTATTAACAGCAAGCTCCTATTTCAGGGGACTAGGGATTTCCCCAGAGCCTTGCATGTGCAGTAGGACTTAAAATCCAACCTAAAGTGGCCTGGCGTAGTGGCTCACGCCTGTAATCCCAGCACGTTGGGAGACCGAGGCAGGCAGATCATGAGGTCAGGAGTTCGAGACCAGCCTGACCAACTTGGTGAAACCCTGTCTCTACTAAAAATACAAAAATTAGCCGGGTGTGGTGGTGCACGCCTATAATCCCAGCTACTCAGGAGGGTGAGGCAGGAGAATCGTTTGAACCCGGGAAGTGGAGGTTGCAGTAAGCCAAGATCGTACCACACCACTCCAGCCTAGGTGACAGAGAAAGACCCCGTCTAAAAAAAAAAAAAAAAAACCTAAAGTTACCTCCTCATTTTAATGCTAAAATAATTCATACCCAAGGGTGGAGATTTTAAATGCTAATGTTACATGCAATGCATGGAGAAGCATGTTGAGCTACTGTGCAAGCACTAGAAAAAACTGTCCTATATATGCCCTAATATAACCTTTCCCTATGAAAAGAGTCTACAAAATTAACCCACACACTACCCTCAGGCAATAGCCAACTCCTTTTTTCTTCCTCAGTGCTAGCTCCCTTGTGCACAAGCTGGAATAAAATTAAACTTACCTTTGCTGCTGTGTTCTATGATGTCTCTTGATTTCAATATTGCGAGATTACAAAAACCCTGGGTGTAGATAACAAAATTAGCATATTTTTGACACAGTTAACTACAGGTAAAATAGGAAGCCAAAGCAATATTTAAAAAAAATTGAACTAATTTCAGACTTCAGAAAAGTTGCAAATGCTATACAAAAATTTTCTATG
Source organism: Colobus angolensis palliatus (assembly GCF_000951035.1). NCBI lineage: Eukaryota > Metazoa > Chordata > Mammalia > Primates > Cercopithecidae > Colobus > Colobus angolensis. Next base: position 1,187,803 of record NW_012115500.1, on the reverse strand, counting down.
TATCTTTCACCTCTATTCACCAAATATTAAAATTTTATCTTGTTTACACAATGTTTGCGTATATACACACATACAAAACAGTGTATGTGTATGTACACACATACAAAACATGTTTTGTAAACCATTTGAGAATAAATTTCCAACATGATCCTATTCACTCCTATATACTTCAATGCACATTTCCAAAAATACAACACTTTTCTACATAACCACATTATAACAATCAAAAACAGAAAATCAGTTTTGATATGATACTGCTTTGTAATTCACAAGCCCCATTCAAATTTTGCTAATTGTCTAAATAATGTTCTTTACAGCAATAACAGTAATTATTTATTATCATTGTTATTTCTGCTCCAGTATCTAATCCATGATTACATGTGGCATTTAGTTGTCAAGTCTCTGGTCTACTTTAATCTGGGCAGTTTCTTAGTCCTTTTCTTTCATGACCTAGATATTTTGAAAAGTACAAGCCATTTATGTTGCATAACGTCCTTTAATTTGGGTTTGTCTATGTTTCTTCATGATTTATTCCCGTTTATAGGTTTTTGGCAAAAATGTCTCAGGAGTGATAGTGCTCACTCCTCAGTGTATTACATCAGAAGACACATGAAACCTATTTGTTCTATTACTGGTGATGTCAAAACTTTGATCTTTTGGATAAGGTGTCTGTCAGGTTTTCCACTGAAAAGCTTTTTTAAATTTTTTGTGGGCTTTTCTATACACTTACATAATCATGGGCTTGATTTGATGCAAGGAGTTTGACTAAATGGTATCTTAAGATTTACTCAATTTAACTTCATTTTATGATATTTCTATATTAAGTTCTTTTAAAAGAACATCAAAAGATTATTTTTATACATCAGATTTTGTGATATGTACAATATCACTTTACAATCAACACACATGCACGTCTATGATTAGTAACGATGTGGATTTTAGTATCACTGTGAAAATGAAAGTGCACCTACTAAGCTTTAGAGAGTAACCTTTACATTTAACAGAAAAATATCTGTACTGTAAGAAATGGAGATGAACACTACAACCCACTAAAAATTGTTTGAAAAAAATTCTTAGAAATATAAGGCATAGCCATCAAACAGATCAAAGGGAAGAGATAGAAATGGAGTAAATACTCTAGGGATATAAATAGAACATGACATTTTTCTAGGATCACTATTACTACATTTTCAAAAAGTTTATTCCCTTTGGATTAAGTAAATAACTTGAATAGAAAAAGGTACATGAAGCATTATTTAATGGGATGTTTTACATTATTTTTCATACTAAGTTTTCAGAATCTGGTTTTGTTATATAATTAAGAGCACATCTCCATTTGGACCAGCACATTTCAAATGTCCAATAGTCCCTATATTGGACAATGCAGGTCTATAAGCTGAAGGAGAAAGTTGAGAAAATTATTCAGGTGATACAAGCTAAACAAGCAAGCAATCACATTTTTCTTTGTATAAGTTATTTAGATATTTCAGATAAAGTGAAGAAGAATGGTGCATTCCAGCCCAGATACTATGCTTTTCTCATGGTCTTCACAACCCACTGACCAGGAGATTCCCTCCGGTGTCTATGCCACCAGGGCCCTGGGTTTCAAGTACAAAACTGGGTGTCTGTTTGGGCAGACACTGAGCTAGCTGCAGGAGTTTTGTTTTCTTTTTTTTTTTTTTTCTTACTCCAGACTTCAAGCATGTCTCTAAAACACTTTCTCCTATTGGCATTTACCCGATTTGTATGTGAAAGCTACTTCTTAAAGCATAATTCCCCCTGCAACATATTATGTTAAGTGACTCTAATTATGTTTTTTCTCTTACTAAAGACTACCATTTGGAATTGCTGAACAATGTGCAGTGTCCAGCCATGCCCATATCAAAGCATACCATAGAACTGAACTATGGAGTACCCTCCCATGGCATCTAAACTGCTGGTTGAGTATTGCTGAGAAGTGGAAATGTGCATAGCATTTGTATAAATGATGCTGGGAGTGCTCTCTCCATGGCAGAGAAAATAGGTAGAGAGAATTCTGCTCTCAGCTCTACAAGCACTGAGATGATTTTAAAAACTGGATGATTCCTAGAAAGACTGGATTCTGCTGCAAAATACAAGTAAGTCAGGCCAACTGAGGCAGAAAATTTCCTTCAGGAGATGTCGATAAAAAAAAATGGCCTGTGGTTGGTTCATACATAAGCTTCATCTGACATTACATCTTTAAAAGGATAGGGCTTTTCTGGAGAAAGGGGACAGACCCATGAGCAAGAATGAAAACTAGTGGAAGCCAGCCTTCGCTATAACAGGACTCTGAATGAGAGCCTGGGAAAAATAATACAACAAATGATACAGCCAGATGCTACCAAACAGTTAAGTCTAGGATTTCTGCAGGTGATGCAAAGCAGGTTACGAAATATGAAGACCTTAATACCAGAAAATATTAGGAAGCTTTATGGAGAAATTAAGATCTTACCAGTGACTTACCAGGTTGGCCCTGAAGGAGTGTCCACATTTTGTTGTAATCGCTTTTGAAGTTAAAGCAAATCTTCAACGGGGTAAAAACTGTAAGGAAAAAGTACCCGAAGTTCTTGATCATTCAGCAGAAAGAGCTTTAGGTACGAATTTGCCAAGTGTTATATGCAGTAATGGACAATACAGTCAGTGGAGTGAGGTGTAGAGAATTGGGTAAGAATAAAAAATCACTGTCTGAAGTCACTTGAGATCAGGCCACTTAAAATGTCAGGGCCTCTGGATATCATTCTATTCTTACAATTAATTCTGGAGAAAAGAAAGCAGCTAAGGCCATAGAAACTTGGGTGATTAAAAAAGAAATCAGGATAAATTGGCTAAAACAACATCATGGAGTATTTGGATTACTGGAAAATAAAGTCAAATCTGGCAAATTTCATATATATAATATAGTACTTTGATAGCCTAAATGATTTTCAGAATATGACATTTATCCTTCTTACAAATCTCTCCTATTTGATTTTTACAGAAGAAATCGATTTAGGTTCAATACCTAAAGCAAATGCACAGCCTTAAAACCACTTTATCTGAAATATCTAAATAACTTATACAAAGAAAAATGTGATTGCTTGCTTGTTTAGCTTGTATCACCTGGATAATTGCCTCAACTTTCTCCTTCAGCTTATAGACCCGCATTGTCCAATATAGGAACTATTGGACATTTGAAATGTGCTGGTCCAAATGGAGACGTGCTCTTAATTATATAATACAACCAGATTCTGAAGACTTAGTATGAAAAATAATGTACAACATCTCATTAGTAATTTTTATATTAATGTTGTTGAAATATTTTGGATATACTGAGTGTAATTAAATGCATCTTTAAAATTAATTTCATCTGTTTCTTTTAATACAGCTACAAAAAATTTTAAATTACAAATGTGATTCACATTTCATTTCTATTGGAAGGTGCTGATTTAGATGTTGCCTTAATGACATATTTAATAAGAACTCAAAAATCTGATGAGTGCCAAATAGAAGTAGTTGATTTCTTTCTGTAGGACAATAAATAACGTTTTGGGTGAATGAATGTAAAGAATTTCTTCAGTATATACTTTCATGAGATTTTATCAAGGTCAATACATCTGCCCTTGAACAGTGAAATGTTTCAGAAATGCCATTAACAATTTTTCAAGAAGTTACTCCTTCTCAATGATTATAAAACAGTATATTAAATAATAGCCACATATTTGAATTTGCTATTCACTTTATTATTTACACAGTGAATATTTCCTTTTTTCCTGAATTTATGTATATTCTGACTGAAATAAACATATTTTTGTAGACATCTATTTCACTGGTATAAACATATCTGCTTGTTATGGAATTACAGACTTAGATTTCAGCAAAAGAAGAAAATGAGTGTGGAAAGAGTATTGTTCACTTGCTATTTTAACATTAAGACCATAACTGAAGAGAGTTTTTATACATTTGACACTGTATCTTAGTTTTTGAGTTATTTTCCAAAAGTATCAATGTCTGTCTTAACAAATAAAAGCATGTCTTTAATCAGAATATGGTCTCTTCCAATTCTAAGTTTATACTGACCCCTATGGGTTACTGTGTCCTTATCTATTTTTGGCTTACCCTTTCAGAATAGCTAGTGAAATACTTAAACATGTTTACATTTAAGATATAAGTAATTTAGGATGAAAGCCATAAAATACTTCTTATATTTTTGTTCTCCTTGGATTATATAACAAACTATGCACAAATTTTATTCATCCTTTAACTATTGTGGGGGGCCAAGATGTTTCAGTCCTCATTACATTTAGTGTTGATATACTAAGGACAAGAGAACTAAGCAGTATAATTTCTAATTTCCAGAAAAATATGACCTGATTATTTTTCCTTAAAATCTGTTACACTCTCACAATATTTCAGAGATATAGATCATTTATTAGGATAAAAAGTAAAGTTTATACAGAGATTTGTGTAAAGGCAGGAAGGATTATGGGACCAAAGATGAGTCTAATTTTAGTCAACCTTGATGGAGACACACTGATTCTAGGTTACAGTGGGAATTTTTAATGTGATATACAGGATTCTAAACCATACCCTTATGGATTATTTACTTTTACTTTTTTTTTTATTTTATTTTTCTGAGACAGAGTCTCACTCTGTTACCGAGGCTGGAGTGGGGTGGCGCGATCTCGGCTTACTGCAACCTCTGCCTCCCAGGTTCCAGCAATTCTCCTGTCTCAGCCTCCTGAGTAGCTGGGACTACAGGCGCAAGCCACCACATCAAGCTAGTTTTTGTATTTTTAGTAGAGATGGGGTTTCACCATGTTGGTCAGGCTGGTCTCAAACTCTTGACCTCAGGTGATCCACCCATCTCGGGCTCCCAAAGTGCTGGGATTACAGGCGTGAGCAACGACGTCTGGCCTATTTTAACTTTTATAGAGATGAAGTCTCACTATGTTGCCTAGGTTGGTCTCTAACTCCTGTGATCAAGCTATCCTCCTGCCTCAGTCTCCAGAGTGTTGGAATTAAGACGTGAATCATTGCACCCAGCATAACCTTATGGATTTCAATAGGAATTACAAGAGGTGGTGAAAGGTTATAGACATTTATTTTCCTTTATGCTGAAGATGTGGTTTTATTACCATGCTGGTGAATTCTGAAAATAAAATGATTATTTTTAGTATTCTCTCAAAAATTGAATGCGCCAGGCATTTTGGCACGTGCCTGAAATCCCAGCTAGTCAGGAGGCTGAGGTTGCAGTGAGCTGAGGTCAGGCCACTGCACTCCAGACAGAGGTTGCAGGAGAATCGTTTGAACTTGGGAGGTGGAGGTTGCAGTGAGCCGAGATCAGGCCACTGAACTCCAGCATGGGCAATAGAGCAAGCCTACGTCTCAAAACAATAACAACAACAAACCGAAACGACTGATAACTGACAAATCTATATTTGAGAGTAACTTACATAAACCTAAATTTTGTACCTAAATCATTCTGAAATTACATTGGTTAATAGTGATTTCTGTGAATCCATTATTGAAATTTTTACTATGACTAAGATAAGCTTGGTAATCCTGCTTTACATTTTTCTCAGGGTATAATAATCACAACTATAGTTTATCTGGGAGATTCTTTATTTACCCATATGTGAGAATGAACCTGGACTATCTTCTAAAGAAAACCTTAAGCCTGACTATAGTACTCCATTGTTCTCCCAGCCCATTTCTGTGCTTGTCTATTCTGACAAGTATTTTGGTCTTTCTCCTGAATTTCCTTAAGAGACTATTAATTTTACATACCATTTATTTGAATGTTAAAGTTTATGTCTTGTCCTTAATTGACAACACAGAGCATTCACGCTCTGATTCTTGACAGAGAACATAACCTTCAGCTCTCTGATGCCACATATGGAACAAAAGTTTAATCATGAGAAAAGATATTCTAGGAAGGCTAGCTACCAGAAGGCTATGAAGTCCATCCTTCCCTCCATCAGTATTTCTTAAACTATATTTCACAGAATAACTACAATGCATATTAATACGTTTCATCAGAAAAAAAAAAAAGATTTTTTAAGGTCAAGTTTAGAAAACATTAGGAGTGAAGGAATTCAACATGCTAATATGCAACATCAGTCACAAGAGAATATAACAGGCAGTACTATTCAAGCTTATCTGAAAACTTTTTCCAGCATGTCTACTTAGTAACATTCTCAAAAAAAATCAGTATTCCATTTTTTGGCATACTAGCCCTTAATCAAGTCAGAGAACTGAGTTCTTAGATAGCATGGCTTTTTTTGTTTGTTTGTTTTGAGACAGAGTTTTGCTCTTGTCGCCTAGGCAAGAATGCAGTGGTGTGATCTCAGCTCACTGCAACCTCTGCCTCTGCCTCCTGGGTTCAAGCGATTCTCCAGCCTCAGTCTCCCAAGTAGTTGGGATTACAGAGGTGTGCCACCATGCCTTGTTAATTTTATATTTTTAGTAGGAACAAGTTTTCGCCATGTTGGCCAGGCTGGTCTGGAACTCCTGACCTCAGGTGATCTGCCTGCCTCGGCCTCCCAACGTGCTGAGATTACAGGTGTGAGCCACCATGCTCGGCTAGATAGAATGTTTTTTACTAATGTACTTACTTAGACTAATTTGTATTTTGGCATTGTATGTTATATGTGTGCTACAGGAAGTTGCCTGGAGAAATGGGTGCTCCTACTAATAGCTGGTATACATTGAGAAAACTATGCTTTGAGCTGTGTTTGGGTTGATCTTTGAAAAAGTCATCATTTCAATTTTCTTTCATAGTTGGCAAAGAATAAAACAAGACTGATGTCGAAGACTTTTGTAACGAATAAAACAGTTTATAATTTATATACTGTTGTGTCTAATTAATGTTGTATATATAACAACTTAAGTGAGCAAATTCCACTCCACATAGCCTACAGGTTAAATAAAAGTAAATTTTTTTTAACGTATTTCAAGGCCAAGTGTTACATTCCAGAAAGATTAACAAGGACTTTTGTATTTAACTCTGGATATATCAGGTGAAAAAACTCTATTGAATAGTGCAAGAACTTACGAATATCTCAGAAACCCTCTTGAATGTAGCAAGAGACAAGAACCTGCGCTAATTTAAATTTTAAAAGACCCATTCTCCATTTGTCTAATCAACATATTCTTTATGACCTTAAAGTTACTTGCATATAAGTGTTTTTTGTGTCCTTCTGTGATACTTTGAAAAGTTTAAGGGCTTGAGATAATAGGATTCTTTTCTCCCATAAATAACATATTACTTTAAGTTTAGCATAATTAAAAATATTGTTAGGTTTGTAATTTCCATTTCCACAAATCTTTTTTTTTTTTTTTTTGAGACTGAGTCTCACTCTGTGGCCCAGGCTGGAGTGCAGCGGACCAATCTCGGCTCACTGCAACCTCTGCCTCCCGGGTTCAAGCAATTCTCCTGCCTCGCCTCCCGAGTAGATGGGATCACACGCGCGGGCCACCATGCCCGGCTAATTTTTTGTAGTTTTAGTAGAGATGGGGTTTCACCATTCTGGCCAGGCTGGTCTTGAACTCCTCACCTTGTGACCCGCCTGCCTTGGCCTCCCAAAGTTCTGGGATTACAGGCATTTCCACAATTCTTTCAACCTTATGGATGCTCTATTATAATACTTTAAGAGTGGTCTACAAAACCACTGACAGGGTAAAGAAGAATAAGGCAAGATTGTCCCTTAGTGGTTACAATAATTAGGAGTAGGGATTCTGACATTCTTCCAGATTCTTAGGTGTTTACCCCACCTTGACCCATACCATTTTGGTAGATTTTACATCACTTTCTTATTATTAGTTATGGGAATGACTGTTTCAAGTTTGAGCTGTTTCCCAGAATATTTTCAAGAACCAATAATTCTAAAAAAAACCTGGAACTTTTATAGGAATGCATTCCCTGCAGATGTGCGTCATCACCTAATATGCAAGGGTTCCACATGCCTCAACAGCTCATGCCATTCGAAACCAATGTTTGAGTTTGATAATTAGTATGTCTTATCTAACTAATTAAAAATAATTTTAATGTGCAAATTTCTTGTAACGTCTTAACAGCACAAGAAATTAAAATATAAGTCAATAGCAAACAGAAATGATACAGAGAAACTGAAGCACATAGATGAATATAAATATCCCAATAAAACTTGTTCCAGGCAGCGGGTTGCAGGAATATGTTGTGAACATAAGCGCAAAACAGGATGCAAAAGTGGGAAAAATGGGAAATAAGTGGAGTTAGGACGGACAAACACTAAGAAAGAGGAAGCAATCCCCTAAAAAGCAGAGAGGTTCCTCAGATGAAGGAGGGCAAAACGGCAACCACCACCTCAGCTCTGTTCTCTACTAATGCCCAAATACAAGTTAATGGTAGGTAAAGATTGGTTTTGCTCACACCGTCTTCTTAATTTGGCAAACTACGGTCAGATCGGCACTAGCCTTAAGTTTCCAGTCAGCAGTCCTTGTGAAATCTTCCAGGAAAGAGGACAGCCAGGCCATCTAGTGACGCGCACGCGCAATCTCAGCGCTGCCCGCTACGAGTCTTATCCCACCCCGGCCTGGAAGGAAGTGACGCAAGGCTGAGGGGCGGGTTGAGCTCTGTGCCGGAAGTGTCTCGCAAATAGTAAATAATCTCGGAAAGGCGAGAAAGGCGCTGTCTCCATCTTGTCTGTATCTGCTGCTCTTGTGACGTTGTGGAGATGGGGAGCGTCCTGGGGCTGTGCTCCATGGCGAGCTGGGTAAGGTGCTTTTTGCGGCCTCTGGGGTGCTAGTGTGAGAGACTAAAGAGAAGGCGACCCGAGCCGGGGCTGGGTGAGCCCGGCGGGAATGTGGTGCCCCACCCAACAGGGAGTGCCCTCGCTGTCCCCGTTTTCTTCTCGTCTCTTCTCGTCACTCAGAGTTCGCTTCAGAGCTTTGGGTCTTGCGAAGAACTGATCACTGGCCGTAAGGTGTAGTGGCGATGGGAAGATGACCCAAATTGAGGAAGAGAACTAGAATAGTACCCCTCCCCCACCCCTGCTTCGTGAGCGCTGTCTCCCATTCTTTCAGGCCCTTTTTCATGGTTTTGTTTGTATCTGCCTAAGCCATGTCTACAAAGGTCTTTGCTCCTTTCCTTCTGTGGGGTACCCACTCTGTTGTCATCTCTTTCCCGGCGACCTCAGACTGCCGCACTGTCGTTCCTGGATTCATGTCGCCCTCTTTGTTCTGTAGCGCAGATTATGATTAAAAAGTGCTTGTCGTCATTTGGGACCGCCTGGCAGTAATGTTAATGTGGTAATACTGTTTTTGAAACAAGTAGTCATAGCTCTGCCATGACTGTTTGAAGTGTCAATTTCAAATTTCAACTTAAAATTGAAATTTCAGATGACACGGACATGTTTTGTGCCTAAAGACAAAATTGTCATTAGGCACAAGGCATGCGTGTGTCATCTGAAATTTCATGCTTAGTTCGCTGTACATTGCATTTTCATTAAAGGGTTGTTAGAGTAAAACTATTTTCAGTATAGTGGCAAGACTTTGGTCCATATGGCACAAATTTATTTCAGTTTATTTAAAATAATCTCTGCCCCCTCCAAAATAGTAGGCAAAACATTGGCAGTGCAGTTAATAAAAGATATTTGTAATTTTAGGCGAGGTATTTGGATTCAAATCACTTTTCTTTAGTCTGGAATTTGTTAATTCTGTTTCTAACAATTGCTTTTCTGACTTCCCAAATAATTCCGTTATATATACTCTTTTCAAAAAGGTTTTCATATGTCTTGAACTAAAAATGTTGAATTTTAATCAAATAATGATGTGGAGATTATTACTCTAGCTAGTCTGTTCTCTAGATTACATGATATTTCTTCTTGCACGGAAACTTGGAATATTTTATCTCAAGATATTAGAGAGTTTATTGACTTTCATACAAAGGCATATTTAGTGTAATAAACAGTTTTGAAAGCTGATAATTGATTATCATGTAAGATTGTTTTCATCTTTTTTTATTGGAAGATGTTACGCAGTTGAATTTGTAATGTCGTATCTTGCCCAGTTATGAAGTGGGCATGCTGTAGTTTTTTTTGTATATAATAGAGATTTAAAAGATGAGATACATGTTTTCCGTTTTACAATATAGATCGTCACCTTTATTGATTAGAAGAATGTCCGTGATAAAATTGACACTACCTTTTAGCTTCTGTGTTAATAACGAAGTAAATTAAAAAGGTAGCGGCAGTGAGGCAGTTTTTTAGAGACGGGGATCTCAGTGTGTTGGCCGGGCTGAAGTGCAGGGAATAGTCGTAGTGAACTGCAGCCTGGAACTCCTGGGCTCAAGTCTTAGTACCTCAGCCTCTCGGGTAGCTGGGACTACAGGCAGGTGCTACTGTGCCCGGTTTGGAATTTATTTTATTGTTTGCAGTTTCAGTAATCTTTTTCCCTTTTCTTCTTGTGCCTCTGTCTCTATTCATTAATTGTTTGATTTTAGTGCAGGCCAATAGTCATTGAAGGGAACCATCTCTTCTACATTCTTAACAGTTAATGTCCTCATTTACTTAGAGGTTTTGATGAAATTAAAATTTATTCAACTTTTCAAAAGTAACATTCAGGGCCTGCCGCGATGGCTCACGTCTGAAATCCCAGCACTTTGGGAGGATGAGGTGGATGGATCACTTGATGTCTGGAGTTGGAGACTAGTCTGGTCAATATGGTGAAACCCCGTCTCTACTAAAAATACAAAAAAATTAGCTGGGCGTGGTGGCACATGCCTGTAGTCCCAGCTACTTGGGAGGCTGAGGCAGGAGAATTGCTTGAACCGGGAGACAGAGGTTGCAGGGAGCCGAGATCATGCCACTGCACTCCAGCCTGGGCAACAGAGCAAGACTCCGTCTCAGAAAACAAAACAAAACAAAAAAAACAAAAATTGGCCGGTTGTGGTGGCGCACAATTGTAATCCCAGCTACTCCGGTGGCTGAGGCAGGAGAATGCCTTAGCCCAGTAGGCAGAGGCTGCAGTGAGCCAAGATGGCGCCACTTCTCTGCAGCCTGGGCAACAAACAGTGTGAGACTCTGTGTCCAAAACGAAACAAAACAAAAAACAGACCAAAAAAAAAGTAATGTTCAAATCATTAAATTAGATCAGGTAAGCCAGAATTAAAAACAAACCAGCCTCATTCGTTGTTAGTACAAGTTTCTGCAGGCTTAATCAAATTTAGTAAGTTTTTTCCTTATTTGTAAATTAATTGTAGAAAATGGCTAAACTAAAAAGAGATAAATTATGTGTAATAGCACTGAACAGAAATTGGAGTGTTAAATTGTTCACTTTTTGTTTGCAGCTAAGAGGCCTAGAATTAGATTGATTATAATCCTTGGTTCATGGCAGTATAATTTTTTATTCATGCGTGGTTGTTTCTTTTTTCTATTGGTAATTACTTCATTATAAACATCATACCAACTAATCCTATAACTACGACATTACCAATCACTAATACCTACTTACATGCTTTTCCCCATCAGTCTCAACATTGATATTAGTGAGTAGACAGAATTGATTTTTTTTGAATGACTGAACCTTATATACAATACCTATCAAGATATTTAATGTAGTTAAGTCGTTAAGAACTAGTGATTACTAAGTGCTTATTTTTTGCCAACCTCTCCTAAATTTTTGTTAATACAGTGACTTGTTTTATAGAAATAATTTATAGTTGCTATGAATAGTCAAGCAATGCAGAGTAGAAGTTAAATAAAAATGTCCCCCCAAAATCTTCCTTCTCTCACAATGCATGGGTGCATTGTGTATTTGTATACACATGGGTGGATGAATAGACAAAAGTACATTCTTAGGAATGGCAGCATTTTAAACATTTTTAAGCAAAGCATTGAAATTAATTTTTCTTGAATTTAACAAAAGAAAAAAAGTAATTCTTGAATGTTAACATTTGTCAAAAGAGTTTCCTAAAGAGATTCTTCTAAGGAGGTGTTTCTATAGCAGTGATTATCAACTGGACACAGTTTTGCTCCCCAGTGGGCATTTGGCAATATCTGCAGACATTTTTCATTGTCACAACCTGGGTTGAGGGGTGCCACTAGCATCTAGTTAGTTGGTAGAGGACAGGGATGCTGCTAAATCTACAATGTATAGGATAGCCCCCAACAACAAATAATTATTCAGCCCAAAATATCAATAATACCATGGTTAAGAAAGCCTGTTTTAAGTTTAAGAAAAACATTGTATAAAACATTGAAGTTGGAGTAAATTTTTAAGGACTTTTTTTTTTTTTTTTTTGAGATGGAGTCTCGCTCTGTCGCCCAGGCTGGAGTGCAGTGGCCTGATCTCAGCTCACTGCAAGCTCCGCCTCCTGGGTTTACGCCATTCTCCTGCCTCAGCCTCCCGAGTAGCTGGGACTACAGGCGCCCGCCACGTCGCCCGGGTAGTTTTTTTTTTTTGTATTTTTTAGTAGAGACGGAGTTTCACCAGGTTAGCCAGGATGGTCTTGATCTCCTGACCTCGTGATCCACCCGTCTCGGCTTCCCAAAGTGCTGGGATTACAGGCTTGAGCCACCGGGCCCGGCCAGGACATTTTAATTTTAGATTCACTAATCTGAAAAGTGGAGCAAATCAATATTCACCCATTCCCCTAGTTCCCAGGTTTAATTAATTGTATGATTTTTAAATTTTTAAATTCATAATTCTGTATGTACATATTTCTCTGTGTGCTTAAGAAAAATAGTACCACTCCCATTTCCACCCTTTGGAGACAGTATTTCTTTTGGTATTTATTGCCACATTTCTAATTAACATACATATAGTGTATTCTTGATTTTATTTGTTTGTTTTAGACCTGTCTTCTAATTATGGAAGACGAAGATTTAGCAATCATCCCTTGATTTCAACTGGCCCTCATCCCTACCCCCACCAAAATCACATACACTCATTGATGTCCCCATAGCTTTCCATAATACTAAATAATTGTGGTAAATGAACATTATTGTGACTATTTATATAAGTTTATATCTGTAAAGCTATAGTAAGCACTTAAATATTAGTTCTTTATTTGTGTAATGCTCTTCATAGGTCAGCTTTGTAACAAATATACAAAGACTTTTCCTTTCATGCAGAAAATTTTGTGTTCATTGGTTTACTTTCTTTTCTTTTTTTGATAGAATCTTGCTCCGTTGCCCAGGCTGGAGTGCAGTGGTGCAATCTCAGCTCACTGCGACTTTGGCCTTCTGGGTTCAAGGGATTTGCTTGCCTTAGCCTCTTGAGTAGCTGGGATTACAGGCATATGCCACCACACCCAGCTAATTTTTGTGTTTTAGTAGAGATGGGATTTTGCCACGTTGGCCAGGCTGGTCTCATAACTCCTGGCCTCAAGTGATCCACCTGCCTTGGCCTCCCAAAGTGCTGGGATTATAGGTGTGAACCACCGTGCCCAGCCTATTTTCAGTGTGTTTAAATTATTTGACCTCAGACTTTTCCCCAGCTGTATGCATCTCTGAGTAAGTTCAGATACATGTCATGATTGATCGAACCTTGGAGGTTATCTCTCCCAGAATCATCTGACCTGCTCTAGTCACTGTTTTCATCCTGGATCTCACTTTATCCTCAAATGAGGATGTAGATTTCCTCTCTCTTAGGTTGAAACCCTTTTTTTCTTCATTGCTTGTTTTCTTTTGGTTGATGACCATGTTTTGGTATAGTGCTCCTTGACAGAAGCACATAGGAGGTACACTTTGGTCATAGAATTCTAGATTGGAAGTCATTTTCCGTCAGAATTTGGATGCTCCTTTGTAGACTTGCAGTGTTGTTGCTGGGTATTCTGAAGTCATTTTAGAAACTTTTTCTGTATGACCTCTCCATCCTTCTCTTCTCCACCAGTTAATTACATTTCTTGAGTTATTTAATTTTCTCACCTGTGTTTTCTACATTGTTATTCTGTTACTCAGATAATGTACTTCCTGGACTGAAACTCTATGTTTCTTCCTTTCTGCTTTCCATCTCATTGGCTTTTTGCACTGCTTTCTGAGAAATTTCCTTGATTGTTTTCAGAACTTCCATTGAATTTTGTTTTTTAAGTTTTTTTATTGACTGACTGGACTTCTGTTGAATTTTTAAACCTCTGCTATAGGGGCAGTGTGCTCATGCCTATAATCTTAGCACTTTGGGAGGCCAAGGTAGGCAGGTCAGTTGAGCTCAGGAGTTGGAGACCAGCCTTGGCAACATGGCAAAACCCCGTCTGTACAAAAAATACAAAAAATTAACCAGGTGTGGGGGTGTGTGCTTGTGGTCTCAGCTACACCCAGCACATCTGTGATCCCAGCTTCTATGGAGGCTGAGGTGGGGAGATCACCTAAACCCAGGGAGGTTGAGGCTGCAGTGAGCTGTAATCATGCCACTGCACTCTAGTAAAGGCTGCACTCCAGCCTGGGCAACAGAGTGAGACTGTCTCAAAAAACAACAAAAACCTCTGCTATAACATTTTTAATTACCAGAGGTTTGTTTTGTTCTCTGTTTCATGTAGTCTTGCTTTGTTGTCCAGGATGGAGCGTAGTGGCGTGATCTTGGCTCACTGAAACTTCTACTTCCCAAGTTCAAGCAATTCTTAAGCCTCAGCCTTCTGAGTAACTGGGACTACAGGCACACAACACCATGCCTCGGTAATTTTTGTATTTTTAGTAGAGACGGTTTCACCATGTTGGCCAGGCTGGTCTTGAATTCCTGACCTCAAGTGATCTGCCAGGCTCAGCCTCCCATAGTGCTGGGATTACAGGTGTGAGCCACCGTTCCTGGCCTCTGTTCCATTTTTATAGCATCCTGTGTTTGTTTCATGGAAGCAGTCTTTCTCCCTTCTTAAAAAAATCTTTATTTTTATCTTTATGATGTACCCTATACTATATAATTTATTAATATACTTTGTAAGTATATTAGAAATACTAGATTTTTTAATGCTTTTATGTTTGCATATAATTTTTCAAGTTTCTCCTATCCACTCTACCCACTTTCATTGATCTTAGTGTTTTCCTCAGTATTCAGTGGTCAGTAGCTATTTGTTCATATTTAGGAGTGGGACACTCAAGAGCTTGGTGTAGGACTTGTCAGCTGTGACTACAGTGAAGTGATCTGGCTGAACCAGTTTATTGTGGAAGCCTGATGCAGATATTTATCTAGGGCTATTGATAGATCCAGGGTACACTTCCAGTCTCTAACCTGAGGAATATACCTGCATTCTGGAAGGCAAGTGAGGGAAAGAATGATGAGGTTCTTCACATTCAGTACATAAAATTTGATTTAATTTTATATTTTTAGTATGGAACCCCTTTTGTCAACTCTTCTTGGTGTTCCCCTGTCAAAACTCATGTTTTATCCTTTTCAGTTGGTTAGTGCAAGAAATGGAATGAAATCTGGGAGTCTTAACTACTCTTTGAAAAGACATTCAACCAATCATCTATTTTTACTCTACCTTTAGTACCACTTACAGAGACTCCTGGTGCCACCAGTTCCTGAACTATTTGGGTATTCTGCCGAATGAATTGTGTTGCTTGTTAACTTTTTCCTTTGATAACTTAGAATTCAGCTTTCTCTGTTAAGGCTGTTACTACCTTGTAATTTCTACTTTCCAGATTTGTTCTCCTAGTTCTTTTTGACTTTTACATTTTATTCCTCATTTTTTAAAGAAAAAAAACCACCCAAACCTTTATTTTTTATTTGATTGGGATTTCTACAGGGAACGTAGGTAAATTAATATATTCAGTCTGCCATCTTTAACCAGAAGCACTTTGTACTATCATTTTTATGTCACCATTATGTTGTACCATAGAAATGTTGACTGGGGACATTCTATGTTTTAATAAGCCCTCCAGGTAATTCTGGTAGTTGTTACAGTTTGAGAACCAGTGCTCTAAACTTAAGTGGATGCAAAGCTCTCTACCAGTCCTTGGCTTACCGTTGCTTTGCTCTAATTTTTTATTTTAATGTCATCTCCTAATTGACCACATTTTGTTATCAGTAGAATTTTCAAAAAGGATTTATGGGTGCCGGAATCTTTGGTTTTTGAAAGTGTCTGCTAAATTCTTGAGAGACATTTTGGGCTGGTATAATATAGTTATACGAATTTCCTTCAGAACTTTGTAGTTATTTCTGTATTGTATTCTGTCTTATATCAGCTTGGTTTCCATACCCTCCCAAAACAACTCTGCACATGCATAGGTGATTTGTTTCTTCTGCCTGAGTAGCTGAAGAGTTTTTCTTTATCTTAGAAATTAAATAACCAGATAAGTCTGAGTTTAAATCTTTTATCACTTTTTTTCTTCTTCTCAAAAAGTAGTGTGCTCTTTTGATTCACAGATTATTTTTCCATCTAAGGAATTTTTCTTATATTAGATCTGTGAATATCCTTTAATTCATTTATTTAGAGTATTCTCTATTTTAAGAACCTTTTTTAGTTAAAGTATAATTTATATACAGTAGAATTTACTCTTTGTAATACACAGTCCCATGAGTTTTGACAAGTGCATCTAGTCGTGTAACCATTTTGGAACATTGATCATCCTAAAAAATTGCACTGTCCTATCCTTGGCAACCCCTATTTTCTGTCTTTAGGATTTTGCCTTTCTAGAGTGTCATATTAATGGAATCCTACAATATATAGCTTTTGAGTCTGGCTTCTTATTCATCTGAGTTTCATTCTCCATATGTTTTTATTGTTAGTATTGTTTTTGTTTGGATATACCACAATTTATCCATTCACTGTTTGAGGAGCCTTTCTAAGTTTTGATGATTACAAATAAAGTAGCTATAAGCATTCCCATAAAGGTTTTTTGTGTGTGTGATTATAAGGTCTTATTTCACTTGAATAAATATCTGAGTGTGGATTTGCTTATTCATACAGTAAGTGCATGTTTGACTTAAAAATAAGAAACAAACTGGTTTCCAAAATGGTTGTGCCATTTTTCATTCTCACCACCAAAGTAAGAGAGTAGTCACTCTGCATTCTTGTCAGTAGTTGGTGTCATCAGTTTATTTCATTTTAGCCGTTCTAATATGCATGTAGTAGTATCTCTGATTTTAATGTACATTTCCCTAATAATGATATTGAGCACTTTTTCTTTGCTTATTTGCTGTCTATATGCCTTTGATTAAAGTATCTGTTTAAATATTTTGCCCATTTTTAAATTGAGTTGTATGTTTTCTTATTACTGAGTTTTTAGAGTTCCTTTTATATTCTGGATGCCAATGATTTATCACATACCTCACTTGCAAATATTTTCAAGTTTATGGCTTGCTTTTTCATTCTCAGCAGTATGTTTTAAAGAGCAAAAGTTCTTAATTTTAATGAAGCCCAATTCATTTGTTTTTCTATTGTGAGTCCTGTTTTTTATATGGTATCCAGGAAATCTTAATTTTCGTATATGGTTTGATTATGGCTTAAGGTTAACTTTTTTTAAAAAAGTATGAATATCCACTTATTTCAACACCATTTATTAAAAAGATTATCCTTTCCATAGTGAATTGCTTTGATATCTTTGTCAAAAATCCTTTGATCATATTTGCATCAGTCTATTTCTGAACTTCATTGTGTTCTGCTTAGTGTGTCCACCCTTTTCCCTGTATCACTCTAATTACTGTCACTTTAATGCTAGTCTTGAAATCAGGTAGTGTGTCTTTTAACTTTGCTCTTTTTTCAGACTTGTTTGAGCTATTCTAGTGTTTTTGCCTTTTCAGCTAATTTATTTCTGTAAATCTGATACTGGGATTGTGATTGGAATTAGGCTGAATCTATAGATAAGTTTGGAAAGACTTGATATCTTGAAAATAATTGTCTTCCAATCCATGAACTCTGTATATTTTGCCATTCATTTAGGTCTTTGATTTCTTTCACCAATGTTTTGTAGTTTTCATTATTTGAGATCTTTTCTATGTTTTGTTAGATTTATAACTATTTTCTTTTTGTTTTCAGTTGTTACTAATATGTAGAAACATGATTGATTTGTGTATATTGACTTTTTATCATGTGACCTTGAAGAGTTAGTTGTAATTGCATTTTTGTAGGTTTTTTGTGGGGTATTTTTATTGTTGTTTTTTGTTTGTTTGTTTGATTTTATTGTCATCCAGACTCAAGTGCAGTGGCACTATCATAGCTTACTATATCCTTGAACTCCTAGGCTCAAATGGTCCTCCTGCCTCAGCTTCCCAAATTGCTGGGATTACGGGTGTGAGCCATGGTTCATGGCCCTCTTTGGGATTTTCTATGTAGACAGTTGTGCTACATGTGAAGGGGACAGTTTCGTGTCTTCCATTCCAATTTTTATGTTTCAGTTTTTCTTTCTTGCCTCATTATGTTGGCTGGGACCTCCAGTGTGAAGTTGAATTCAAATGGTGAGAGAGGTATTTTGCCTTGTTTGGTATCTTACGGGGAAACATTCAGACTTTCATCATCAATTATGGATGAGAGCTATAGATATTTGTAAATGCCATTTATCAAATTAAGGATATTATCTTCTATTCCTTGTTTGTTGACAGTTTATATCATGAATTGGTATTTAATTTTGTCAAATGGTTTTTCTACATCTATTGAGATGACCATGTTTTTTCTTTAGTCTGTTTTTACGGTAGAGTTCATTGGTTGATTTTTAAAAGTGGAACCAACCTTGCTTTTCCAGGCTAAACTCTACCTAGTCACAATATGTTACACTTTTTATATACTTTCATATTGCTGTTTTTGACTTGCTAAAATATCATTAAGAAGTTTTTGTTTATGTCTATGAGGGATATTTGTCTATTATTTTCTTATGATGTCTTTGGATTTAGTCTCAGTAATTCTGGCCCCTTTTTTTAAAAATAAGAAGAATGTATCTATTTACTGTTTCTTTTCTTCCTTTGTATGCAAATCCAAATTTCTGTCTGGTATAATTTTCTTTCTTGGAGGATTTCCTTCAACATCTCTGGCAGTTTAAGTCTGCTTGTTTGGATTATTTTGTCTTTTGTATTCCTGAAAATGGTCTTTATTTCGCCTTAATTTTTGGAAGATATTTTCACTGAGTACAAAATTCTATGTTTATATATTTTTTTCTTTCAGTACTGATTTTAGGCTTGAATCGTTTCTTACTAGAAGTGTGATTTATTTCTTTGTTCCTCAGTTTATAATGTACATTTTATTTTTCTGCCTACTTTTAAGGTTTTTCTGATTATTAGTTTTTTGAACTAATTTGATTATGATGTGACTTGGTGTGGTTTTCATGTTTATTTTGCTAGGGCTTTGTTGAGTTTCCTGGATCTGTGAATTAATAGTTTTCATAAAATTGGAAAAATTTTGGCAGTTACTTCCTCAAAAGCACCCTTGTGTCTGTTCTCTCCAGTTCACTTCTCTCCAGTTGAAGTTCATCTCTAATTTCACTTGTATTAGGCTATTTAAAGTTGTCTCACAATGTTCCGATCTTCTTATTTTTATTTCTTTTTCATTTTGGATCATTTAGTTTCTTATGTCTTTAGGTTCATTATTAATCTTTTCTTCTGTCTTGTCGATATTTAGGGGGCTTATTTTGTCATCTGGAGAACTACGATATGGGTCTTAATTTTAAATTATCTTGCATGTCTGACCGTAACATGATCAAGTTTTTCTCTACACCTTAAGCATGTGACATAATACACTTACAATAATACTACAGTGCCCTGTTTATAAATGATCTGTTATCTATATCATTTCCAGGTTGATATTGACTGATTGATCTTCATTATAGATTGTATTTTTCTGTTTTTTGCCTGCCTGCTAATTTTTTGTTAGCTGTCCAGTATAAACTTTTCCTTGATCAGTGCTGGATATACTTTTATTTAAGAAAAAAAAAATTATTGGGCTTTTATCTTTGACTTGGGTGATTTTACTTAGAGACAGTGTGATCTTTTTATTTGCCTTTAGGTTTCGTTAAGTGCAACTAGTGCAGCCTTCAGTTTGATGGCGGATTTTTCTCCAGTATTAATTGCCTTCTGATATCTCTACCCAATGCCTCATGGATTACAAAGTTTTTCGCCTCTAGGTGGTAAAATTCCCAGACCCTCCCTACAGTGGATGTTCTCCCCAGACAGAAATAAGGGCCAGTTGACCAGGCAAGGTGGGCCACCCCTGCAATCCCAGCACTTTGGGAGGCCGAGGTAGGCGATCACCTGAGGTCAGGAGTTTGAGACCAGCCTGACCAACATGGTGAAACCCCATCGCTACTAAAAATACAAAAATTAGCTGGGTGTGGTGGTGTACACCTGCAATCCCAGCTACTCAGGAGGCTGAGGCAGGAGAATCCCTCGAACCCGGGGTGGGGGCGGGGAAGGTTACAGTGACCGGAGATCGCACTACTGCACTCCAGCCTGGGCGACAGAAGGAGACTCTGTCAATCGATCAATCGGTAAAATAAGGGCCAGTCATAGGGCTCACATTGTCTCCTCTTAGAAATTACTGCTTTACATTGCCCGTTGTTCATTGTCTGAAAAACTTGTTTTTTCCATTGTTTAAGTCAGGAGGATAAGTCTGATCATGGTTTCTCCATCTTGACCTGAATTTATAGTGATTATCCCAAGCCTTTTTTCATCAGTAATTTTATTTTTACCTATGTCTGTTTTGTTTCTTGATAGTTATTAGTTAAGTCTGTTTTTCCCCTTCTCATTTCTTTAGCCCTTTGATTCCCACTTTCCATTGTGTTCTGTTCTTATTTCATTTTTAAGGTCTCCTTTTTTAAAAAAAAAAATTATTTTTGTTATTTTTCTATAGCTCAAATGAAATACTGGTAGGGAATTTCCTTACTGGATTATATTTATTTCAGACTGAATTCTTCATATGCCTTATATTTTCTTCAGTCCTTTTTCTGAGGGGAGATGTTTATGTTTCATTTTTGCTAAAGTATATTTACATAGTTGCCATGACATTTATTTCTGTCTTGTGGACGTTTAATATAAAGCAGCTTTATTCTTACCTTATATGGGTTGGTGTAGTGCTCTAGCTTCTACAACATTCCCTTACTGTGGTATCTAAGACTGTTTTCCCCTAGAGTTGTAATTCTAGGGCTGGAAGATCTGGTTCATCCACCTTCTAGAAGTCTGACATCTCAGCCCAAGTTATGGTATTATGAGAATATTTACTCTGTGGCTTTCTTAAATACTGGTAAATACTCTGTACCAGTGTTCCTCTCTCCTGGACAGGAAGATATTCTCTTCCTTTGGGAGCATGCTGCTAGTTTAGTGTGGTGGTCTCTGATCCCTTGGGAGCATGCTGCTAGTTTAGCGTGGTGGTCACTGGAGAAAGTTAGCTAGCCCCAGTTGTATTATTATCCTTTTTGGCTCACTCTAGTTGTAGTTTTCATTATTATCACTATCACCAGGTCAAAAGAAGGAAAACATATCAATTCACTTTTTTTTCCTCCCTGGATGTATTTGAGAATCCTCAGAATTTTGTGTATTCATCAGTTTAGTATCTGGGGGCTAAAGGGCAGGGGCTGGAGGTGGTGGGTTTAGCAGCTGTGCTACTCATGAATATTGCATTTCTTTTCTTATTTAAACTTTGGTTACTACTGATGATTTTCCCCCTTTTTGTTTTAGCTTATTTGTTCATTTTACTTGTCATAGAGTCCAAGGGCTTTTTTGTCTTTACTGCTTCTTAGAAGTTGCTAAGTTTTGTGGTATATAGATAATTTATATGAACCAAATACCTTATGTCCCTTGATGTAATTACTTTTAGTCTTTTTTCTTTTTTGGATAGAATGTCAATTTTCATTGTATCATTTTAAGATCTACTGATTTACTGGCTTTTAATAATATTTTTAATAATATTCTTTTTCCCAGATACCATGTTTGTGTGGAAGTGCCCCGTGTTTGCTATGCCGATGCTGTCCTAGTGGAAACAACTCCACTGTAACTAGATTGATCTATGCACTTTTCTTGCTTGTTGGAGTATGTGTAGCTTGTGTAATGTTGATACCAGGAATGGAAGAACAACTAAATAAGGTTAGTCTAATTTCTTATTTATTGATTAACTGAGGCCATAGGGTATATATGTATATGAATAAAACTGATTCAGGGATATTGTAAACAGAATAATATAGAATAAAACAGTATGTAACCCTAGTTGTAATTCATAATCTTTTAGTAAAAACAAAGATAATATACGTTACCTTGTTAAGTTCTTTGATGGTGGTACAGGAAATGTACTGTGGTAATACACAGAAAGAAGTATAATTCTAATCAGGTGTCAGAATCTCAGTGGGTCATGGAAAAAAGGATATTCTAAGAATGATTAGAACTTTCATATACAGAGATTGAAAAATAGAAAGCATAATGAGTATAAAAGAGCTTTTTGAGCAAAGTATCTGTACTTCAGGAAGATTAATCTTACAATTAATAAAGTATAAAAGTCAAGCAGTTAAATATGGAGGCTGTTGCAGTGGTATAATCAAGAAGAGAATAGAGGACCTGAAGTAAGATTTTCTGGATGTAAAATTGACTGAACCTGGCACTGAAATATTGGCAGTGATGGAATCATAAATAACAACCAGGTTCTGATCCTAGAAAACTGGGAGGAAAATGTTGCTATTAACCCAGAAAGAAAAATTTTTAGAGAGAGTCAGGTTGTGGAAGGAGATGGGGAACATGTAATAAATTTAGCTTCTAACATGTTGACTTGGTGGTATTGTATCATGTACATGTGTATATTTATATATATATATATGTATGTCTTAGTTCAGGCTGCTATAACAAGAATATCATAGGCTGGGTGGCTTAAGACAACAAAAATTTATTTATCAGTTTTGGAGGCTGAAAGTCCGAGATCAAGGGGCCACCATGGTCAAGTTCTGGTGAGGGTCTTATTCCTGGTTTACACATGGTCATCTTACATTATTGAGAGAAAGCAGCAGCTCTCTTCTATCTGTTTTTATAAGGGCATTAATCCCATCCTGAGGGCTTTACCCTCATGATTTAATTACCACCTAAAGACCCCACTATCCTCTCCCACTATCCTCCCATTGAGGGTTAGGCTTTTAGCATTTAATTTTGGGTAGACACAAACATGAAGTTCATAATAATGTACAGCAGCAAGTAGAAAACATGAAGGAATTTAAAAGAAATCACAGCTAGAAACTGCCTTGAGGATAGAAATTGAATGTTGAAACCATGGCATCATATACTGAAGAGCATTCAGAGTGAGCAGAGCTAGAACTTTGCCAAAATCTCTTACTTAAGGGAGTTAGTGGAGAAAGGAAAACCTGGTTCTGATCCTAAAAAACTGGGAGGGAAGGGATAACAGAAAAGAACAACAAAAATGTACAAGTTCTAGGAAGAAAGTTTTAAGAATGACAGGGATAGTGTCTATATAAAAATGAGATTAAGGAATGTGATTAAGCAGTAGCCTTTGGATTTGAAAACTAGTACATGACTAGTGTGCTGAAAAAGCAGTTCTTTTTAGAGTGCTGGGACTGGAAGGAGTGGGAGGAAATAATTTATTATTATATATATGAATAATAGATGTATTAATAGTTTTGAACAGTAGTCTCAGAAATAGCACTTACACTACCAAAACAATTATATCATGCTATTCAAGTAGAATGCAAGTTTTTAAAATGTAAGATAAATCTATAACTCAAAATAAGCATCCAGCATAGGGTTGGTATTACAGTTTCTGATTTGCTCAGATGGGGATTTAGCTCTTTTTTCCCCACTGGATGTGATTAAAATGTATCAGACTCATCTTGAGTACATATTCATCATAAATTGTAAAGCAAATTCCAGTTTTCTAAACGTTTAAACTGTTTGATTACATACAATTTTTACTTTTACTTAATGAAAAAATGATGGATCAAACCCTTTTGTTTTTCTAGATTCCTGGATTTTGTGAGAATGAGAAAGGTGTTGTCCCTTGTAATATTTTGGTTGGCTATAAAGCTGTATATCGTTTGTGCTTTGGTTTGGCTATGTTCTATCTTCTTCTCTCTTTACTAATGATCAAAGTGAAGAGTAGCAGTGATCCTAGAGCTGCAGTGCACAATGGGTAAGTTTTCAAATAAGTTTCAATATAAAAGCCTGGGTAGCCTCTTATTGGTAATTGCCAGTTTATCTAAGGAAACCTTAAGGTAAAATAAACTTATACAATTTACAGAATTACTTTATTCATGAATGACAGGGTGAGAAAATCTTGTTTTTACTGGAGAATGTCAGACTTTGTATATTAAATAATAGCTATAATAACCTCTGATCCACGGTGTTTTATATTTTCATTCTAAAAAAGAGACTCTGTTATATTTGTGACTACTAAGGGAATAGCTATTTCTCCTTCTCCTCTTAACTTTTGGTGGACCAGTCCACTTACATGGAACTCTCAGTTCCCTAGACCCAGAGAGCAGATTTTTCTAGGTTGGTTGTATTAGACAACCCAGAAAGAAACTTCAGGGTTTATTTATCAATCTTCCTTCATATAGAGCACTACTTCTGGTACCCTTATTTGACTGTTTTAATATCTGCTGTTGCTTATCTAGTAACACGTGCTACCAAAGACAAAAGGAATAAACAAGTAGAATATAAATATTAATGAGAAAATATGTGACAGGTTGATTGTCTTTTATTGTGTTCCTTTAGTCATTGATTATTTTGTTAAATTATTAGAGTTTTAGATGGAGGCATTTATCATGTTTATAAAAACTATTCATTTATACAGTTCACCTTATACTTTGATATATTATCCCACTTATGTGAAATAAGCCTGTGAAATGGAACTAACATTCTCGTTTTTTCATAATGAATTAGTGAGAAATAAATCTTTCTCAAAATGGTCTTAAAAGCAGTTTATATAATTGTTGTCTTTTCTGATAATCAAGTGTATTAGGTTTCTCTAGAGGGACAGAACTAATAGGATAGATAGATATATATACAAAGCAGAGTTTATTAAGTATTAATTTACATGATCTCAAGGTCCCACAATAGGCCGTCTGCAAGCTGAGGAGCAAGGAGAGCCGGTCAGAGTCCCAAAACTGAAGAACTTGGAGCCTGATGTTCAAAGACAGGGAGCATCCAGCATGGGAGAAAGATGTAGGCTGGGAGGCTAGGCCAGTCTAGTCTTCACTTTTTTTTTTTGCCTGCTTTATATTCTAGCCCTGCTGGCAGCTGATTAGATGGTGCCCACCCAGATTAAGGGTGGGTCTGCCTTCCCCAGCCCACTGACTCAAATGTTAATCTCCTTTGGCAACACCCTCACAGACACATCCAACATCAGTACTTTGCATCCTTCAATCCAATAAAGTTAACACTCAGTATTAACCATCACAAGTCAGTGCTTTGCATCCTTGAATTCAAGTTGACACTCAACACTAACTATCAGAAGTCTACCCATTGTCAACTTGAACCCGAATACACCTCCTGAGACCATACATAATCTGCAAATAAAGACAAAAATAAGGTCATACAACTAACCTTACAACTGAAAACACACCAGTCCCCAACCCAAATACTATTACATAGAGTTAACAATACTTAAATGCTGATGTGAAGTCAGTAAATCTTATGTCACATGATAAAGGAGAAAGGAAATGAAAATATTTTCTTAGTACGAGTATATGCATGCATGAACGTGTTTTTGACAAAACGAGGAAGTACTCATGACAATTACAGCCCTCATTTCTGCAGCTGGACATGTGGTCGTAGCTGGTATTGATGATTGCCTTCTGCTACCCATTCTTTATTCCCTTTGCCTTCAGCAAGCAACTCAGCAGGTCGTGGTTTCTTTCCTGGTGGAGTGACCCAATGATCTCCATAAGCGCCTGCTTTAACTGGGGGACCACAATGATGTTTTGGGTACCCTGGAATCAGTGTCAACTCAGAGCCAGTGTCCAGTAGTCCCTGAAATGTCTTATCATTTCCCTTTCTTTTCCAGCCAGTTGCTCCGATGCTTCCTCTAGCGCAGTCTGGGCTTTAATCCATTCCTTTCACGTTTTGACTTGCCTTTCTTATCAGATTTTTTTTTTGCTTTGTTCTTTCCAGTTGGAAAGATCTGTAATATAAGCTTGGGTTCATGGTAATGGTTAATTTCACTCTCTCTTCAAACTAAGTTATCTAAATATGATGATTACCTTGTTTTGTAGTTACAAATATGGCTACAGCCCAGATCATCATAATATCCTCAGAAAGAAGTAGAACATTCACATAAAGAGTAGCTATTTGTTAAGATGCAGTTAAATGATTTCATATTTGAAATTATTTGATGAATGAATGTTTATTAATAAAAATTATGTTTCTTTTTGTTTTAGATTTTGGTTCTTTAAATTTGCTGCAGCAATTGCAATTATTATTGGGGCATTCTTCATTCCAGAAGGAACTTTTACAACCGGTAAGAAATCCTTTTTAAGTTGTTTGACGTTGATATTTTATAAAGGAATCTGAAATAATTATTACCTGGAACTATAACTCTAATTGTTTGTCTTTTTGGGTGTGTGTGTGTGTGTGTGTGTGTGTGTGTGTGTGTGTGTGTTTTCCCAGTTGGCAAAATCAGGATGTTCATATAAAATTTTATTTTCCTTTTTGTGTACTGTGATTTTTAAAGGAATTGATAAAAATCGAACTAACCAATCACTTATGTATGCTTTTTTTTCCCTTTCAGTGTGGTTTTATGTAGGCATGGCAGGTGCCTTTTGTTTCATCCTCATACAATTAGTCTTACTTATTGATTTTGCACATTCATGGAATGAATCATGGGTTGAAAAAATGGAAGAAGGAAACTCGAGATGTTGGTATGCAGGTAAGCTTTTGTCGCAGAACAACTTCAGTATAGTTGAACTTTGAAGTCAAGAATAAATATCTAGACTAGGTAAATCACTTAAGATTTTTATGGTCTAATTTCCTATGAAGAGGTTTTTAATTTAAACTTTGTGAGTGTCAAAATATCACATTGTATCAGCAACTTGGTGATCAGATCTTTTAGCAGGTTAACTGGGAACATAACCCAAGAACCAGGAAAGAATCCAAAAGAACCTGAATACAAAGCATGTGCACTTTATAGTCTAATTTTCTAGCGTACAATGGGTTAAAGGTAAAATATTAAAGGGAAGAGGATTGCTAGGAATAGATAAACACACAGTGATACAATTCATAAACAGCAGCAAATAAAAAATATAAAAAGCAACTTGGACGTTTTATATAAGTGCAAAGGATGCTTTTATGTGCATCAGTAACAACTAAAGGAATTCCTATAGTGATGTAATTAATGGTTATTTTTAATGATGAGGTCGAGTTCTTTAGGGTTATACTTGAAAACAGATATCACAATTCAGATGCTCACAGGACCAAACCAGGTAACAAAAATGAGGGAACAGGAAGACAAAGTTTAAGTGCATAAGCTTTGTCCAAATAGTAGGGACTACAATGAGTTCGAGAGTATGAATGCCCCATCTAAAGTGCATTGCTACTGCTCAGCTCCATTTATTAGTTGCCTTGTGGGAATGTGAACTCAGTATTGCTTGATTTTTCTAATGTTTTTGAAAAGAAGTCATAAATCTGGATTTTTCATGCTAAATGACCTGAGTTTCAGCTAAAAAAAATTTTAAATTGGAGTGCAAACCAAATCCATTTCTGCTGGCCTAATATTCCTCTCACACAACTAATTTGTGGTGGTTGATCTGAGTGGTTCAAGTTAAAATAATTTGGTACTCAAAGAAACAAGCTTTAGTCATTTGGAAATTTCACTTACATTGAATACCTTGTTCTCTAAATGCAAAATCTAATGCAAGGGTTTCTGTCTCTTTTGTTCCCTGCTGTATCCCCAGGGCCTGGAACGCAGGCATTCAATAAATATTTGTTGGATGGATCCCCTGTCAGTGAGGCAAATCTACATAAATACTTGTATATTAAGCACATATTAGCATAAAGGCTAAACAACTTGTGTATGTTGAAATTTACATAGAAAAAGCATAGGTTGACTTATTAAATAATAATGACTTACCTTTGCATAATATGTATCTTTTAAGATTTTAGTTCATGAGGAAAAGCATCATTGTTATGAGGGCTTAACATTAACAATGAAAATAATTTTCTTAATGCCCTTGTTTACAACTGAGTGATAATGATTCTTTAAGAATCTTAAGTAATATTCCTCTTATAGTTATTTTTCCTTATTTGGAAAATAATGGCTAACATGTAAACATAGTTTGTAAACTCTAATATAGATATTACTAATAAATCATATTAGTTTCTTACTAAGTTGCCATCCTTGCAAATGTGTAATGGTGAGATATGTGTAAAAACTAGAATTCTTAAGCAATAAAGGTCAGAATTAATTTTCTTTCCTGCTTTTATAAGCCTTTATAATGCTGACAATGTTAGTTGCTTAAAATATATTTTTTGACAAAATGACAGATTGTTTATAAAACAGGTCCCATTTCTAATTGCTAATATTTCTGATAAAAAGCTAATTATCCAATTATATTTCTTTCACAGCCTTGTTATCAGCTACAGCTCTGAATTATCTGCTGTCTTTAGTTGCTATCGTCCTGTTCTTTGTCTACTACACTCATCCAGCCAGTTGTTCAGAAAACAAGGCGTTCATCAGTGTCAACATGCTCCTCTGCGTTGGTGCTTCTGTAATGTCTATACTGCCAAAAATCCAAGTATGCCCTTTAAAGTATTAGCTTTTATGAAGCTTGTACCTTTTTAAGTTTTCAAAAATCTAGAATGATGTCTAGAATATTTACCTGTGTTGCTTAATATATTATATACACGTATATATTATTATTTTTTTTTTTTTGTAGGAATCACAACCAAGATCTGGTTTATTACAGTCTTCAGTGATTACAGTCTACACAATGTATTTGACATGGTCGGCTATGACCAATGAACCAGGTGTGTTTTGTTTATATTACATGTTTCTAAAGGTTCTGCAGTTGTTGTTGTTTTTCCAGAAATTGTCTTTTGGTGAGATTAAATTACTTAAAAATTAGGCTCCCAGAGGAATAAAGTATGAAAAGTTTTCAATTTTGATGTATTACTATTTCTTCCCTTAGTTTCTTCCATCACTAACAAAATTATAAGAAGGTTACCTGTATACCTAAGAGAAACTGTGAGTTCATTTTCAGAGCACCACAATAAAACAAACATCACAGTAAAGCAAGTCAAGAATTTTTTGGTTTCCCAATTCATACAAAACTTTTATCTTACACTGTAGTTTGTTAAGTGTGCCATAGCATTATATCTAGAAAAACAATGTACATTCCTTAATTTGAAAGTACTTTATTTCCAAAAAATGCTGACAGTCATCTGAGCCTTCATCGAGTTGTAATCTTTTTGCTGGTAGGAGGTCTTGCCTCAGTGTTGATGGCTGCTGACCGAACAGGGTGTTGGTTGCTACAGGTTGGGGTGGCTGTTTTTGTATCTTTAAACTAAGACAACAGTGAAGTTTGCCCATTGATGGACTCTTCCTTTCACAAAATATTTCTCTGTAGCATGTGATGCTGTTTGATGGCATTTGACCCAGAGTAGAATTTCCTTCCAAATTGGAGTCAGTCCTCCTAAACCTGCTGCTGCTTTATTAACTAAGTTTATGTAAATTCTAACTCCTTTGTTGTCATTTCAATAATATTCATAGCATCTTCATCAGGAGTAGATTCCATCTCAAAAAACTACTTTGTTCATCCATAAGAAGCAACTCCTCATCGTTCAGGTTTGATAATGAAACTGCAGCAATTCAGTCACATCTTCAGGTTCCACTTATTAGTTCTCTTGCTCTCTCTACCATATCGGTAGCTACTTCCTCCACTAAAGTCTTGAAATCCTCAAGTCATCCATGAGGGTTAGAATTAGCTTCTTTCAAACTCCTGTTAATGTTGATATTTTGACATTTTCCCATGAATCATGAATGTTCTTAATAACATCTAGAATGCTGAATCTTTTCCAGAAGGTTTTCAGTTTACTTTGCCCACCCAGATCCATCAGAGGAATTACTCTATGGCAGCTATAGCCTTACAAAATACATTTCTTAAATAATAAGATGTAAATGTTCAGATTACTCCTTTTTTCCATGGGCTGCAGAATAAATACTGTGTTAGCGGACATGAAAATATGAATCTCCCTGTACATCTCTGTCAGAGCTTTTGGGTGACCCAGGTGCATTGTCAGTGAGTAGTAATGTTTTGAAAGGATCTTTCTTTTAGCAGTAAGTCCCAACAGTGAGCTTAAAATATTCCGTAAACCATATTTTCAACAGATGTGCTGTCATCTATGCTTTTTTCTATTCATAGAGAGGCTGAATAGACTTAGTAGAATTCTTAAGGGCCCTAGGACTTTTGGAATGGTAAACAAACACTGGCTTTCTCTTAAAATCACTGTCTACATTAGCGCCCAACAAGAGAGTCAGCCTATTCTTTTAAGCTTTGAAGCCAGGCATTGACTGACTTCTCTATAGCTATGAAAGTCCTAGATTATATCTTCTTCCAGTAGAAGTCTATTTTGTCTTTATTGAAAATCTGTTGTTTGGTGTAGCTGCTTTCTCTTTTCTTATTTTTATTTTTTTGAGATGGAATTTCACTCTTGTTGCCCAGGCTGGAGTACAATGGTGAAATCCCTGCTTGCTGCAACTTCTGCCTCCTGGTTAAGCCATTCTCCTGCCTCAGCCTCCTGAGTAGCTGGGATTACAGACCTGCGCCACCACACCCAGCTAATTTTGTATTTTTAGTAGAGATGGGTTTCATCATGTTAGCCAGGCTGGTCTCGAACTCCTGACCTCAGTTGATCCACCCGCCTCAGCCTCCCAAAGTGCTGAGATTACAGGCGTGAGCCACCACTCCTGGCCAGTGTACCTGCTTTGATTAATTTTGTTGGCTGGATTTTCAGGATGACTTGCTGTAGCTTCTGCATCAGCACTTAGGTTCACCTTATACTTTTATGTTATGGAGACAGTTTCTTTCCTTAAACCTCAAGAACCTACGCCATCTAGTTTAAAACTTTTCTTCTGCTTCATTATCTCTCTCAGCCTTAATAAACTTGAAGCGAGAGATAGAGCCTTGCTCTGGATTAGGCTTTGGCTTAAGGGAATGCTCTGCTGGTTTGATCTTCTATCCAGGTCACTAAAACTTTCTCCTCCATATCAGCAATAGGACTGCTTTGCTTTCTTATCTATCATTTGTGTGTTCATGTTCACTGGAGTGGCACTTTTAATATCCTTCAAGAACTTTCTTTTCTTTGCATTTGCAACTCAGCTAACTGGCACAGAAGGCCTAGCTTTTGACCTGTCTCAGCTTTTCGCAAGATTTCCTTACTAAGCTTAATCATTTCTAGCTTTTGATTTTAAGTGAGAAAGGGAAGACTCTTTCACTTGAACAGTTAGAGGCCATTGCAGGGTTGTTAATTGGCCTAATTTCCATATGGTTGTGTCTTGAAATAGGCCCGAGGAGAGGGATAGAGACAAGGAAATGGCTGGTTGGTGGAGCAGTCAGAACACACACAATGTTTGTTGATTATTTCACCATCTTATATGAGTGTGATTTGTGGTGCCCCAAAGAAATTACAACAGTAACAAATAGGTCACTGTAGAGAGATCACCATAACAGATTAATTAATAGTAATGAAAAATTGTTAAATATTACGAGAATTAGCAAAATGTGAAATAGACACAAAGTGAGTACATACTGTTAGAAAAAATGGAACCAATAGACTTGTTTAATGCAGAGTTGCCACAAACCTTCAATTTGTAAAAAGAACAGTATCTGTGAAATGCTAAAAAAAAAAAAAAAAGCAAAGCACAATAAAACAAGGTATGTCTGTAAGAAACTGGGTGAAATTATAAGGGAGGTATCTAATTTGCATAGAGCATATGATTGTTGTATAAAGACAAGCTCTTCAAATTCCTGAACAGTATAATTTTTTCACATTATTAAATTACTCTTCTAGCCTGTGACTACCTTGCAATTGAATTTGATAATTGGGTTTTGTAATGCATCTTATTATAGACTAGTTATATTGCATACCATGAGAATAGAATATGTTGAAAGGAGACAAATTAGAATAGACAAAAATTATTACCTATTAAAAGAAAGAAAATGATTTCTTTTCCAAAAAAATTATCTGATATTATATGAATCTCACTGAGTTTACAAACTGAAGGTATTTTATCATAGGTACTTTATAACTTGGAGACCAAGATATTTTTTTTGTTTTTTGTTTTGATGTATTACAGAAGGATTTCTATTTTTTTTTCCAGGTAAGTAGTTAGAAAAAAATTACTAGTAATTTGCTTTAGAGAAGGAAATAGCCTTACTTAATTGGCTTTAAGATAAGCGTCATTTTCATTAGTAAGATGGAGTTTGATAGATCTGGCTTTGTGGGAGAAAAATACGTATTTTAGACACTGTAGTGAATATTTCACCAATCATACTTTCTTTTATATTTTATTTTAATTTAATTTAATTTTATTTTATTTTATATTTTATTTTATTTTATTTTATTTTAAGACAGAGTCTTGCTCTGTCGTCAGGAGGCTGGAATGCAGTGGCGTGATCTCGGCTCACTGCAACCTCCACCTCCCAGGTTCGAGTCATTCTGCCTCAGCCTCCCGAGTAGCTGGGACTACAGGTGCGCGCCACTATGCTCAACTACTTTTTGTATTTTTAGTAGAAAAGAGGTTTCACCATATTGGCCAGGGATGATCTCGATCTCTTGACCTTGTGATCCGCCTGCCTCGGCCTCCCAAAGTGCTGGGATTACAGGCATGAGCCACCGCGCCTGGCCTACTTTCTTCTTTATAAAAGAATAAAACTGAGTAAGCAAGCAGTAGGTTGTTACACCTTATTGGGTAATTCCCCCGAGGCATTTGCTGGAGTCCTTATAACTGGTTTTTGTGTAAGCCATCTTGCTTTTTTAACAATGTGCTGTATCAAATGGATAAGCTTCATAAAGTCCATTTCATGATCTCAACATACGATAGAAAAGCCAGTGCATTGTGGTTTATAATCTCTGAATTTTCTTTCTAAATCTACTAGAATTATACTAACCTTGGAAAGGTCATCTATATTCCTGATTGTAGAGGTAATTCTCTGTCAGCTCTCACGTGTTGTTGAAAATTAAATGATTTAACTTTTCCAGGTACTTCTATAAAATCAGAATTATAACACTTCAGAGGTCTTATTCATAAGTGCAAGGTGTCTTCAGTTATTTTTGTTATACTGATGCCTTTTCCAGCAATTGTTTTTCAGTTTGCAGGGGTATAGAGAGTTAAACGTAACTTTTATTTGCTCTGAAAAACATTTTTTTAATATATTGTAACATTTTAATTTGACTTTATGTTACAGAAACAAATTGCAACCCAAGTCTACTAAGCATAATTGGCTACAATACAACAAGCACTGTCCCAAAGGAAGGGCAATCAGTCCAGTGGTGGCATGCTCAAGGAATTATAGGACTAATCCTCTTTTTGTTGTGTGTATTTTATTCCAGGTAGGAAAAACTAGGGAATTTTTTTCTTTAAACAAGAAGTCTAGCTGTTTATTTATGAATCATTTCTTTTAAAAATATTCTTTTCTTTCTCTCCTCCTAAACTCTCTTTCATACAGCATCCGTACTTCAAACAATAGTCAGGTTAATAAACTGACTTTAACAAGTGATGAATCTACATTAATAGAAGATGGTGGAGCTAGAAGTGATGGATCACTGGAGGATGGTGACGATGTTCACCGAGCTGTAGATAATGAAAGGGATGGTGTCACTTACAGTTATTCCTTCTTTCACTTCATGCTTTTCCTGGCTTCACTTTATATCATGATGACCCTTACCAACTGGTACAGGTATTTATATTTCATGAAAACTCTGGATGTGTGAATTCTGATGGCGTTTTTATGATTCTCTTATGAAACCATGATGTGATATGAAGTACTTTTTATCCTTTGATGTATTTCAAAATGTACAGCTAAATGAATAGTGAGATTAGCATGAGAAATGCAATCTTTACTTCCTTGCTTTAACAATAACTGAAACATTGAAATAGTTCCAAATCTTGGAGAGGTTAAAATAAAAATTTTTATGAAAGTAATACTTTTTTTTTTTTTTTTTTACAAAATCCATGTTGATAGGGGATCTAACATAACATTTATTTTTTTCAATCCTGTAAACATAGTGAAGGATACATCCTTTTTTCTGTTTTGTTTGAACTGTTATTAAAAGCTCTGAAAATTTTTAAATTTCAGTATGAATTCATTAACATAGATTCTTAGAATTCTTACAAGCTACAATTTATACTTTTTCTTTTTTATCACTTCAAACTTAATCCATAAATCTTTTTCTTTTAAGAGGAAGGTAGTGATTTATAGTGTTTTCATTTTTGAAAGTTCTGGTTTTGTCCAAATGACTACTCAGAGATTCAGATTGAACTATGTGGTTGGGGAAGTTTTTTTTTAATAACTTTTTAATGCATAATATTCATAAACAATTTGCAAGAAGGCTTTTCAGTATCAGCAAAAGATGGAGGAAAAATATTATTCTTTGTTGTATTTCTTTGAGTGCAGCCTTTACTGATTTTTATTATTGAAAAGAATATATATTTTTGAAAATTCCTACACTGTTGCGTATTCAGCTGTAAGAATCCAGCTGGTTCTTAATTCAGATCCTTGGCTGTCAGGTAACAGTAGATGTTAAGGCTTTATACCAGAAGGATTTTGGTTTATTTCATTAACTCAGAAATCAGTTAAACTTGAGATATATTTCCTTCCCAGTCTCTTAATTCTTTCTTTTTTTAAGGAGATGTCTCTGAGTCATACCAGTCTCTTAATTCTGAGAAGGCAGGGACGGGGGGCGGGGTGGAAATCAGGTGAGGAGTTCCATATACACTTTGAACAATCTTATGTAATAGTGACATCTCATTTATCCAGAGGTCACATTCAGTTTCTCTTCTAATAACATGGCAGACATGCATAAAGTGCTTCAGAGATTATGCAAAATAACTATTTCAGAGGCCTGTGTACTTTACTCCATTAAAGGAAATAACAGATTTTTACCTTCCCACTAGCAGTGTAGAAAGAAAGGGAGCAGATTAGATGCAGCAATGGTATATCTGAAATCACAAACTGTATACAAAGAACACTTCTGAATTAATGAAGCTTCGTAGCTTGATGGCTGATAATTCAACCCACTTGCCCCTTTTTAATAATTTTCCCTGAAATTTTAGGTATGAACCCTCTCGTGAGATGAAAAGTCAGTGGACAGCCGTCTGGGTGAAAATCTCTTCCAGTTGGATTGGCATCGTGCTGTATGTTTGGACACTCGTGGCACCACTTGTTCTTACAAATCGTGATTTTGACTGAGTGGGACTTCTAGCATGAAAATCCCACTTTGATTATTGCTTATTTGAAAACAGTATTCCCAACTTTTGTAAAGTTGTGTATGTTTGTGCTTCCCATGTAACTTCTCCAGTGTTCTGGCATGAATTAGATTTTACTGCTTGTCATTTTATTTGTTATTTTCTTGCCAAGTGCATTGATATGTGAAGTAGAATGAATTGCAGAGGGAAGTTTTACGAATATGGTGATGAGTTAGTAAAAGTGGACATTATTGGGCCTATTCTCTGCTCTATACTTGTGAAATGAAGAGTAAAAACAAAATTGCTTGACTATTTTAAAATTATGTTAGACCTTAAGCTGTTTTAGGAAGCATTAAAGCAAATGTATGGCTGCCTTTTGAAATATTTGGTGTGTTGCCTGGTAGGGTACTGCAAAGAACATGGCTTATTTTAAAATTTATACACAAGTCACTTAAATGCCAAATGTCTGAAAAATCTTAGAAGGTTTTACCCTTGATATGGGACTTACATAGGTAGGGAGTGTTCAGTGGACAATAGTGTAGGTTATGGATGGAGGTTTGGGTACTAAATTGAATAATGAGTAAATAATCTTACTTGGGTAGAGATGGCCTTTGCCAACAAAGTGAACTGTTGGTTGTTTTAAACTCATGAGGTATGGGTTCAGTGGCGATGTTTGGAACTCTGAAGGATTTAGACAAGGTTTTGAAAAGGATAATCATGGGTTTGAAATTCACTTTGAAAGTTAGTTTTGGGCCAGCATGGTAGCTCACCCTTGTAATCCCAGCACTTTGGGAGGCTGAGGTGGGTGGATTACTTGAGCCTAGGAATTCGAGACCAGCCTGGACAACATGGTGAAACCCCATTTCTACAAAAAATAAGCTGGGCTTTGTAGCATGCGCCTGTGGTCCCAGCTACTGAGGAGGCTGAGGTGGGAGGATTGCTTGAGCTCAGGAGGCAGAGGTTGCAGTGAGCCAAAGTCACGCCACTGTACTCCAGCCTGGGCAACAAAGTGAGACAAAAAAAAAAAAAGTATTGAAAATCAAAGGAGGCAAAATTTTGACAGGGAAGGAAGTAACTGCAAAACACTAGGCTTTAGTAGGTACTTATCTAAAATCTAGTCCAGTTCTCTCATTTTAAAAAATGAAGACACTGAAGTACAGACTTAAATAGCTCAGATAGCTAATTAGGAAATTTCAAGTTGGCCAGTGATAGCATTCTCTCTGACATTTAAAAATAATTTCTATTCAAAATACATGCATCATTGATTTTACACCTCATTACTGGTGGATAATTTATGTGATGTGCATTGCTGGTGTCCAGCATGACCCATAAACAGGTCAGAAGAATGATCGAATGTTTTAGAATAAACTCCTGCTTATAGTACACTACACAGTTCAAAAGATGTTTAAAATGCTTTGTATTCACTGCCATGTAATTGAAATATATAGATTCTTGTAACCTTTCACCCTGAAAATCAAGCAGTATGACAGTTTAGTTATTTGTGTCACTAGTGTCTAATGAAGCTTTTAAAATCTACATTTTCTTCTTTAAAAATATTTATTAATGTGAATGGAATATAACAATTCAGCTTAATTCCCCAACCTTATTCTGTGTGTAGACATTGTATTCCACAATTTTGAATGGCTGTTTTACCTCTAAATAAATGAATTCAGAGAAAGTGGATAGTGTACTGATTATTTAGCAGCTTAACTTTACGTGGCCATAATGACATTTAGATCTTTCTTCCTATGTGAAAAAGGAGCTGGCACTAGAAAGTAGCTGCCTGTTTTCTGTAATGATAATTAAGTTGTCTAGAAGGAGGTTGTTACCCTTTGGTTGTCTATAAGTGACCCCGGAAGTAGGATCTCAAAGGTAAAGAGGCATTCTTCCCCTAAAGAGTCTTCAGTATACGGACCAGTTTAGTTTGGAGAATATTAATATGTTCAGTGGATATTCTACATCTACTGTGTCTTCCAGCTATTTTTTTCTGGTTGCCAGTTTTGAGGCTTGTCTTCTTTCGCAAATACTTCAGATAGTATAAAAATTTCCCTTACTTACTAAAAAAGAATGTACTTTTACTGATAAAATACTCCAACCCATATTAGTTACCAAGCTTTAGTATATTTTATTCCATAATTCTTGTCAAGTGGTCTTTCCAACATTATGAGCAGCACAATGCCCGTAACCGTCTTGAGCATTTATCCCAGATAAAATCTTATGTTCACATAAAAACCTGTACATAAATGTTCATGGCAGTTTTATTTGCAACAAACAAAACTGGAAACAACCCAGATGTCCTTCAATGGATGAATGAACAAACATACTAGTAAACCTATACCATAGAATACTACTGGAAAAAGGAATGAACCATTAGTACATGCAACAACATGAATGCTGGGTTTTAAAAAAATCCAATCCCCAAAGATCACATATGATGTAATTCCATTTATATAGCATCCATATAATGATACAGTTACAGAAACAAAGAACAGATTAATGGTTGTTTGGGGTCGGATGGGAGGGGAGAGAGAGCTTTGTGGATCATGGATGGTGCCTTTCGTGTTGTATCTAAAATGCCACTGTCAAACACAAGACCATCTAAATTTTCTTCAGTGTTTTCTTTTAGGAGTTGTATACTTCTACATTTAGTTCTGTGATCCATTTGAGTTAATTTTTGTGAAGGGTGGAAAGTCTGTGTCTAGATTCATTTTTTTGCATGTAGATGTCCAGTTGTTCCAGCATCATTTGTCAAAAAGACTGTTTTTACTACATATTGCCTTTGTCCTTTTGCTAGGTATCAGTTGACTAAATATGAGTCTGTTTCTGAACTCTGTTCTGTTTCATTGATCATTTGTCTATTTTTTTGGCCAATACCACACTATCTTGATTATTATACCTTTATATTAAATCTTGAGGATGAGTACTATCAATCATTCCTCTTCCAATGTTGGTTTTCTCCTTCAATATTGTGTTTGCTATTCCAGGTTGTTTGCCTCTGCATATAAGCTTTAAAATCAGTTTATCAAATATCCACAAAATATTGCTGGGATTTTGACTGGGATTACATTGAGTCTATAGATCAGGTTGGGAGGAACTGACATCTTGACAATATTGAGTCTTCCTATCCATGAATATAAAATATCTCTCCATTTATTTGGGTCTTTGATTTCTTTAATCAGGTTTGTAGTTCTTCTCATGTAGATCTTATGTATATTTTTTAAATTTTTACCTAAATACTTCATTTTGGGGTGCTAATAGAAATGGCATTGGGTTTTAACTTCAAATTTGAGTTATTACTGTTATATAAGAAAGCAGTTTACTTTCATATAATAACCTTGTATCCCACAACCTTGAATTGCATATAGGTTCTAGGAGATTTGCAATCAATTCTTTTGGATTTTCTACATAAATGATCATGTCATCGGCTAGCAGAGACAATGTTAATGTTATATCTCCTTTCCCAAGTAGTATACTTTTTATTTCCTTTTTTTGTTTTATTGCATTAACCAGGACTTCCATTACAATGTTGAAGAGAAATAATGAAAAGAAACATCTTTGCCTTCCTCCTTAGTAGGAAAACTGCTAAATTTCTCAGCATTAAAGATGATGTTACTGGTGGGGATCTTTGGTAAATATTCTTTATTAGGCTGAGAAAGTTCCCCTCCATTCCTAGTTTATAGAGAATTGGAGAATTTTTTTTTTTTTTTTTTTTTTTGGGAGACGGAGCCTCACTCTCACCCAGGCTGGAGTGCAGTGGCACGATCTCGGCTCACTGCAACCTCTGCCTCCTGGGTTCAAGCAATTCTGCCACAGCCCCCCCAAGTAGCTGGGATTACAGGTGTCCACCACCATGCCCAGCTAATTTTTTGTATTTTTATTAGAGACACGGTTTCACCGTGTTGGCCAGGCTGGTCTTGAACTCCTGACCTCAAGTGATCTGCTTGCTTCAGCCTCCCAAAGTGCTAGGAATACAGGTGTGAGCCACTGCGCCCAGCCCAGTTTATGGAAAATTTTTATCATGAATGGGTTTTGGATTTTGTCATATTTTTTCTGGACTATTGATGTGATCATATGATTTTTCTTGAGTTTCTTTGTGTGATAGATTCTATTAGTTGATTTTCAATATTTGAACCAGCCTTGCATATCTGGGATGAATCCCTTCTTGATCCTGGTGTGTAATTCTTACACATTGTTGAATTGGATTTGCTAATACTTTATTGAGGATTTTTACATCTATGTTAATTAAAGATACTATTTTGTAGTTTTCTTGTGATATTTTTGTCTGGTTTTGGTTTTAGGCCTCATAGAATGAGTTAGGAAGCATTCCCTCTGCTTCTACCTTCTGAAAGAGTTTCTACAGAATTAGTATCGTTTTTAGAATTCACCAGTGAACCCATCTCAGTCTAGCATTTTGTTTGTGAAGGCAATAGATTCGATTTTTAAAATAGATACAGGTGTATTTGGAGTATCTGTTTCTTCTGGTGTGAGTTTTGGCAGGTTGTGTGTTTCAAGGACTTTGTCATGTAGGTTATCAGATTTGTAGGCATACAATTGTTTGTGATATTCCTTTATTACCCTTGTAAATGTTCATGGGATCTGCAGTGATATCCCCTCTTTCATCTCTGATATTACTTTTTGTCTCTCTTAGTCTGGCTTGACAGAGGTTTACTGATTTCATCTTTCAAAAGCCAGCTTTTGGTTTCATCAATTTTCTCCGTTGACTTTCTGATTTTCTGCTTGATGGATCTCTTCATTTCTGATAGAGGAGTGTTGAAGTCGCCAACTGTAATAGTGAATTCAACTATTTCTGTGTTAACCTATTGTCTAATTTGCTGTAAAGAAATACCTGCGACTGAGTAATTTGTAAATTAAAAAGGTTTAATTGGTTCACAATTCTGCAAGTTGTACAAGAAGCATGGTGCAAGGCATCTGCTCAGCTTCTGGTGAGGCCTCAGGTAACTTACAATGATGGCAGAAGCCAGTGGGGGACCTGGCATCTCACATAGCAAGAGCAGACGATAATGAGGGGGAAGATGCTACACTTAAGCATCCAGATATTGTTATGAACTATCACAAGGACAGCACCAAGTGGATGGCACTAACATTAATGAGAAATCTGCCCCAATGATCCAGTTATCTCCCACCATGTCCTACCTCCAACACTGGGGATTATAATTTAACATGAGTTTTAGAGGAGACCACATGCAAACTGTATCATTCCGCCCCGGAACCTGAAATCTCATGTTCTCACATTTCAAAATACAATCATCCTCTGCCAATATTCTCCCAAAAGTCTTAACTAATACCAGCATCACTCAAAAGTACAAAGCCCTTATGAGACAAGGCAGGTCTCTTCCACCTATAAGCTTTTAAAATTCAAACAAGGTGTTTTTACCTCCAAGATACAATGGGGGTGCAGATATTGGATAAGTATTACCATTCCAAAAAAGAGAAATTAGCCAAAAGAAAGGCTGCAGGCCCCATCCAAGTCTGAAATACAGCAGCGCAGTCTTTAAGTTTTAAACATCCCAAATAACCACCTTTGACTCCATGTCTTAACATTGTGCCTCACAAGAGCACACTGGTATAAGGGGTGGGCTCCCAAAGCCATGGGAAGCTCTGCCCTTGTGACTCTGCAGGGTAAAGGGTTGGAGTTTAGTGCTTGTGGCTTTTCCAGGCACAGGGTACAAGCTGCTGGAGGATCAACCATTTTGGGGTCTGGAGGACAGTGGCCCCCTTCCCACAGCTCCACTGAGCAGTACCCCAGTGGGGACTCTGTGGGGCCTCCAACCCCACATTTCCCCTCCTTAGTAGAGGTTCTCTGTGAGGGCTCCATCCCTGCAGCAGGCTTCTGCCTGGTTACTCAGGCTTTCTCATACATCCTCTGAAATCTAGGTGGAGGCTGCCATGCCTCCTTCACTCTTGCACTCTCCACACTTGCAGGCTTAACACCTGTTAGCCACCAAGGCTTATGGCTTGTGCCCTGCACAAGTGGCAGCCCAAGCCTTACGTGGGCCCTTTAAAGCTGAGCAGTGTCCCAAGGCTGGGCAGCCCCTTCTCTATGGGTGCTTTTACATTTTTTCTTTCATTTCAACCTTGGAGAATCTTATGCCTATGTGCCTCAGGTATCGTCTTCTTGGGTAGTGTCTCCCAGAGCATTTCCTCAGTTTGAATGTTGGCCATTCTAGTGAGGTTGGGGAAATTTCATGAACAATATCCTGAAATGTTTTCCACGTTGCTTGCTTTCTTCCCCTTTGGTTTCCTTTACATAATCCTCTATTTCTTGAAGGTGTTGTTCATTCTTTATTTTTGTTTGAGTTAGTTCAGTGAGTCAGTCTTTGAGCTCTGAGATTCTTTTCTCAGCTTGGTCTATTTTGCTGGTAATACTTGTGATTGCATTATGAAATTCTTGTAGCATCTTTTTCAGCTCTATCAGATCCGTCTGTTTCTTTCTTATAATGCCCATTTTATCTATCAGCTCCTGTATCATTTTATTGTAATCCTTGATTAGATTCCTTGAATTGGGTTTTGACTTTTCTTCTGAATCTCGATGATTTTTGTTCCTATCCATATTCTGAATTCTACTTCTGTCATTTCAGCCATTTCAGCCTGGTTAAGAACCCTTGCTGGGGCACTAGGGTGGTTGTTTGAAGTAAGAGACTCTGGTTTTTCAAATGTCCATATAGCTCCTCAGTACCAATTTTCTGTGGCAGGCCATTCTTATATTGCTATAAATACCTGAGGCTGAGTAATATAAAAAGAGACTTAATTGGCTTATGGTTTTGTAGGCTGTACAAGCAGCACAGTCCCAGGCATCTGCTCAGCTTCTGGTGAGGCCTCAGAAAGCTTACAATCATGGTGGAAGGCAAAGGGACCCGAAGTCTCACATAGTGAGAGTCAGAGTAAGAGACAGTGAGGGAAGAAGCCATATACTTGTAAACAGCCAAACCTCATGAGCACACACATCACAAGGACAGCATCAAGTGGATGGGGCTAAATCATTCATGAGAAATCTGCACCAATGATGCAGTCACCTCCTACCAGTTTCCACCTCCAACACTGGAGATTACAATTCAATGTGAGAGTTAGAGGGGTAAACTTCCAAACTGAATCATTTTCTCTGCAGTTCTATCAGTTTTTGCCTCATGTATCCTGATCCTCTGTTCTTGGGTGCATACATGTTAAGGATAGTTATGTCTTCTTGGAGAATATACCCCTTTATCATTTTGTACTACATCATTATCCCTGATAATTCTTGCTATATAGTCTGCTATTCTATAATATACCTATTTCTTCATTTTGGTTAGTGTTAGCCTGGCATATTTTTCTCCCTTTAATTTATATGTCTCTACATTTCAAGTGGGTTGCTTGTAACCAACATATAATTGGGTTTTGTTCTTTGATCTGCTTTGACAATTTTTTTCTTTTTTAAACTGGCCCAATTTTCCCATAGAATAATCTATCTTTTAATTGGTACATTTACACCCTTGACATTCTAAGTATTTATATATTTGGATAAACATCTACCATGTTACTGTTTTCTATTTGTTAACCTTGTTCTTTATTCCTATTTTTGACTTCCATTCTTCTTGTGCCTTTGATGGTGTTAATTTGGCATTTTGTTATTCTCGGTCTTCTAGTGTGGTTTTTTTTATGGTTGCCCTTGTGTTTGCAGTATACATTTACAAATAATGCAACCCCTCTTTCAAATAATAATATACTGCTTCATGGGCAGTGTACCTTATAGTAACAAAATAATCCT
This sequence comes from Colobus angolensis palliatus, assembly GCF_000951035.1. Lineage (NCBI taxonomy): Eukaryota > Metazoa > Chordata > Mammalia > Primates > Cercopithecidae > Colobus > Colobus angolensis. Next base: position 1,144,754 of record NW_012115500.1, on the reverse strand, counting down.
AATTTCTCTTTCCTATCCCATGTATCATTGCTGTCATTCCACTTATATATAAGCACCCCTAAGTATGAAGACTATACACACACACACAAATATATATGTATATAATCAAATACATTGTTGCTATTATTTTGAATGAACTGTTAACTGTTAGATTAAGAACTGGTACCATATGGAACAGGTTAGTGGAATTTACTATAAAATGCTTTGGGGGAAAATTTTTAATTACTGAGCTGTGGGATTACATGTCTATCTTCAAGTAGTTTGAGTAAAAGACTTGTAGTAATTTGTCTATTATTGTCAGTTTTCAAATGAATTGTTCATAATATCCTCACATTTTCAAATTTCAACTGCATTTATAACATTTTCATTTTTCCATTCTCTATTTGCGTTTTCTTGCTCAATCTTACGAAAAGATTTTGTTTTAGTGCTTTTTCAATAAACAAGTTCTGGCTTATTTTACTTGGCTTTTGTCCAGCTCATTTTGTTTTTATTCCTATCTTGAAAAGGCACTTAAGAATAGATTTCCCCTCTAGATACCACTTAAACTGCATCTCATAAATCTTGGCATGTACTTTTTTTTTTTTTAAATCATTAACATCAGTATTTCCAACATTTTTTGTTTGGTCCACAAGTTTAGCAGTTCTTTTCCAATTTCCAGAAATGTTAAAGAATCTCAAAATGGTTCTACTGGTTTCTAGCTTATTTGCATTGTGGTTAGTCTATTTGATACCAATTCTTAGAAGTTTGTTGACTTACTTTATGACCTATTATGCTATCCTGATTCTCAGAAAATACTTCATGTATGCTTGAAATGAAGGTTTAGGCTCTAAGTCTTGAACGTGACATTTTATATACGTTAAGTCATAGTGAATGTCATTTCGGTATTCTTCCGGTCTGCAGACCATTTTTCTCACATCTCAAGCTCCAGATTCCTGAGTATGCCATCTGTAATCAAACACATACTGACACAACCTAAAAGAATGTTTAGCTGTCTGTAATTCACAAGCTTTTATGGTCCTAGTTGTATCTCCCTCAGACAAAAAAAAAGCTGGAAGTGGGGAGGGATTGCATTGGGGAGTTATACCTGATATAAATGATGAATTGATGGGTGCTGACGAGTTGATGGGTGCAGCACACCAACATTGCACAAGTGTACATATGTAACAAACCTGCACGTTATGCACATGTACCCTAGAACTTAAAGTATAATAAAAAAATAAAATAAAATAAAATAAAATAAAATAAAAAAAAAAAGCTGGAAGTGGGATAATGAGGGTACCTACCCCCTATATTGTCTTCATTCACACTGTGGTACTAGTTTCCCAGATAGTACAGGCAGATTTCCCTCTGGTACACACAAGCTAGATTGTTTTTTAAAGAAACCACATCTTTAATTCCTGTGTGTGCTGTTTCCTAAAACTAATCTGGCTGGAACGGTGCCACATACCTCAGGACAAGGCATCATCCTTTTTTACTTTTTTTTTTAAGATGGTGTCTGGCTGTGTTGCCCAGGCTAGAAGTACAGTGGCGCAATCTCAGCTCACTGCAATCTCCGCCTCCTGGGTTCATGCCATTCTCCTGACTCGGCCTCCCGAGTAGCTGGAACTACAGGCACCCACCACCACGCCTGGCTAATTTTTTGTATTTTTTAGTAGAGAAGGGGTTTCACCGTGTTAGCCAGGATGGTCTCAATCTTGACCTCAAGTGATCTGCTTGCTTCAGCCTCCCAAAGTGCTAGGAATACAGGCGTGAGCCACTGCGCCCAGCCCAGTTTATGGAAAATTTTTATC
>NW_012115500.1:1118207-1142829 GCF_000951035.1 Colobus angolensis palliatus | reverse complement strand
CTGAGGTCAGGAGTTTGAGACCAGCCTGGCCAACATGATGAAACCCCATCTCTACTAAAAATACAAAAAAATTAGCTGAGTGTAGTGGTGCACACATGTAATCCCAGCTACTCCAGAGGCTGAGGCAGGAGAATCACTTGAACCTGGGAGGCAGAGGTTGCAGTGAGCCGAGAATGGGCCATTATAATCACATCTGGGCAACAGAGCAAAACTCAGTCTCAAAAAAACAAAAATAAACGCAAAACAAAAATTATTCTTTTCATACTTGACAAAACAAAGACATACCTCTTATCCATTCTGACTCTTACCAATGCACTTTGGAAAAAAGTCTCTAGACAATTGGTAAAGGGACATTAAAAAATATTGGTGAGAAAGAGATGACACTGAGTTAAAAAACTTTTTTTGTGATTTAGCTGGTTTCCAGTATTTTGCTTTCAACAAAATTGAAAGATGATCCAACTGAGTCATCAACTGATAGAATTCTGGTACATAATTCTAAAGGCGTTAAAAAAATTAACAGTACTATACAAAATTGCTTTTTCATCTACTTGTCATTTTGTACTATAAACAGATTCTTAGGATTTTAACATCAATGAAAACAAAAATAGGAATAAAACTGGTACTAACTTTTATTATGAAACCTCAGGAAGACCTGTTTATCCCACTAATTGTTTGGAGGAAGCAGATTGGATGAGAGATCAAATCATTAGGGCATTCAAGTTCCTTCAGGTAAATGTTAGAGAAACATATAACAATTATGTTTTAGAACAGCAATATTAACTATATCCTAATTTCCTTCCAATTATTTAAACTTAAGATGAAAAATCTTAAATGCCAACTTTAAAAGTACCACGGTCATAATCAAGTTTTTCAAAATTATTTTTTAAGTGCTTCTGGAGCTCCAAAATGCCCCCAAGAAGAAACTTGATTGTATTTCACAATGAGAAAGGAATGAAGAAAAAGTCTTTTATGGTTTTCTCCTCTCAGTTTCTAAACTCTTATCACCCTTAGAAACGTAACCTCTTCAGCTCACGCAGAGCACTGTTGTAGGGTCTTGAATTAATTCACCAAGATCCCACTGTCAGAGCCAAGTATTTTAGGATCTAACTAAAATTCCCCTAAGGGAAGTTTCCTATTCTTCTGTGCTAGCCCTTACTTTGAATCATTACATCATAATAAAAGAAATTCTAAGACACGGACAGAATATGGCCAATAGAAAACCTGCCTTGAAACTCCTCATTAAATAGCCCTATACAATATTAATTGTACTGCTTTCAGTCCTTTGCCCAAAGGTGAAATTCTTCACATGATAAAGTGCCCTGGCCTTGCATTAAGTCTCTATAATTCTCTTGGGCAACTGTTTCAAAGGGAAGAGGTGATTTTACTATTTCTCTTATCTTCTCTCCAGACATGCAGTGATAATACTCTTACCCTATTTGGGACAATGAGTGGCATACTTCTCTCACTTTTTTATTAGAAACATAGAAAGCAACCCAGTGTAATTTTTAAACAAAGAACTTTAAAATATATTAAATTTAGAGATATATCTCCCTCGTTGCAATATACAATACATTTTCGAGATCAGGCACAAAGATCTTAGTGTGACTCATACTGAGAGTAATGAACCATAGACAGTTTAAAGCCACTGCTTTCTATGAGAAGAAAAAATTGTTTCATGTGAGTGTCACCTCTAAAGAAGACACATAACAGACACTAGTACTCAACATTCATTGTGTTTATTTTACTAAACAGTATGGTTCAAAAAAACACAAACCGGAAAACCTTTATTTAAAACTAGTCCAACTAAGTGGATGGGGCTGACTCCATCCCATCCCACCCCCGATCTTTCTATATATATGGAGCTGGAACCCTATCAGACCGTGAACATTCATGTACACTTTGTCTTTCCTGTTGAACATGAATAAACTTCTTCGAACATAAATGAACTTCTCTGAACCAAAAGAAACAAATGAAGTTTTACAGGATACAGGCACTTTATGTTCCCAGTTTTAAAAATAAGCCAAGTGAAAAATATTTAATAAAAATAACTGGAGCAGAGAAAGCTTTAAGAGTTATACCATTAGTTCAAATGACTTACACTCAATGCAAATAGACAGCATCAAACAGGAAAACAAATAAAAATTTAACTGAGGTTAATGGTCATATTTGTAATAAAAAGAAATCCAATTTACCAAAATTGGAGAAAAATGGCCATTTGAATCCAACTTAAAGATATGCCAATAATGTGCATTAAATCTGTGTAACTATGCAGCTGAGTAACATCTGAAAGCTTTGCAAGAGTGTGTGGTTAGTGAGAAAAGCAAAAGGTGCTTTTGTTCCACAGTATCTGATTAAACAAAACAAAGCAATTTACAAAAAAAGTACCAAATGATACTTTAAAATAAATAGTTCATCATTTTGATGAATATATACATGTAAAGTCCTCTTCTTGGGGATTTAGCTATCTAAAAGTGGCATATCACTATCCAGAGGTGCAGGAGCAAGTTCACATAAATAAAACAGGGTAGCTTCACTAGCTTCAGCTTCAGTCAATGGCTCCAGGCGAACAAGCTTACTTTGGGTTGGTTCTGGGTCTAGGCTGCTATCCAGAAGCTCATCAACTTCTATGGGTTTATCTACAGAGGACAAAACTTCTGATGATGCTGTTGTACTCGCCTGTTCAACAGAAGAAGCAGGGTTCCCATCGAGGAATGCAAGAAGTGGAAAGGCAGTATACTGGATAAGCTGCTTATCTATAAAGATCAGAAAAATACTCTTATCACCAGCTTATATTGAGTTCAAGCTGAAGGGAAAAAATGAAAACAAATGTACACATAGGCAATTACTACTCTCAGATAGCCAAACAAGAAATGACATGATGCACTATGTCAATAAATTTTAAAATGTGCAAGTCAGTAGTTCTCATTCAATAATTAAGAAATGAGGGGTCTTTCAGTTTCCTAAAGTTAAATAGGAAAGAAAGAAAAAAAAAAGCTTAAAGAATTGTTACCTCACCAATTCAACTTGCTTTATACCTTGACACACTATTCACAGAACTAAAGCCAGCATATTCAATTGTTAAGACTACCCTTGGCTTGCACTTGTTTCTACATAGGGTTAAAAAAACCTACAGAGACTGAATACTGTATTTATACCTACCTGGTTTGGATTTAGACTTTCTTCCCTCTTCCGAAACTGGCTGAACTACATTGTTCTTAGTAGTTTCTAATCCTTTATTCTCAGACTAAAAGAAAAAAATATATATATAAGTACTTGTTTCATATTTTATGTTTCTGAAAAAAATGAAAAATTGATACAATATGAAAATACTGGTATATTATCTGAAATATATGAGATGGGGAAACATCAGGAAAAATGGGGTACAGAGAGAGATTCCAGTAGAGATAACAAGACTGGTTAAGGAACTATTGCTGTCACTGAGGGGATAAAACAAAGAACCTGAATTAGGATGTTCTATATTAAGGATGAAATGAAGGGGGATTTCAACAGTAGAACAGATAGAATTTGTCAAGAGTAAAAGATCAGAACGAATCAAAGATGACTGGTTTCAAAATGTTAATTGAGAGATAATTAACTAAGCAATTAAATTCATTTTAAGTAGTTTTGATTTAAAAATGTATTATACATTTCACTCATAAACAGAATATTTAGCATAAGTGAACACAGAGTAGCTCAGGATGACATAATGACATCCTTAAAACTATTTATCACTATTTAGAAGCCTCAAAGTTGAGGTGGTGTTTCTTCTTGTCCTTTTTGTAGCTCTGTCAGTTCTTTTCTGTCATTTAAATTGCTTCTTTGAACCACTTTCTTCTCTCCTCACATCTGATTGTGGTAGGGAAATTATATCTTTACCTTGTTATAATTTCTTCAGTGCTCTTTTCAATGATGTTCAAACTCTGAGGTGCAGAGGTTCTTAATTTTTCCTGTAAGTCCCAGACATCTACAAGTCCCAGATATCTACATGCTGGCTAAATATATATAGTGTAACCAACTGTAAACTAATTCCAGTAATTCCCGATATTTAACATAAAATGAAGCTGTATAAGTTTTAGGATTTAGAGAAGATAAGGGCTCCAAAATATAATAAAAACTACGAAACCTTTCCAAAAGTGTACATAAAAATATTTCATCACTTAGCATTCACAATAAATATATAAACATTAATGAAATAATACCAACTTTATTTTTAGGCTTCCTAAAATAGGTATTTTCCAACGATGTCACTATTATTCTAAAACATGAGAACCCGATGACAAATGGATTTCAAATAGACACAATAAAAAATGATAAAGGGGATATCACCACTGATCCCACAGAAATACAAACTACCATCAGAGAATACTATGAACACCTCTACACAAATAAACTAGAAAATCTAGAAGAAATGGATAAATTCCTAGACACACACACCCTCCCAAGACTAAACCAGGAAGAAGTCGAATCTCTGAATAGACCAATAACAAGTTCTGAAATTGAGGCAGTAATTAATAGCCTACCAACCAAAAAAAGCCAGGACCAGACGGATTCACAGCCGAATTCTACCAGAGGTACAAAGAGGAGCGGTACCATTCCTTCTGAAACTATTCCAAACAATAGAAAAAGAGGGATTCCTCCCTAACTCATTTTATGAGGCCAGCGTCATCCTGATACCAAAACCTGGCAGAGACACAACAAAAAAAGAAAATTTCAGGCCAATATCCCTGATAAACATCAATGCGAAAATCCTCAATAAAATACCGGCAAACTGAATCCAGCAGCACATCATAAAGCTTATCCACCACGATTAAGTTGGCCTCATCCCTGGGATGCAAGGCTGGTTCAACATACGCATATCAATAAATGTAATCTATCACATAAACAGAACAAATGACAAAAACCACATGATTATCTCAACAGATGCATAAAAGGCCTTTAATAAAATTCAACACCCCTTCATGCTAAAAACACCCAATAAACTAAGTATTGATGGAACATATCTCAAAATTGTAAGAGCTATTTATGACAAACCCACAGCCAGTATCATACTGAATGAGATTTCATTTCCCATGCAAATTCTTATTCATTCATAGTAGCCAATTAAGATTGCTGTACTGAGGAGTATAAGGCATCTGATTTATTAGGAAAGTGTTGTAATCCATGTTATGTAACACCTGTCATGAGCAAGGGAAGGACAGCTGATGTGGCAATTATTTGAAAACATTAAAATCTAGATTCAGAACTATAATGAAAAGTCACTCTCAAATGTAATTTTTCTACAGCATTGTAGAGCAAAATGCAATTTGTTGCTTAACTGCTTACAGTTTTTGAAAACTATAATCAAGTTCTTGGTTTCTGGAATAAGAAGATGGTCCACAAACAAAGAATGACTCAATGTCTAGTCACAAAAAATAAAGCACATTCACTAAATGAACAAATGATATGGGTCCATTCAACTTAAACGGTCCATGAGAATAACATTCAGTAATACATTTACTGAAACACAGAGCATGTTACACAAAATCTTACAATATAAATCCAGGTAAACTATGGTCCACATGCCAAATTTAGCATGCTGCCTGTCTGTAAATGAAGTTTTTTTGCAGCACAGCCACACATTCTTTTACATATTGTCTGTATCTGCTTTTGCACTACAATTGCAGAACTGCATAGTTATGACAGAGAACATATGGCCTGAAAAATAAAGTATTTACTAGCTGCCCCTTTATGGAGAAAGTATTCCAACCTCCAATATAAATTATCTGAACACTGAATGTATAATCCACTTCCTAGTTCACAAATTCATAAATTTTTTAAGCTCTAAGTTATCCACAACGTAAGTCTGAAAATATAGAAAGTCTGGTCAGGCTTACATATGACAATTATCATATAAATTCCACCCCTCACCCTGATCACTCATATTTATTTGAGATGTGCTCATTTTTGGACTCAAAAGAATCAAAATTCTGGCTTCACTAATCTGGAATTTGGACTTGATTTACCTTTAATCAGGCTTACTAAACAATTTGGTACAAATAAAATACAAAGGGAGTGAACACCCATTCATGACAATAACTTATACAAAATACAATGATATATAAACATCTGCTCTAATAACTTCAAACTATCCTTACCACTCATTAAAAACCAGTTCCACAGAATCTCTTTTCAACACTTGCTAAGCCCAAGTACAGTTCCCATATGTTACAAAAAAAAAAAATCCTTATTACTTAAAAAAAAGTCAAAAATCCATACACGTTTCAACTTCCCTTTTCTGCAATAAATAAGAATTCCTGAGTTTTTACTATATGCTAACGATAGAACTCATAAAAAATATGGGTACCATACATTTTTAATAAAAAAGTTGAGAATAGAAAAAATAAGAATGTAAAATGCTGCCCATAAAACATGAAGAAATCATATTTTAGTTACTTATTTCAATATACCAAGTTTAGTCAGGTGATCTCCCAGCACGAAAAGAAGTTCATTTCATACTGGTAATTAATCCCACAAGTGCCAAAAGTGGGTAATGGTTCACCACATAACCAAAAGCTAATTTTTCAACTAGAATTTTATTATCCTGATCACACATACTGAGTAAGAATATAAAATGTTTTCTGTAGCTGGGAGTGATATTGCTCTCTACTTATTAGGACGTTTTTTGTAGATTTTTATAGCTATGGGTCCTGAGCAACATGAATTAAAACTTACTTTTGTATTATTGATGTAATCTGTGGGATTCATCTGCACAGAACTAGTGAAAAGCTGAAAGACCAAACAAGAAAGATGATAAGTTTAAAAAATAATTTAAAATAATTGTGTGTTCAAAATTGTTATACAGCCATGTTGGGTGAAGAGATGTAGCCCCTGCACTAGGAAGCTTCTATACAGTTAAACAAGTTTGAAAGAGAAAAGGAGAAAGAAAAACAAACAAAAGCAGAACAAGCTAGCCCATGCATTAGATGAAATTTCATGTTGTAAGAATTTCTCTAAAAAACACTGGAGTAAATCACGTGAGACAAATAGTGGTTTTCACCTCCTCCCTTCTTCATTATTTATCATTCAATTTCATTTCCTTTATTTTTTCTCTCTAAATGTCTTTGGCCTTAAGTGGTGCGCAGGGTTGAGACCTCTGCCCTGACACTGAGCCTTCACTGAATACCTGGTTAGGTAAAAAATTTACAGAACATGCTCTATGACAGTGGCTCCTAAACTATGCCTCAATTGAAGCCCTGTGACAAATGGCGTATCTACTTGTTGGTTCTTTTCACCACATCTCAGAAGGAAAATGTTAAGTGCTAAGATCACTGCTTACTGTACTCCTCAGTCCAGCCAGCCAGTTTATAGATGTAACTATAAGTCATAAGCTTTAAAGTCATTCATTCCATAGAAATTTACTGAGTATCTTTAATAAATAAATGACATCATAAAGACATCATTCCTGCTCTCTAGGAGCTTACAATCTAAAAGGACAAGGTAAGACCAACATCAAATAGTAACACATGTTCAGATACAATACAGTATTTTAACAGAAGATGGTGGTGCTCAAAAGCACTAAGGAGTTAAGAGAATGGGAAGGGAGGAAAGCGCACACAGAAACATACATAATGAAACAAAAAGGGCTGATAAAACTATGTGATATAGGTCAGTACCCAGAGAATATTAGGTTAGAACTTGGAAAGGAGAAGATGGGGGGAAGAACACATGTGTATAACACTAGTGGCATCAAAAAAGAAAGTAGGATATGTTCCAGAAATAGTAATAACACAGAAGTTCTAAGTTGAATAAGTTATATACACAGGTTCAAAAAGTAGAGGCCACATCCTGTCAGCAGTAAGAGCCTTGGGAATGGCCTGAATGATGAAATGCAGTCACTAAGTTGGCCTTTTATGAGAATGAACACACCAAATGGTTCACAGGATAGAATGAGATGCAAAAAAAGCCACAGGCAGATCCTTTCCCCATTCTCTCTAGACACTGATTCCTCTCTTTAAAGTTCCACACTCATGGTAGTCCTACAAAAATCCCTGGCTTTGCCTTTTCATTTCCTTCTCCTTTCTTACCAACTACTAACCTCAGAAAGGAAGAAAGCTCAGATCCTTGAGAGTAGTTACTCATGATAATCAATCTCTACCAGTTTAGCTTATTACTGCCTAAGAAGCCTAACCCACATTTTATCCCTACATAGAGTGGCATCTGAGGAGGACCAGCACTGTAAGCTCCTCTATTCTCCTCTTTGCCCAACAACCCCTACCCACTAAGTCAGGGATATCCTACATGTATTCCCAGGAGACAAATGGTAGAAAAGGTAGATCATATATAAGCTGACACAGCTGGTTGAATTCTAAGGTCTGGCCTCTCCTGCTGTGACCCCACTCTGGGTTACCAGTACTGAACTCCTCAGAGAGAAGCTGTAAACTTTTCAGCATACTTATTGACATTCTTACCATCTTTGTCGTCTCAGAGAACAAAGCAGTATAGGTGGACTTTTTATTTATGACAATACAGCATAATTCAAGGATAAAATAATGAGGGTCTTGGATGAGAAAAGCAACAGTGAAAACAGAATATAGTGATGGCTTGTGAATGCTATTTTAGAAAACAGGACTTAGTGAATGATCAGAGAAAGAGAATTCAAGGTGATTCTGTGAATAACTATCCTCGTAAGTAAATAGAAGTCTAATACCATTACAGAAAATGAGAAAGTTGTAAAATGTAGCTAATACAGAGAATAAAAGAAGTTTGTTGTTAAATCAAATAATCTAAGAGCTAACTGATGATCCCAAAGTCATGGAATTAGAATTCAAGTCAAGTTTACTTTAGAAAAATGTTAAGAGCTGGATATACACATTTAAAAGCAATCTTACAAGCCAAAATCTCTTCACAGAGGAAGAATGGAAAAAGATGAGAGATAGAAAAAATAAAAGAGACTGAAAGATTGGGTGCATTAGGGGATGCCCTTAAGTAGAAGTTAGTAGAAAAAAGAAAAGTTCTTAGATAAAACACAGAAGATTAGGCAGACAGGGAGAGAACAAAAAAGTACAGCACCTCCAAAATCAACAATAAAAGATCTCTTGTACAGAATGCCCAATAATGTTGACAACAGTGTTAATTATTTCTAATTCTTGCCAACAGCCCTTCATGTTAGACATTAGCAACATTTAACAGATGGAGAAACTAGGCAAGAGAGAGTAACTTTTCCAAGGTTAGTAACACAGCTAGTAAGTAACATGAGCCAATAATAGAACCCAAACTTGTCTGATTCAAAACAAACTTTCCACTAGCCCAATGGACTAATACAGCAAAAAGAAAAGAAAAATCACACACAGCATACCTACAATGGAAAAAAACAAAACAACATAGGCAGTGCAGAGTTAGAGTTAATAAGCAACACAATACAAAGCTTCAGACAAAAAGAGTAAAAAAGAGGTAAATATAGCTGCTCATTTCTAAAGTTTTGTAGTAAAGGAGTTAGAGAAGCAGAATGGCAAATGAACAAAGCCAGATGTCAAAATGGTTGTTTTTTAAGATGGGGCAGATCTCTAACTACTGAAGGCAGATGGGAAAGATCAAGGATAGAGGAGACAAATACAGAGGCAAAGGACAGGGGGACAAATTGGTTTAAGGAATTACTTCTAAAAAAGGATACAAGATTGGAAACAGTCATTACTTATGAAAGAACGAGAGTATAGTTAATTATCATCTGTGAATAAGGGATTGTTGACTGGATAAGGTCTTTATGGCAAATAAATGTGGCAAATGTTTTAAAGTTGAATTAAAATGACCTAGCTGAAGACTGTAAGGGTTTGAACATGGCCAGAATTATGGAATTTTATTTCTTTCTTGGTGATCTAAAGGAAAACTATTTTGAAAGATCTCTGGATCTAAAGAGGGGAGAAGGGCTGATAGGATCAACAAACACTGTCATGTTACTGCTAAGTTGAAGTAGGTCATCAACATGGATGTAAAATTCAAATTAACACATACTCATAAGATAGAAACACAGGTCAAAATGGAAAAGAAATCTTCAAAGAAAGTAAAATTCACTCTGTGAGGTGCTAACGATTTAGTAAGAATAAGTCCTTGGGACATTGACAAGGACTGGTGAGAAGCAGAGGAGTAATGCAGTAAATTAATGAACTTGAAATAAGACTGAACAGCAGAAAGAACTAATTCTTGTTTCTCCTGAGAGGCTTTTAAAAGGGTAAGAGAAGCTGCAATGTAAGGCAAGAAACACAGAAAAAAGACAACATAATTTTCCAGGATAAGGAGAGAAAACTGTTCACATCAGAAAATGGAAACAGGAGACAGAACAAGATTCATCTGAGTGGGACCAGGCCATGTAGGAAGCTTTAGATAAAGAAGGGAGGAATAGCAGGGACAAGAGAAAACAGAGTAAGAAAGGTGGTTAGTGGCAGAAACCGTAGATAAAAGAATTCTCAGTCCAGTCAATATTGAGGTCAACTTCATAGGGATGGTGGATTGGAGCAGGGGAATCTTGTGACTCAAAATATAAAAATGTAAAAAATAAGGCAAATATATTAAAATATATTTGAGTAAAAAATGTTAATCCCCAAAGTATTAAAAGCTGTCTCCATGCTACTTTCCGGCTATGTACCTCTATTACTAATTTCCACAAATTCCTATTTACTGACAATCATTCTAGAGCAAAACATAAAACAGTAACAAGTCCAGACAAGACTTGAACTTAACAGTACTGCTGAAAAGATATGATATGTTCCCACAGGGAGATTAGCTCAATTGCTACTCCAAGGCAGGTGGTAATCACTCTCCTTCAATGTCCCAAACCTATCTTTCTGATAAACAAAATCATTAATTTAAAAAAAAAAATGCAAAAACAACCTGTAGAATACAAAACAAAATGGCGTACTGATTTTTAAATAATATACATAAATACACAAACTACCAGTAAAGCAAAGATTACCCAAAGTACCTACATCAACCAGGAGATCTGGGTCTATGCTAAATTGTCTTCCTGATAGCATGGCCTGGAAGTCCTCTAAACTGCAATCAATACTGTCAAGATAATCCAACAGCTCAACCCTAAGGGAAAAAAAAATTTTAAATCGAATATTAGATATCCTTGTTTTTATGTTTAAAAATCACCATTACAACTTGGCTAGGCAAGATATTTCCAGCAGCTGCTGCATCTTTACCGGTTCTTAATCTTAAGAGATATTATTCAAGAATAGGAATTCCTGCAAATTTGGTTAACTGAAAATTCATAGCCTTTACAGAAAACTTCAGTATTTACAGAAAAAAACACGCTGCAGGAACAGTCTGATTTACCTTTTTCCTCTATATATTATAAAATGTTTAATCTCATTACTGATTATTACTAAGTTTTCTTTGTTATAAGTCCCTTACTAGAAATTACAATATTCTACAGTTCGGATACACACATATATATAATCACAAACACTGTATGTACACTCAAAGTAAGTATATCATCAAAGGAATCTGAGAAACTAGCAGGAAAATACCAGGACTACTCTTGGGATGATTAAATCCCATTCATTACAGAACTCAACACTAACCAAAACAGAGAAAGGTGGATTATGTGGGTTCATCATCTGAAAGGAAGATCACTCAAAAGAGAAACAGAACACGTGAAGTGAACAAAGAAAGCAAATAATTTTAGACAACATCTAGATAAGCACTCACTTTCCCAAAAGATTGATGTTATCATTCAAAATGGAATCCATCATGGTCACTGGATCTTCTGAGGTCAGACTGGATGAGCCATTTAGCTGGACAGCACTAGACATGAGAGGGCTGCTGCCATCACTGCCTGAACTTAGGGATTCTCTGGCTGGTTCACTCTGCTCTCCACTCTGAATGACAGGTGCATACTCATCTTCATTGTCATCTTCAACGATGACAATATCAGGGTACTGGCTACAGCTAGATCAGCAATAAAAGAAAGAACCTATTACATTTTCACATTTAATAAGTTCATACTATCCATTCATTCTAAATGGAAACTCTCTCCCCATACCACATACTGAAAGGCTTAAATTTCTTGAGCGAGCAGCTTAATCACAATATTGGTACTTCATAGTATAAAAGACCATAACGATTCAATGAGAAGTGCTTAACTACAAAATAAAAATTAAAAATCAATTAATTTTCAGTATTACCTCCTTTGAGAGGAAGAGGAGGTGAGGCTTTATCTGGTTGAATAATTTAGCTTAATTATTCAGTTTAATAATCCAAATGTGAGAAAGATTGTTAGTCTTTCAAAGAACAAAGTAGTTTTGAATTTTGCTCTGTAATAAGAAAAGTAATCAATATTTTCATACATTTTATCTCACAAACTCCTTACTTGGAGGGATCAGATATAACATCCTCATTAGTTTCTGGAATAACTGGGATATTTTCTTCATCTGCATTATCATCAGTAACATCATAAATAATGATGTCATCTGAAATCCTCTCCCTTGGCTTTAAACCTTCAGTCCTACTGTGTGGAACCTAAAAATTCAGAGAGAAAAATATATCTAAAAATCAAAATCATTGACTACCAAACAAGATATCATTTACAAAATAACTGGGCAACTACTACTTACTGAATCTCGGGGTATGCAAAACAAGTATGTTCTCTGCTCTTATGGAACTTACATACTAATTGGTACTAGTAGCAGCACCAATTCACAGAGGTATGAGGTATATTAACTGTATTCTACACTTTACTACTTTTACTGTAAGGGACCCTGAAGATGACATCCCTAAAAATGTTTCTATGGAAAGATCTTCAAATGTTACAGTATATTTTATGCCCAAAGAGTAAAAAAGTCTTAGGACTTCACTAGAAATTTCAAGCACAACCAGACAGCCACCGTGCTGACAGGGATATTGTTTCAGCTCAAGCTGCTCTGTTTTGAAATACGTTTTATTCTTATTCATTAAATAGCTTCACTAAGAGGAAAAAAAATGCACTTCACCTATCTCAGTTACAGGTTAGCTTGGCTTTTTAGCAATGATTTTTTTAAACTTAATCTACAGATATATTCAGGCTATAGCTGTATAAGCAAAGTAAGTTCAATCCTGTAAAGCAAACTAAAGTCATTATTAAAATGCAAAAAATCTACAAATTCCAATACTAGATAATAAAGTGGCAAAGGATGTGAAGTACTTTAAAATATATAAACCCAGTCAAAAATGTAAAACTCTTCATCCACTTACATGAGCCTTCAATCCTAAAAACAAAATAGGTATGCTTATTTTCTAATAGCAGTGGGAAAAGAAATCAGACGTGAGGTTAAGTTTGATTGTCCAAGAACAAAAATCTTGTTACTTTGATAATAAATCTGAAGAACTATTTTGAATTCTGAAGTTTGAAAGTAGTAACAAAAAGATAATAAAAACGATCTAACTTTGGACTGGACTAATTTGCCACTGGACAGAAATCTGACAAATTATCCAGAAAGCTTGTGACAAAATGAAGGTAAAAATTTAAATTGCTGGAGTAAAAAGCAGTCTAGTTGGTGCACAATTTAAAAAAAAGTTGAAAATAAAATAACCAATGTAAGAATATATAATCACATTAAATTATTATAATTACATTTTCAAAATATTCAATTATTATATAATATTAAAATGAGTAAGACAGGTGCAGTGGCTCACGCCTGCAATCCCAAAACTTTGGGAGGCTGAGGCAGGCAGATGGTTTGAGTCTGGGAGTTCGAGACCAGTCTAGGTGACATGATGAAAATCCATCTCTACAAAAAATACAAAAATTAGCCAGGTGTGGTGGCACACACCTGTAGTCCCAGCTACTCAGGAGACTGAGGCAAGAGAATTGCTTGGGCCCAGGAGGTGGAGGTTGCAGTGAGTCAAGATCATACCACTGCACTCCAGGCTGGGTGACAGAGTGAAACCCTGTTTCAAAAAAATAAAAAAAAAAAAAACAGTAAGACAGAAAAGAAATGAATAAACTAATCTCTATGTTTAATAAATCTCAAAAGCAATACCAAGTTAAAAAAAAGCCACACTGTAAAATGATATGCACAAAATTATATTATTTATATGAAGTTTAGATATATGCAAAATAATACCAAGTACTGCTCCTGGATTCACACATACAAAATGGCCATGAGAATGACAGATACTAATTCAAGATAGTGACTACCTCTAGGGTAAGCAGGGACAGTAAAGAGATGAGACAAGAGAGGGAGAGAGAGAAAAACTTGGAAACAGGCAACTGGAACAACTAGATTTGTGATGATTTATTTCTTACAATAATCTAAAGCAAATAATAAAAAATGTCACAGTTTAACAAAGCTGTGGGATGAACACTTGAATTGTTATTCACCACACTTCTTTGAATGCATGAAACATTGCCATAATAAAATTTAGTCTGACACAATAAATATAAAATAGACTCTAACTAAAAAATTACTTTATGATGGTGATTATCAGTTGGTTCTTTGACTATGTGCTGAAACAGGTTCTTCTTTTGGGCTCCATTAGTGTTTAGAAGTAGAGGCCTGAAAACCAGAAGAATATGCAGTTCAGTGACAAACACAAGGAATTTAAACTCCCTCTATTAACTTACCCAAACACACACACATGCACATTCACTTTAATAATGCATAAAAAATTTCAGTAACAATAAATAAACTTAAAAATGATTACATATTAGGAACAGAAACTGCTGGATGAGAATATCTAGGACTTTCAATTCTCCATTTTTCTACATTCTTTCTGTTATAATAAACTCTTCTCTCCAGTTATACTTCATTGCTTACTGAACTACACAACTCTATGAACTGTATTTATATAGAAAAAAAACAGATAATACCATAAGAACTAATTAGTGGAAGTAGTTAAGGTCATAAAGTTCTGATCATAATCAAGTTTTCCCCAAATCTTAGTGTTACAGATCATTTTTTCCTTTCAACTATTCCTTTTGTCCATTATTATTCTAATGTTTTAGCTGTGACGATAGTAGCTACTGACACTTACAGGTATCACAACCCATGGCTGAGATACAGATTTAAAAAGACTATGAGTGGATTAAACTAAGAGAGGTCAAGTAAAACAAAGGTTGATGTTTTCTTTTGAACATATGGCCTCTTTTTAAATTTCCCTCACTCAGGCCTTCTAATGCTACTTTAATAATGTGAATGAAAAGTGAATATTCTTTATTAACTGTATGTATGTCTATAAAGTGACCATTTAGGCCATCCTTATCTCTCACAAACATCAGTAGAATGGTAAAACTAAAAAATAATATCACTCTAGAGATTTTAAGAGTATAATTTAACAAAGGAGAATTGTTCTTTTGGGACAACTAGCATATACTCAGCTAACGTAGGCTACTCATAGTTAAACGCTAACAAGTCTGACTGTCTATATACAGGCCATAATGCTATATAATAAAAACTTACCTTTTACGTTTTAAACTCACAAGTTGGTTATTTTGAACCAATGTAACAATAAACTGGACAATCTGAAAAAAATATAAACAAAAATTCTTTCATTATACTGTTAATTCTTCTGTCTCTATTACCAAGTCTTATAAAACAAATTCATATAATAATTTGTCCTCTATTCTAAGTCTCATAATTTCTCACATATTACCACTTGAAATCCAGGTGCACCTTACAACTGCTGTCTAAAGAAATATACCAGCTTCCAGGCAGTTTATTTGTTTTGGTGATAAGTACCAAACTTGCCTGAGTGTAGATCCCAACTTTTTTACTTCAAATACTTTAAAGAAGATTACATTATGGTGCAAAAGAGAAAACTGGTGTTTGATAGGCAACATTTTACTTATACCAGGTAACAGAGGCAAAAGAAACTCTCAGTTCCTTCAGAATAATCATAAAATTTTCAAGTTAGAAACAGTTGATGGGCCAGGCATGGTGGTTCATGCCTGTAATCCCAACACTTTAGGAAGCCTAAGTAGGAGGATTGCTTCAGCCCAGGAGTCCAAGACCAGCCTGGGCAACGTCGTGATGCTCCATTTCTAAACAAACTCTGCTTGCAACCAAAGGAAAAAAAAGAAAAAGAAAAAAGTTTATTGCCTGATTCTATAAAGATTAATGTTGAGACTTACCTGTCAAAACTTCCTACTGACAAAGGAAGCTAATCTTTAATATTTGATTAAATATAGAGAGAAAACTGTCAAGACACACAAACAAGCTTTCATATTTCATAGTAGTGTTTCTTAAAGTGTGGCCCATAAACCAACAACACTAGCTTAGGAACTATGGATATGTTAAATTCTCAATCCCACTACAGAATTGCTGAATCTGAAATTCAGATCATGGGATCCAGTAATGCATGTGTTTAGAAAGCCCTTTAAGTGTGACTGGATACTGATGTGAGTATATGAACCACTGGCTTAAGAGTATGTCTTGAAATTACATTGCCAACTTCCTAAAGGTGCTATAAAAGGTGAGGATCATATGGTAAACTATAAAAAGTA
This sequence comes from Colobus angolensis palliatus, assembly GCF_000951035.1. Lineage (NCBI taxonomy): Eukaryota > Metazoa > Chordata > Mammalia > Primates > Cercopithecidae > Colobus > Colobus angolensis. The sequence continues at coordinate 1,126,373 of NW_012115500.1, read as the reverse complement.
GTGTATCACTGAGAAGCTATGAATAAAAGCCAAAATTGATTGGAGCACTATTTAGACTCTGTGAAGAAAGTGTGCTTACAAGCTTTGTGAAATTACATGATTAAATAGAGTATTACCAATTAAAAATATCTATTGTATAGCTTTTAACAGTGAGCATTTCCTCACAAAAAAAGGCTACTAAGAGGTCTGCCTTATAATCAATATCAATTTTTCAATGGACCAAAATATAGACATTTTAACTGAAGAGTTTGATAGTATTAGAGTCTATGAAAAGGAGGGTAGCTGCCAAATTGCTTATTCAAGAGAAAATGCTAACAGCCAATGAAAAGACAATATGTAAGCTTAAAGATGTCTATGATACAACTCGACCTCAGTTTTTTAAATTAATAAATGTTATGGGAAAATTCTAAAAACTTCAGGTTGAATTTATAAGAACATCAATCAGTAGCTAAATTAAATTTATTCTACATCTCAATTCTCTTTTGACACTTCCAGATCACATTATACAGGGATTTTTATCTGAAGAAGATAAGGCATCTAACACTTACAGCATGTACCTTCTGTACCTGTTAAGTCCTATAACTGGACCATCACACATATTATTCTCAATTAATCCATGGCTGACAGTAAATTCCAGGAGCAGAGTAAAAATTATTGGTTGTCATCATGCATTATATCAACATCACTCAACAAAGCACAGAGATTCAAACTCAAATTTTAGAAGACAGAACGTTAGCATTTATGAAAAACTGAAATGTCATATAGCTAGTTTATCAAATATTCTTGCTTTCAGGAAAAAACAAAAAAATCTACACATTATAGAGTGTTGTAAGTTAATATATTACCAAAACACTGTTTCTGAAAACTATTAACAGATTGTTTCCATAAAGTACAGGTTAAGGTACATCTATTGTTTTAAATCAACTATTCTTAACCAGGCTGCACATTAGAGTTGCCTATATGAAAGTTTTAAAAATATATGTACTTGTACTAAACACTTAGAACTGAATTCTACTACATTCAACCTTCACTTGCACACTAATTAAAAAAAAAAAAAAAAAGGAAATCTATGTTGACTATAAGCCACAGGCTGCAACTGCTATTCATCTCTGCTTTAAGCCTTCTCCATTAGACCCTGATCCTGTCAGTCACAACCCTATTTTTAGTTCAAGGGCCTTCTAAGCAGGAGCAATCAGAAGCTCCCCTTCAAAAAACCTGTTGCTTTAACTCAAGAGTCTAGTTTACTCATGAGCAAAAAATAGCTGCCTTAATTCCTATGTTTCATCTCTTATTAGCAAATGAAAGCTGATATGCAAAGATTAAATCACAAGGACACAATGAAACGGAGGGATTCCAACTCCTCTATTAAATTTTTAGCTCACATACTAAAATCTAAAATTCATTTTACTATGTTAACTGCTTTTCTGCACAGACTAATAACTGCATACATTGAGAAATTTTTTGAAGTCATAATTTGGTCAACTGATTTGAAAATATTTGTCATTAATCTTCTGAGACCTTAACTATGCCTTTTATAATAAAAATCAACAACAACAAAAAAAACCAATAAGGCTATGTTTTCTAATTTTAAAAGAAATTGGTAGTGTATTAATTAAGCCCAAAAAAATAAAGTATTTCAAAGTTGTTATATTAGGCAAAAGATTATTTACTAAAAGCTACTGAGACATTATCTGCAAGTATGGAATAACTATCTTTAGCTAGTGAGAAATTTTTTATTAAAAATATGTAACACTTGGCTTAATTTCATTTCATTTTTTACTTCGATCTGTGCATCCAATATGTAAGAAACTAAGATCAACCACAGACACTCAATACTGACCTTTTTGGGTCACAATACAGTACCCATTAAACAAATGCAAATTACGGTCCTAGGGAAAAAAGCTTCTTACCTTTCGAATAACCTGTTGCTGTTGTGCATGCTTTGCTCGTAATTCTGACACTTCCTTCCAAAGGGACTCATTCTCACTATGTTATAATTTATTAAGCAACAAAATAAAACAAAAAAATCAGTCAGAAAACCAGATCACAATATCTTTAATTAAGAATACCAGACAACTTAACTACACTTATTTTTACTCTATATATATTTATGAGACTAAGAAAACTTTGGTTCAATTACATAGGAATGACAACTACCTTGACACAACTCCTGAATCATTCCTTTTTTTAAAAAAAAAGGCAGAGCTTTGCTCTGTCACCCAGGCTGAAGTGTAGTGGTACGATCTCCGCTCATTGCAATCTTCGCCTCCAAGGTTCAAGTAATTCTCGTGCCTCAGCTTCCTAAGTAGCTGGGATTACAGGCATGTGTCACCACAACTGGCTAATTTTTTTGTATTTTTAGTAGAAATGGGGTTTCACCATGTTGGCCAGACTGATTTCAAACTCCTGACTCTCAGGTGATCTACTCACCTCGGCCTCCCAAAGTGCTGGGATTACAGGTGTGAGCCACCACGCCCAGCACCAGAATCATTCCTTCTTAAGTGTATTATCTGCTACTCATGGCAATATATACACAGAAACTTAAAGACATATGCCTACATCCATATAGTAGTTGGCAATTTACTGCTTTTGACAATCTGGCTCATTACTTTTTGCTTAAAAAAAAATAAGCTAGTCTTTCGACTGTGGCTACCAAGTGAATTCAGGCCTTCCTAATCTAACCTTGGGAAACAAAGGGTAGTGATATATACCCAGTACTTACTATACTCCAAGCACTATGCTAGACATTTTATGTGTATTACTTATTTAAAACTTCTCTAAAACCCACCAAGAAATAAGTCATTATCTCTATTCTATAGATGAGGACACTGAGGTACAGAGAATTGAAGGGAATTGCTCAAGATCATACAAATAATTTGGTAAGTGTTGAAGTCAAACTAAAGTCTGTCAGATTTTAAAACTATCTTAAGATCTATCTCAAACAAAAGCATATGTAAACCACTAAAATGTTATTCTGAAAAAGCATATCCAATAATATGGATATTAACTTGCACAATAACTTGCCAAATATGAATAGCTTCTTATTTGTTCACCTTTTTAAATTGAAACTGCATTATGCTGTTAAATGTAAGCAGTGTGGATAATGCTGAAAAGACGACAGACACTCTACTTATTAAATGCTTTAATTATCCATCTTTTGTTAATCTCCACAAATCATCTTCTTTAATCCAAACTAATATAAAAGGAACTGGAGATTTACATATAAAGGTAGACCAAAGGAGATGTTAATATTTACTGAATAACTACTGTATTTTTCTGATTCAAATTTTAAAATGTTGTTACCTGCTTACTAAATAAAGATATGTAGGGCCGGGTGCGGTGGCTCATGCCTGTAATCCCAGCACTTTGAAAGGCCGATGTGGGCGGATCACTTGAGGTCAGAAGTTTGAGAACAGCCTGGCCAACATGGTGAAACCCCGTCTCAACTGAAACTACAAAAATTAGCTGGCACATGCCTGTAATCCCAGCTACTAGGGAGGCTGAGGCACAAGAATCCCTTGAACCAGGAGGCGGAGGTTGCAGTAAGGTGAGATCAAGTCACTGCACTCCAGACTGGGTAATAGAGTGAGACTGTGTCTCAAAACAAAAACAAACAAACAAAAAAAAGATAAGAAGAAAGCTTCCTCTAAGACACAAAAGATGATTTGGGGATCACCTTCTTTAAGGGCTAAAACTGTGGTCCAAGGAACTGGATCAAAGAGCAGCTAGCATACACAAGATACATACAATAAACCAGTTGTTTAATAAAGTACACAAAAAGGGAAAGCCTAAAGCTTATTAAAAAAGAAATCAAAGTCATAGGTTCCTCTTTTAATGAAGATATTTGAGTTATGATTAACTAAAGTAATGTCCCACATTTGATATGGAAGAGAGAATACGTAAACTAACTACTCTTAAGCCCCTGGCACCTACTAGGATACAGAAAAATTCCAGCTACTTACTAAGAAGAGTAATACACCATCTACTCTATATACAAGTTATTAGTATCGCAAGTTAGAATAATGGTGCCAAGAAATGTAGTAAAATAAAATGAAGCATCTTTCTGTAGATAAAAGGTCTGAATAACACTTTTCCAAGTCTATATGAAATAAGTATTAAGCAGGGCAACTCTTGTATTATTGTTTTCCGATTTTTTTGTGTCCTACTTTTTCTTAAGAGCCCACCCAGAGAAGTCTTAAGCGACAGCCACTAAACAAAGGATGGGTAACATACAGGGTTTTTATGTCATATGCCCTCACTGTCTATGAACACCATATGAGCTAACCTAAGTAGAATGCTATTTCCTACATCATCTTAAAGACCTAATGTTTATCGCTAAGACTTATACATCAAATTGTTTCGATATGCTTAGGTTTATATCTTCTTCTGACTATCATAATTAAAACAATATTAGGGTAAAGTCTATGGCCACAAATCAAAGTAAAGGGAACCAATACTTGCAGAAAAATGACCTTTGATCTTGGCTTCAACAAAGTGATCTGAGTACTTACAATAAAACATCAGACAACCTCCAAACCCAACACACACAAATACCCAATTCCCACAATAAAATTATATTTGGAAATAAAACTTTACCTTTTTAATTCAGAAAGCCTGGACTCAATAGTTTCCTGTTTTATTTGAACCTTCTGAGCACTACTTATAATTTTTGTTAAATCTTCCTGACGAATTTTATTTTCTTCTGGTTTTGAAGATGAAACCTTTGAAAAAGTAAATTTAGAAAATCAAAGGAACAGTAAACACTCATGATTGTAACTCAAAGCTTCCCTATCAGAAGAGGTTTTCATAGACTGTTCAGGAAGTGAGATCTGGTTCCAAAAGCCCGGGATGAAATGCTAGGGAAAGAAGAAACTTCAGAGCTCAATGGGAGGGAATGCAAGGAATAATGTACTTAAAAAAATGTTTTTTAATGTGAAAAAGTTTCCACAAGCAGGAATATCTTAGGGTCTTTTATTCTCCCCTTATGCCAAACTCCTTGCAGTTTCCTCCAAGCCTCTTTATTGCCACATTCCACATTTAATTAAATTTATGCAGTAAGAGGTTCATGCTAGGCCATTTTCTTCCATGGTCCACTCCTTTTATAGATTTAGTAAAATATCTTGTTTTACCAAAAGATATTATGCATTAAAAAATGTATTACTGAATGTATTTCTGAAAGCCTACTATGTGGGCATATTTATATTATTAGAAAAGACTTATTGTAGGCACTGTATATACAATAGCAAACTATACAAAAAGCCTTTCAGGGAGCTCACGTTCTAGCAGGAACTTACTTTATTTTATTTTATTTTTAAGCTAACTTAGGAAAAAAATACAGGGAAACAAGTAAAACTTTATTTTCCTAATTCATCCCAACAAGGAACAGTTGTGTATTTCTGTACTTTCAACAGGTGAAATAAAAATCTTGGTCAAGCACACTCCAGGTCAATACTCGAATCAGCTCATGTTCACAACAGCTCACCTTCCTTTTAATGTTCTCCAACAAGTCATCCTGTCCTTGTTTGAAGTAAGGATGCTGAAATTCTACAGGACCATCTCTTTCTTGCTTTACAATTCCAGAATCGATATGTACTACTTTACGGAAACCATCTGAAAAAGATTCAAAATTCAAATAACTAAAATAAATGAGTCAAAACTTGGTGGTGCTGGTATGGAATAATTTTCCTTTACCACCCTAATGGGGGAAAAAATGGCTTCATCAGTAGCTGATAATAGTACTCCAAATAAACTGCTGTCCATACTCACACATATTCAGCTGCCTCACAAAGCTTGCCATGTTATTGTGCTTGAAATATTTGGGAAGAATTTCTTTTGCAAATCGTTGCTCATCCAATACCAGAAAACTCTGGCCATTCTACAAGGGAAAAAAAAAGAAGAAAAAGTCAATTAGTTAAGTTCCTATGACACATGGTGATATATTTATACATCGCAGAACTGTCTTGAGTAGTCCTTCCTAGATGTCTTCAGACTAACATTCTATTCTTGATAACAGGAACAACAAATGAATTGCAATTAAATACCAAACTGCAACCAAGCTTTTTGATGTCAACCTCAAAAGTTTAGGAATATATCTCAAACCAAATGCCACATCACACTCTATGGTGAAATATTAGAAGAATTTCCACTAAACCAGAAATGAGAAAATGAAATACAATTATGTAGCCAGCAGAATTAACAGTTTTAAAACTAGTGCAATAAAGACCAAAAAAAAAAAAAGATTTTGAGAGGAAATACCATTTTACAATTACTTGCAGTAGACATAATTGTATCTTTGTACAATCTATTTATTTATTTATTATTTTTTATTATACTTTAAGTTCTAGGGTGCACGTGCACAATGTGCAGGTTTGTTACATATGTATACATGTGCCATGTTGGTGTGCTGTACCCATTAACTCGTCATTTACATTAGGTATATCTCCTAATGCTATCCCTCCCCCGCCACCCCACCCCACGACAGGCCCCAGTATGTGATGTTCCCCTTCCTGTGTCCAAGTGTTCTCATTGGTCAATTCCCACCTATGAGTGGGAACATGCGGTGTTAGGTTTGCTGTTCTTGCGACACTTTGCTGAGAATGATGGTTTCTAGCTGCATCCATGTCCCTACAAAGGACACAAACTCACCCTTTTTTATGACTGCATAGTATTCCATGGTGTATATGTGCCACATTTTCTTAATCCAGTCTGCCACTGATGGACATTTGGGTTGATTCCAAGTCTTTGCTATTGTGAATAGTGCCGCAATAAACATACGTGTGCATGTGTCTTTATAGTAGCATGATTTATAATCCTTTGGGTATATACCCAGTAATGGGATGGCTGGGTCAAATGGTATTTCTAGTTCTAGATCCTTGAGGAATCACCACACTGTCTTCCACAATGGTTAAAGTAGTTTACAGTCCCACCAACAGTGTAAAAGAGTTCCTATTTCTCCACATCCTCTCCAACACGTTGTTTCCTGACTTTTTAATGATCACCATTCTAACTGGTGTGAGATGGTATCTCATTGTGGTTTTGGTTTCCATTTCTCTGATGGCGAGTGATGATGAGCATTTTTTCATGTGTCTGTTGCCTGCATGAATGCCTTCTTTTGAGAAGTGTCTGTTCATATCCTTCACCCACTTTTTGATGGGGTTGTTTTTTTCTTGTAAATTTGTTTGAGTTCTTTGTAGGTTCTACTTTGTCAGATGAGTAGATTGAAAAAATTATCTCCCATTCTGTAGGTTGCCTGTTCACTCTGATGGTAGTTTCTTTTGCTGTGCAGAAACTCTTTAGTTTAATTAGATCCCATTTGTCAATTCTGGCTTTTGTTCCCATTGCTTTTGGCATTTTAGTCATGAAGTCCTTGCCCACGCCTATGTCCTGAATGGTATTGCCTAGGTTTACTTCTAGGGTTTTTAGGGTTTTAGGTCTAACATTTAAGTTTCTAATCCATCTTGAATTAACTTTCGTATAAAGTGTAAGGAAGGAATCCAATTTCAGCTTTCTACATATGGTTAGCCTATTATTAAATAGGGAATCCTTTCCCCATTTCTTGTTTTTGTCAGGTTTGTTAAAGATCAGATGGCTGTAGATGTGTGGTATTATTTTTGAGGACTCTGTTCTGTTCCATTGGTCTATATCTCTGTTTTGGTACCAGTACCATGCTTTTTTGGTTACTGTAGCCTTGTAGTATAGTTTGAAGTCAGGTAGCGTGATACCTCCAACTTTGTTCTTTTGGCTTAGGATTGTCTTGGCAATGCAGGCTCTTTTTTGGTTCCATATGAACGTTAAAGTAGTTTTTCCCAATTCTGTGAAGAAAGTCATTGGTAGCTTAATGGGGATGGCACTAAATCTATAAATTACCTTGGGCAGTATGGCCATTTTCATGATAATGATTCTTCCTATCCATGAGCATGGAATGTTCTTCCATTTGTCTGTGTCCTCTTTTATTTCACTGAGCCGTGGTTTGTAGTTCTCCTTGAAGAGGTCCTTCACATCCCTTGTAAGTTGGATTCCTAGGTGTTTTCTTCTCTTTGAAGCTATTGTGAATGGGAGTTCACTCATGATTTGGCTCTCTGTTTGTCTGTTATTGGTGTATAAGAATGCTTGTGGGCCGGGGCGGTGGCTCAAGCCTGTAATCCCAGCACTTTGGGAGGCCGAGAC
>NW_012115500.1:1103596-1117092 GCF_000951035.1 Colobus angolensis palliatus | reverse complement strand
TTTGTTGATCTTTTCAAAAAACCAGCTCCTGGATTCATTGATTTTTTGAAGGGTTTTTTGTGTCTCTATCTCCTTCAATTCTGCTCCTGGATTCATTGATTTTTTGAAGGGTTTTTTGTGTCTCTATCTCCTTCACTTCTGATATGATCTTAGTTATTTCTTGCCTTCTGCTAGCTTTTGAACGTAAACACTCTTGTTTCTCTGGTTCTTTAAATTGTGATGTTAGGGTGTCAATTTTAGACCTTTCCGGTTTTCTCTTGTGGGCATTTAGTGCTATAATATTCCCTCTACACACTGCTTTAAACGCGTCCAAGAGATTCTGGTATGTTGTATCTTTGTTCTCATTGGTTTCAAAGAACATCTTTATTTCTGCCTTCATTTTGTTGTGTACCCAGTAGTCATTCAGAAGCAGGCTGTTCAGTTTCCATGTCGTTGAGCAGTTTTGATTGAGCTTCTTAGTCCTGAGTTCTAGTTTGATTGTACTGTGGTCTGAGAGACAGTTTGTTATAATTTCCGTTCTTTTACATTTGCTGAGGAGTGCTTTACTTCCAACTATGTGGTCAATTTTGGAATAAGTGAGATGTGGTGCTGAGAAGAATGTATATTCTGTTGATTGGGGTGGAAAGTTCTGTAGATGTCTATTAGATCCGCTTGGTGCAGAGCTGAGTTCAATTCCTGGATATCCTTGTTAACTTCTGTCTCATTGGTCTGTCTAACGTTGACAGGGAGGTGTTAAAGTCTCCCATTATTATTGCGTGGGAGTCTAAGTCTCTTTGTAAGTCTCTAAGGACTTGCTTTATGAATCTGGGTGCTCCTGTATTGGATGCATGTATATTTAAGATAGTTAGCTCTTCTGGTCGAATTGATCCTTTTACCATTATGTAATGGCCTTCTTTGTCTCTTTTGATCTTTGTTGGTTTAATTGTCAGATTTACCAAAGTTGAAATGAAGGAAAAAATGGTAAGGGCAGCCAGAGAGAAAGGTCAGGTTACCCACAAAGGGAAGCCCATCAGACTAAGAGTGGATCTCTCGGCAGAAACTCTACAAGCCAGAAGACAGTGAGGGCCAATATTCAACATTCTTAAAGAAAAGAAATTTCAACCCAGAATTTCATATCCAGCCAAACTAAGTTGCATAAGTGAAGGAGAAATACAATCCTTTACAGACGAGCAAATGCTGAGAGATTTTGTCACCACCAGGCCTGCCCTACAAGAGCTCTTCAAGGAAGCACTAAACATGGAAAGGAACAACCAGTACCAGCCACTGCAAAAACATGCCAAAATGTAAAGAGCATCGACGCTAGGAAGAAACTGCATCAACTGATGAGCAAAATAACCAGCTAACATCATAACGACAGGATCAAGTTCACACATAACAATATTAACCTTAAATGTAAATGGGCTTAATGCTCCAATTAAAAGACACAGACTGGAAAACTGGAGAAAGAGTCAAGACCCATCAGTGTGCTGTATTCAGGAGACCCATCTCACATGCAGAGACACACATAGGCTCAAAATAAAGGGATGGAGGAAGATCTACCAAGCAAATGGAAAACAAAAAAAAAGCAGGGGTTGCAATCCTAGTCGCTGTACAATCAATTAAAAAATCCTTTAAGAATTCAGTGAGATACGTGGTTACTAAATTAATATTAAACGCCACTAGTGTTTTTCTCTACAAAAAACAAACACCTGGAAACACTATAAAAATAAGTAATCAAAGTAGCACGGTACTGGCATACAGACAAGCATATAGATCAATGAAATAAAATAGAGCCCAGAAATAAACCCTGCCAAAGGATTTTTGGCAAGTGTCAAGACCATTCAATTAAAAAAGGACAGTCTTTTCAACAAATGGTGCTGGGAAAACTGGATATCTACATACAAAAAAATGAAGTTAGACCCTTAGCTGATACCATATATAAAAGCTAACTTCAAATCAATCAAAGACCTAAACACAAGCACTAAAGAAACTTTTAACAGTAGTAAAGCATGACATTAGATTTAGCAATGATTTATTAAATGTAACACTAAAAATACAGGCAACAAAAGCAAAAACAGACAAATGGAACTACATCAAATCCAAAAACTTTTATGAAAAGACTACCAACAGATTTAAAAGACAACCCTCAGAATGGAAAGAAAGTGCAAATCATATATCTCATAAGAAGTTAATATCCAGAACATAGATAGAACTCTTAAAATTCAAAAACAACAAAAGACAAAAAAACCCCAAACAACCCGATCAAAAAACGAGCAGGGAACTGAGTAGATATTTCTCCAAAGAATATATACAAACTTCCAATAAGCACATAAAAAGATGGTCAGTAACACAAATCATTAGGGAAATGAAAATCAAAACTAAAACAATATACCACTTCACGCCCAGTAGAATGGCTACTATCAAAAACACATTAAAAAAGTTTTGGCAAGGATGTGGAGAAATTGGAATCTTGGTGCAATATTGGTTGGGAATGTTAAAATAGTGTGGTTGCTGTGGAAAACAATATGATAGTTCCTTTAAAAATTAAACAAAGAACATATAATCTAGCAATTCCACTCCTAGGTATACACTCAAAAAAAACCAAAAAACAAAAACAACAACAACAACAACAAAACATAAAAGCAACTACTTGAACAGACACTTGTACCCCATGTTCACAGTAGCATTTTTCGCAATAGGCAAAAAGTAGAAGTAACTTAAGTATCCACCAACACATTGTGAAATATGTATGGATAAAATATGGTATATACATGCAATGAAATATTATTTCACCTAAAAAAGGAAATTCTCACAGCTACAACATGGAAAGAACTTTGAAAACTTTATGCTGTGAAATAAGCCAGTCACAAAAGAACAAACACTGTACAATTTCCCTTATATGAAGTTTCCGTAATAGACAATTTCAGAGACAAAAAGTAGAATGGTGGTCGTCAGGGGCTGGGGAGAGGAAGGAGTTGGAAGTTATTGTGGAATGTGTATCAAGTTTCAGTGTGGAAAGATAAAAATTGTTCTGGAGATGGGTGGTGATAATGGTTGCCTAACAATGTGAATCTAACTTAACAAACTTAAAATGGTTAATTTTATGTATATTTTACCATAATTTAAAAAATTAGAAACTAAAATGGAATAAAAATCCCAATAGTAATAGAAAAATGTTAAGTATCTAAAAATAAAATTTAAACATATACAGGAACTTTAAAAATATTAAAACTACAGAAATATAAAAGGAAGACAAATGCAGTATCGTAAAGGTGTCAATCCTCTCTAAATTAACCAATACATTAAATTCTCTATTAAACAAATGATTTGTGGAGTAAAGATGAATTGATGCTATTATAACCAAACATTAGGTACTTAAGTTCATTTGTAAAAATAATTACATAACAACAAACAAGAAAATATTGAGAACAATGGGGAGTATTTTAACCTTATCCAACATAGATTATAAAATCATAGTGTCAACAATTTAGTACAAAAGAAAAAGTGATTAAATAGATGAATGGACTGACTAGAAAGGATAGATGAACCAGCAAATCTATTTGAGAATTTACCAGGTAATAAGTCAAGATGGCATTCAAATTGGGGGATAATCAGGACAGAAAAGGATTAAGAAATTTTCCATTTGGGAAGAAAAATAAGAGCTCAATGCCCTCTCACTCTTTACAACCAAGCTTTTGGAGACATGACATAATAAACAAAGAAGACATATAGATAAAATATAAATTTATCCAGGGAGACTGCTAGCTTCTTACTCTATATCTACTCTCCTCTACTTTCTTCCTAACAGAAACACAATTTTGATGAAAAACACACTGTGAAATTTAGCAGAAGCCCAGATTCATAATTGAACAATGTAAAGCAAAACAAATAATGATTTTCCCTTATTAGATTAAATTTACAACCCTTGACAATAACCAGTATTGGCAACTAGGTAATTATCAAAATTAAAATGTATACATCTTTTCCTATCTTAAAAGAACTTTCCCTCTTACACCTTCTTTTTCAATCTACTCATTTGTCTTTTCCTTAACTGCAAAATTTAACAAGCAGGTATTTTAAACCCCCCTTCTCCAATTTAGGACCATCCACTTACTCTCACTGAAAACTGGTTTTGGTTCCCTCACTTGACTGAAACCAGATTTCTAAAATGTCAAATGTCAAATTCAATGCCTTCTTTTCAGTCCTGATCTTCCTACACCTCTCTGTGGCATTTCATTTGGTACAACTAACAATTACCTCCTTAAATGTTCTACTCTCTGGGCTTTGATGTTAAACACTATTGAGTCTCTTATCTCTCATATTTCCTTTCAATTTCTTCCACCTATCAAATAAGAAGTAGTTGTGTTTTTTAGGTTTTTATCCTTGATCATGGCATCATCCATATTCTTTCCTTAGACAAAGGAAAGACAAAGGAAAGAATATATTTTATATATATATATATATAAAAGAATATTTATATCCACAGTAGGGTATCTTATTAGTGACTTTATTTTATATGATGATAAACACATCTACATCCCTGTCCATGATCACCTCAAATTACACACTTCAATTTAAAATTTTTAACATTTTTTACACTGTTAACTCAGTATGTTCTCAACCCATTTCCTGTTTCCCCTGAAGTCAATCTTTTCTTGTGTCTTCCATTCTAGTAAGTCTCTTCCCCACTAAGTTACTCGACATTTGATGTCAAGAAGAAAACACAAAGTTAAAAACTCTCAATTCTAACAGCTAGTAAGGGGGAAACATTAAAAACATTCCCTTTAAAAATTAAGAACAAAGCCGAAATCCCATGATAATTGCTACTAGTCACTCTTAGTTACTGCCAAAAGAAAAACTGAAGGCATAAAGGTCTGAAAGGAAGAAAATAAATATCAATCACAGATACTATGGGTGTACTCAGAAAACTGAAATCAGTAAAATGATTTGCTCACTGATTATCAATATACAAAAATTACTTGTATTTCTAATTACCAGCAACAGTTAGAAATCTATTTTTAAGTCAAGAACACCATTTACAACACATATAAGACATCCAGGAAGAAAATGAACAAAGATCCACAAGGCCTAATAGGAAACATTTATAAATCAACAAAACGAATTTAGAAATATGCCTTGTCACGAGAATACACAACATAGAGATATTGATTTTCCCGAATCTGATTTATATAGTTTTGATGTAATTGCAGCAAAAATCCAAAAGGCTTTTTTTTTTAAAAAAAAATGGAACTTGATTTTAAAACATATATGGAAGAGCTAAAGACCAAAAGTAGTTAAGGCACTCCTGAAGAATAGATTACCCTACCAAAAGACTTTTTCTGAAGCAACAGTAATTAAGATAGCAGAAGACAGGCACAGTATAAATTGTCCAATGGAATGGCATAAAGACTCCAGAAACAAAACCACTGAATGTCTGTGTCCCCCAAAATTCTATGTTGAAACCCTTGCCCCTGATATGATGGTATTTGGAGGTAAGGCCTTTAGGAGGTAATTAGGTTCGGAGGAGGTAATGAAGATACGACCCCCAAGTTAGGTTTAGTGTCCTTATAAGATGAGAGAGACCAGAACACACATATTCTCTCTCTCTCTCTCTCTCCGCCATTGTGAAGACGCAGAGAGAAGGCAGCTCTCTGCAAAGCAGAGAAAGCTCTAACACAGGAACTGAAATGACCAGTGCCTTCATCTTGGACTTCTCTGCCTCCAAAACTGTAAAAAATAAATCTCTGTTGTTGAAGCCACCTGGTTTATGTTATTTTGCTACAGCAGCCCAACTGATTAAGACAATATCTATATGTACTTGTGACGTAAGACAGAAGTGGCAATATACATCACTAGAAAAGGAGGAACTACTCAGTAAAGGTGCTAGAAAACTAAAAAGTAAAAAACCACAAACTGGAAGATATGGCCAACACATAAACTCGAAAAGTGAGTATGTAGAATATATAGGAATTCTCACAAATAATTAAAAAATAACAGAAAAATGGCAAAACAAACATTTCACAGAACAGGAAACACAAATGGCCAACAAACATGAAAAGGTTTCAGAACTCATTAATAATCAAGAAAATATAAATCAAAACTTTACTGAGACAATGCTTTACATCAATTAGATTGGTAAAAGTTAAGAACAATAACTAATACACAGTTTTGAAGAGGTAGATTAACAGAAAATCTCCTACATGGCTAAGAGTGGAATAAGCTGGTGTGGTCTCTTTGGAAGATAATTTGCACTATCCTGAGGTTAAACATTTCATACCCTATATCCCAGCAATTGATGTGAGTGTACAGACCTTATAGAAACTTGCTTATATACACCAGGAGAGATATACAAGAATATTCCTAACTGCATGTGACACAGCTGATCTCTTTCCTGAGCCATTTTCTTTCATTAATTTCTATGAGTTCACTCCCTTGATTTTTCCTTCTTTTTCACTGTTCCTTCTCAGTGTCCTTTGCTGACTTTTGTCTTCATACTCTCTAAATGTTGGAATAATAAATCTTTTGGTTCCTTCTATCTTCACAGATGATGATTTCATTTAGTCTCATGGCTTTACCAGTTACAAGGTCCAAACTCCACCATGAATGCCAAAGTCTTATACTCAACAACCTATTCAACATTTCCACTTGGACATCTTGGACTATGGAAGTCAGTCAAGCTGTTCAAAAAATTCCTGTTTTTTTTTTTTGTTTTTTTTTTTTCTAGCACTGCATTTCCCCATCCCTTTTGAAATCAGGTATGGCCATATGACTAGGCATGGTCAAACTTAAGAAATATTAAACAACTTTCAAGTTTCAAATACTACTACAGATCCGTTTTTAATCTCAAAGTTAATAGGCCAAAAAGAATCTCTAACTTATCTTCCCTCAGCAAATGGATTTATCCTGTAGTTCAAACCAAATTTACGAATCATTTTTGTCGTTCCTCCAACCACAGCCAATTTATCAATTCATCAGCAAATCCTGCAGCTCTGCCTTCAAAGAATATTTCAAAGCTGACTACTTCTCCATACCTCAACTGCTGCTACCTTAGTCTCAACCACCAATATTTTCAATACCATATAGGAAAACTGTGATAGTCTTCTAACCAGTCCCCTCATTTCCAATCTTCTTACTACAGATCTAGGGCCCTATACCATCTGCTCATCCCTACCTCCCTACCCTCACTCTCCTATTCCCTAAAGATACTCTAACCACATGGGCCTTCCTGCTTTCTTGAACAGCCACATTCAAGGCCTTTCCTTTTGTCATTCCCCTCTGTCTGGCCCATCTTTTCTAATCATTTAGATCTCTCCTCAAATATCATCTCCTTGGAGAGGCTTTCCTCATCACATTACCTAAAATATCCACAAATCCTAGTTTGTTTATGGGTCAGTTATCAATTTATTGCTCCAAATTCATTCTTCATTGTCTGCTCTACAAGCATAGAGCTAGGTCCCTTAAATAAATATCTTTATTTTTCTAGGTGCCATGATGTTAAATTTTGTCAGTATGGGATACTACAGAGATATTACAAGAAAAAGGAGTTCTTGTTCCTGACTCATGTATCCTTGGCAAGCTTCTGCAGTGGAGGAAGGTTCTCTAGTGCCTACCTCTTGATATTAATGGTGGTCAGCAACACTCAAAGGCCATCAGCTTTCCCTGGTTCTCCCTCTCTGGGGAGGTTTCAAAGCAGAATATCTCTAACAAGATATCTCCCCATAAACAGTTTTTTAGGGTACTCCAGAACAGGGATTTATAAACTTTTTCTTAATGGGACAAATAGTAAATTAGGCTTGCAGATTATAACATCATAACTCTACCTTTGTAGTGAGAAAGAGATACAGACAATATGTAAATAGATTGGGCATAGCTGTGTTCTAATTAAACTTTATTTATAAAACAGCTGGCAAAAGGACTGTAGCCTGCCAATCTCTCACCTAGAGGGCATATTCTCCAGCAAGTTTTGAAGGATGCATTTCCAGTAAGTTCCACCAGAGCAACACCAGTGACTTCTCTGCTACTGAGTCATGGCCATATCCTCTCCAACAAGGTAAGAATCTTAGCCTTGGCAAAAAGGGTTCTTACTTGGGCACTCTATCTCAGCCATATCAGTAGTAGCTGCTTCTTAAAACTATTCCTGTATTCCTTGAATTTTCTTTAATTTCCCTGATAAAATCAGTAACTCTATTAAACTTACCCTCTTGAAAATACCTGTGGCTTCTGACTTATGATTGGAACTTAATCAATCAAAACACAGTTTATCTTGCTTTTTTAAAGGCATTTATCACTAACTGAAATTATATTAATTGTGTTTTGCTTGCTTTTAATTTTTTTTTTTTCTTTTAAGAGACAGGGGTCTCAGTATGTTGCCCAGGCTAGCCTCAAACTCCTAGGCTCAAGCAATCTTCCCAATTCAGCCTCCCCAGTACCTGGGACTACAGACATGCACCACTACACCCAGCTTGTATTTGCTTACTTTTTATTTATTAATATCCACCACTCAAATGTAAGCTCCATGAAGGTAGGCACTTTGGTTCACTACTGAATGAATTCCTAATACCCAGCACACTATCAGGTCATAACAGATTCATAACAAATATCTGTGACTGACTAATCTTTGGCCAAACTGAATTTTTAGAGTTTCAACTATTTGATTATATAAAATAAGGAGATGACAATAATCTCTTGCTTATACCTGTGCTCACTCTCTCTCACAAACACTCCTTATTCATTCACATCACTCTATCTCTGCTTATTGTATTCCCTCAGTCTCTATTCTAAAATTAGTAAATAACTTATTTGAGTGCAAAAATTCACCTTCCTCCCTTTTAAACCTGTGAGGTTCAAGCAATACAACACAGAATCTTCCTCTCTCTAAGTATTTTACAAGGATCAGAAAACTACTACTACTGAGTGAGGTGGGAAAGACAGGCACCTTCTGCTTAAACCCTACCCACAAATGTTGGCAAGATTCCAAAGAGTAGAAACGGTAGTTACTCTCCAAATTAACCATTTGGCACTCTTGGTTTAGAACACTCAAAATATTCCTAATAATCTAATACTTCAACCACATTACTTTAAAACATTTTTCAGAACATAAATTTGTGACTTACCAATCTATAATTTTTTAATATGTACCAGCCACTCCTTTGGAGTCTTTAGCTCATTCTTTCTCTTATATATACAAACAAAAATACTTGAAAATCAATCTTTCAACTTTTCTGCAGGTCTATCTAAGTTGGATTTTACCCCCATCTTCCCACACTTGTAGTCTTTCTTATTTTGACTTTGAAACACTGAAATAATGCAATGGTTGCTGGGATGTTCAAAACAATACTAGTACTTTGTGAAGTCCAAGAGCCTACTGCTCAAATTCATCCAAAACAGCTAGAAAACAACGGAAAATTCTGTTTTTGCTCTCTCTCCCTCCTACCTATTTCCTAATTCATTTCTGCTGACATGAGGGGGATAGAGAAGCAGAGAATGCCAAAGGACACAAAAAGGGGGAAAAGCTGGGTATGAAGTCTTTGGTGGAAATCACTTCATTTTCTCAAACAATATGAAAAACAGAGACAAAGGTAACAACACTGACAAAAGAATGACCCTCCAGTTCTTTCCTTCTTTTATACTGCTTCACTTCAGCGTACACTGGTTATCACATTTCATTAACTTGTAAAGGTTGTTTTTTACTATATAACTTCATTTAACCTCTACAGCCTCGTCTCTGAATATCAAGTTTCACCAGTTGCTTCCAAGCTAATATGTGCCCTCTCTTTAGGACATTTAAGATTTAAAACAGCTTTAGGTTGTCTGACAGTACAATCTCTGTACTTGATGCTGACAACAGACTACCAAAGTCAAGAGCAGATATATAAAATTTTACATTTAAAGGAAATGTTAAAAAATGAAACTTTTCATTTTTGTTTTTCAGAAGAGTAAGGATAAAATGGAAATATGTAAAACACTCTTTTCTGTTTGTTGTTGCTGTTGTCGTGGTTTTGAGATAGGATTTTGTTCTGTTGCTCAGGCTGGCTTGCAGTGGTGTGATCTCAGCTCACTGCAACCTCTGCCTCTTGGACTCAAGCCATCTTCCCTCTTCAGCCTCCTGCGTAGCTGGGACTAAAGATGCATGCCACCATACCTGGCTACCTTCTGTATTTTTTTGTAGAGACAGGGTTTCGCCATGTTGCCCAGGCTGGTCTCAAACTCCTGAGCTCAAGCCGTCTGCCCATCTTGGCCTCCCAAAGTGCTGGGATTACAGGCATGAGCCACCGCACCTAGTCACGTTATGCTTTCTTAAAGACAGTCTGGAATTAAGGCATTTCTATTATTTTAGAGTCAGTAACACATTTAAGTACAATTTCAATTGTTCAGATCATTACATTCTTGTATTTAATGGTGAGAGGTATTATTTCACTTTTCAAATTTGTCATATTGCAAACTTCAAGGAAAATTAAAGTTATATAAGTCTCCAGAGATACTATCCAGAGATAATTTGGATAACGCAGTTGGTTTTGGAAAAACGCAGTTGGTAAGAGTTTTTTCCCCTTGCCTTACACTCAAGGTAGAGAAATAAATTATTTTCCACCACTGAAAAAAAATTGCACAAAAGGTTGTCTGGTTACCAAAACAACTGCTTCTTCTAAAAGTTCTCAATGATTTTCATAGTATAAATGCTAAATTAGCTCAACAGAAGTACAACACAAGTTTGAAGGAAACCAGAAACCACCATAAATAGCCACTTTCAAAAGATGAGAGTACCTGGGCACCGGTGGCTCACACCTGTAATCTCAACACTTTGGGAGGCCAAGACAGGCGGATCACTTGAGGTCAGCAGTTTGAGACTGCCTGGCCAACATGGTGAAACACCCTCTCTACCAAAAACACAAAAATTAGCCAGGCATGGTGGTGTGCATCTATACCCACAACTACTCAAGAGGCTAAGGCAGAAGAATCGTTTGAGCCCAGGACGCAGAGGTTGCAGGGAGCTGAGATCGTGCCACTGTACTCCAGGGTGTCAGAATGATACTCTACTACGAAAAAAAAAGAATGTGATATAGTCTCTGCCACTTAGAAATTCAAAGCCTGCTGAGGACTATTATATCATCATTCCTACCACTCTCATTACATTTTCTAGGGATTTCATTTATTCATCAAAGAGAAAGATGAAAGTAACTTATTTTGGTTTTTCCACCTAATATTATTGTTAAAGTTTTACTTTTCAGTGTTAGCACTGCTTTTAGAAAAATTAATGGAGAGCACGAGTGAGACAACTGACTAAGCAACTAGGCTTAGCCCTAGACAACATTTATTCAGAATTGTCCACTGGTTTGTGGCAAGCAACATTTTGGTATAAAACTAAATATGATGTCAACTTGTATTGTCTAGTTCTATTGGTGGAAGACTGATCTGGGAGCTCAGAAATCTATTAGGGTGGGGGTGTCCAATCTTCGGGTTTTCCTGGGCAACACTGGAAGAATTGCCTTGGGCCACACATAAAATACACTAACACTAATGATAATTGATAAGCTTAAAAGCAAAACTGCAAAAATATCTCATGTTTCTTTAAGAAACTTTATGAATTTGTGTTGGATCGCATTCAAACCCATCCTTGGCCACATGTGGGCTTCGGGTTGGACAAGCTTATGTTAGAGTCTCATCTCCAATCTTGGCGAGCTGTATAATTATGGATAAATAATCTCACCTGTCCAAGCCTCAAATCCTTATCTATACAATGATGAGGCTAACCTAGATAATCTCTTAAGATTCATTTCAAATATAATTTTATCTTCATCATTCCTACCACTCCATTACATTTTCGAGGGATCTCATTTATTCATCAATTATTAAACATCTGCTGTGTCTCCGCCACAGTGATCTCACTGAGCTTACATTTTGATTGTCCCATAGGCATATTAGAAAATTAGTTAACATATAAGCTTAAAGTTAATAATGGGATTAAAAAATGGTTAAGTGGCTTGTTTATTTGGCTTAGAACTCACAGAATGATGCATTTATAGATCAGTACGAAACTCTCCACATTTGACACTGCTCAGAAAATAAGAATGCTATTAAAACACTGTTACGAATCAGAATTTAATAGGCCTACAACTGATGTGATACTCTGATTAAAAGCAACTGCCAACATATATGGCCCCTATTTCTGGCCTGTAAAAGACAAAAAGGTATGATAAAGTCAGCTTTCGTGGGGAGAGAATCTCAGTCTGATCTCTAACACGAATACATGTCTGAATAACAGTCTGTGC
Organism: Colobus angolensis palliatus; assembly: GCF_000951035.1. Lineage (NCBI taxonomy): Eukaryota > Metazoa > Chordata > Mammalia > Primates > Cercopithecidae > Colobus > Colobus angolensis. The sequence continues at coordinate 1,104,847 of NW_012115500.1, read as the reverse complement.
TGACCCTTCTTGTCAACTTTTAATCCTTCTAACTGATGAAAAGCATGAGACATGTGTTTATTTTAAGTACATGCTAGTGGCTGGCTTTCTTATTTTCACCTAGCTTTGTACAATTGTACAGAACTCATTAAATTCTTAATACAAACACTCACACGATGCCCCCGCCCCACCACCTCCCCGCACTCAACTCCAAGCAGGGAGTGGGGCTAAAAGGATAACTCAGTTACTCATAAGGAACACACAAAAATTAAACCCTAGATGGAAGTTAGAAAAAAGAACAAATAATAACACAAGGCAAACTATGGTATTACAGCAGTCAAAACTTCAGGGTCTTAATATGGTGCTCACTCCCTGTTAAGATAAAAGTAAATAAAACTGAGAGTTCCTATAATAGGAGGAGAACAGGAAAGAAAGGAGGACGGGAGATAACATTTACTCAGCACTTAACAGGTGCCAGGCACTATGCAGGTAGTTTTCACTTACTCTTCTCAAGAACTACACACATGAAAATATGCCTCAATAGGTGATCATCTACAATAAGAGTTAACCACTTCCCCTCATAAAATGATTCCAACAGCCTAGGATTGTATTCGAATGTAAAGGTAATGTGGATGTAAATAATCATTCTGCCTAGAATCTTGTATTTGGAACTGAAAGAGGTCTTGGGTCACCTAGGCAACCCATCCATCTTACGGATTTAACTTAGGCCAGACAAGAAAAGGGGCTGGACTAAGGTCATCCTTGTTTACAAGCAGAGTTGAGATCAGACCAATAATCAACACATTGATATGCCCCTAAATTTAACAGTTCAGTGAAATTTAGCAACTACCAAGTTACTGACGACCTATTAGTACTTTATTAAAACAATCCTAATAATCCGACTATACAAATAGCACAGAATCTCGAAAGAATGTGTTAATTTCTATATATTTTTAAAACCAACTGATAAGCAGTAACCTGCGTTTGAACACATGTCTATTTCCCTGGCTGCTCTCCACATAAAGATCCCAGATGCAAAGCAGTGTTGGGGGAACGGGGAGGGGGTGATCGGTCGCTGAGGTAAAGATCGCCTCCTGTAAAACCCCAGGTCGATGATCCTGGCCCTGGACTCCCCGTCCCCTCTGCGATTTGTAACCCCTGAGCCTGGCGGGAGGACGGAGGATGAGTGTGCAGTAAAGAGGCTCCCGCGCCCTCGGCTCGCCGATTCCCCTCGCGACGCCGGGCCGGTTCCGAACGCGGACCAGACCGTTA
>NW_012115500.1:1089752-1103446 GCF_000951035.1 Colobus angolensis palliatus | reverse complement strand
CCCCGCGAGGCCGAACGCCAAGGCCCCGCACCGCGGGCCTCGCAGGCAGCGTCGAGCCGCAAGGCCGCGAGAGACCACCCCGCGGGAGAGCGAGTGAGGACGCGGTTATTCAGGGGGTTCAGAGGCCGCCGTGGCCTGACCGTACCTGACTCCAGGTGATGAACTCGTTAGTGTGGGTTTCCTCCACAAGCGTCCACAGCTTGCTGAGGAAAGCCGGCACGTTCGAACTCTGCTTCATTGTTAACGCGGCGCAGGGATTCCAAATTCTACACCCGAACGCGGTGGTAGCGGCGGCAGCAGCTCAGCCAGCAGCTCCCCGAGAACGCCCACAACGCAGGCGCAGCAGATCTTGGTCCCCGCCCCCCAACCCCGCCAGGCGCGCGGCGAGGCGGAGAGGCCGGGCGGCCGCACGTGACGGACAAGTCCCCGCGCTCCGCCTGTGCGCGCAGTGGTTCCGCGCCGGTCCCGTCCCTGGCCAATCCCAGGGGCCGACCACACGATGGAGAAAAGCGATTGGCTACTGCTGACATGAAGGGGGTGGGAACAGAAGGGGGTGGGAGCAGAAGGGGGCGCTGCCGCCTCATTTGCCTTTTATACAGAAGCTTTGATGGTAGCGGATCTTCGGCTTGGGAGACCGTGTTTGGACGTTTCACGTGGAAACAGCTTATGGTTTCTGGGCTGTGACTGGGAGGCTACAAAAAGCCCTTCGGGGCCTTTGAGTCGTAAGTTTGGCAGGCAAAGTGTGGTTTGCACCAGTTTAGAGAAGATCGATTCGCAGAAGGAAAAAACCAGCTCTCAAGCATGATATGCTAGGCCCCGAATTGAAATTGTCTTTTTTTTTTTTTTTTTTTTGAGGCGGAGTCTCGCTCTGTCGCCCGGACTGGAGTGCAGTGGCCAGATCTCAGCTCACTGCAAGCTCCGCCTCCTGGGTTTACACCATTCTCCTGCCTCAGGCTCCTGAGTAGCTGGGACTACAGGCGCCCGCCACCTCGCCCGGCTAGTTTTTGTATTTTTAGTAGAGACGGGGTTTCACCGTGTTAGCCAGGATGGTCTCGATCTCCTGACCTCGTGATCCGCCCGTCTCGGCCTCCCAAAGTGCTGGGATTACAGGCTTGAGCCACCGCGCCCGGCCTGAAATTGTCTTAAAAATAATGAACCTTGTTCTTACATTATCATTGGGAGAAAAAGCCCTCTTTAAAATATGTTTATCAAAAACAGCAGTTTAAATAACTCACTCTCTATTACTTAAAACTGTAAACCAGGAAATGCAATTGATGTATCATGTGCTGTTTTTAATGCAGTCATCAAGTGCATACTCTACACCCAGAATGAAAAGAAATAGACTGTTTATACTATTTTAGTTAATTAAAATAGTTGTTCCTGCGTATACTTTACAGATACATTCTTTTTTGCCTGAGAGATTGGTATAGTGAAAAAAAAAAATGGAGAAGGAGTCAGTAGATCTGAATTTAGATAAAGCCCCTTGAACATTTTTCTGTATATTAAAATACACTGGTACTGTCACTTAGAGCAATTCCTTAGCCACCAGTGCCAGTGTTTCTCATTTCTTGATTGGGAATGAGATCTATCTTTTTACCCACTGAGAGTGTCTTTAATGCTATAATGGCTGTGCAAATGCTTTGAAAATATGAAGTCTACAAAATTCGACTTTTTTTTTTTTACAGAAGTCAGCATGTGATGGCAAAAACTTACGAACAAGTCAGAGCTAACACATTATACAAAAATTCAACATAGGATTGGTTTACTTCTTGGGTAAATGTAAAATAGTACATTAAATATATATAGTATCTTCCAATAAGCAAATATTTATTGAATGCTGCCTTTGTGTTCAGCACTGGGATGTTGGCTGAAGCAAAATCAGATATATGGAGGCATACATGTGATAGAGGAACTAGTGTTTGATGAGCCCTTATATATGCCAAGGGCTTTACATATATTATTGAATCCTCACAACAATCCAATGAATTCAGTTTTATTATCCCATTTTCCCAGTGAAGATTCTGAGACTCAAAAGTTGATTAATTTCCCCAGTCACAGCAAGTAAATGGGAGAGAGTATTTACACCCAAGCTTTATTGAGCTCAAAAGTATGTGCCCTTTCCATTGTACAATGATGACACTGTTTCAAAGCTCAAGATGCTTATATTCACACTCGAGAAACAACATGACCACAGTGATGAGCACTCGTTAATATATACAAAAAGAGCTAAATGTTTGGCATAAAATAAGTACTGGGTGAGTTTAAAAAGACAGACTAGTAGGTTAAGGTGATAAGGAAAGGTTTCATGGAGGATAGGGACCAACTTAAGTTGGATCTTGAGGTACAAATATATTTAAATAGCTAAAAGGAAAACACCAGAATAAGCAAAAACCAGGAAGCTAATGATCATGTCTGTCTATGGAGGGCAACAGCTCAGAGGTAAGATTGGCAGTGTCTGAGGAGGAAATGTGGCCTACTTTCATGGCATTATATTATTTTCTTCTAAAAAAAATAAGGTGTGGTTAGATAGAAGTGGAAACTCGTCTTTGGACATTCAAAGGCTGGGCATTCATAGGGCTGGGCTTAGTGGGGTGCCATACTTGGTTTATTTTTTTTTTTTTCTTTTTTTTGAGATGGAGTCTCACTCTGTCACCCAGGCTGGAGTGCAGTGGCCGGATCTCAGCTCACTGCAAGCCCTGCCTCCCGGGTTTATGCCATGCTCCTGCCTCAGCCTCCCGAGTAGCTGGGACTACAGGCGCTCGCCACCTCGCCCGGCTCGTTTTTTGTATTTTTTAGTAGAGACGGGGTTTCACTGTGTTAGCCAGGGTGGTCTCGATCTCCTGACCTCGTGATCCGCCCGTCTCGGCCTCCCAAAGTGCTGGGATTACAGGCTTGAGCCACCGTGCCCGGCCCATACTTGGTTTAATACTCTGCTCTCATCCTCTTGAAATTCTCAATTTTTGAACAAGGGACTCTGCATTTTCATTTTGCAATGGACCTTGCAAATTATGTAGCTGATTCTGTTTCTATGGCATCTTATAGACCGTAAGTTTGAAACAAGTGACTCTTAAACGTAAGCATGTGTCTGAATCACTTGGAGAGGGGCGCCTTCCAGTAAGCATATGAGCACTATCACTTCTCAGGTAGTATTTGTAATACTTATAAGGGCAGCGACAAGGATAAGTTATTAACCAAGTAAGAAAACCTTGGTACCAGGAAATTAGATGATGTATCCAAAATTATCTAGCTAAGGTTGGAATTGAAACCAGGTCTTTCGTAGTCTGAAACATGATTTTTAAATTTACACCAATGTGCCTCAAACTTTAGCGCAGAATCATCTGTATGGCTTCTTAAAAAACAAATTGCTGCTACTGCTTCCATGGCACTCAGTAAGTCTGGGATACAGGTTAAGAATTTTTATTTTTAACAAGTCCCAGATGAGGTAGATGCTACCGGCCCTGGGACCACATTTTGAGAACTGCTGTTACAGAGGAAAAATTAGTAAACTGACCTTCCCTTACTACTAACATGTACTGATTAATTGTTATGCTTCACTTCTTTTTTTGTTATTGTTTATTTGTTTGTTTTAACAGAGTCTTACTCTGTCGTCCAGGCTGGATTGCAGTGGTGTGATCTTGGCTCACTGCAAAATCTGCCTCCCGGGTTCAAGCGATTTTCCTGCCTCAGCCTCCTGAGTAGCTGGGATTACAGGGCTGCACCATGAAACCACGCTAATTTTTGTATTCTTAGAAGAGATGGGGTTTCACCGTGTTGGCCGGGCTGGTCTTGAACTCCTGAGCTCAAGTGATCCGCCACCTTGACCTCCCAAAGTGATAAGATTATAGGTGTGAGCCACTGCACCTGGCCACGCTTCATCACTTAATAAAATCCAGATGTTCCAGGAATGACTTAAACTACTATGTTTTGTTTTTCTATGAACTTAATCATTAATATTTATTATAATTAATACATTTTCTGAAAAACTAAGTATTGAATGAAGACTTTTGGGGGGAAAATAAAATTATAACTTGTTGGCTTGTTTGCACTTATTTATAAAACGGAGAGGGGAAGAAAACAAAATCAAGCTTTATCTCACAATTATTTGCCACCTATAATATCCCTAAAATATCAGAAGTAACAGATTTGAGCCAGTGGCAGCAATTTTGACCTGTTCGTAACACAAGAAGATAAAAATGTCACTTTCTTAAAGAAGTTGCCTCCTATTAACTCCAATTTTAAAAGCTGTATTATTTTCATGGTTTATTTGCAGCCTACAATGTAAGACTTAGATTTAGAATAACATTCGAAAATATGAATGACCCAGACCTTTGTCTGGGAACTAGAAAAGTGTATTATGGAGCAATTTGATGCTTCAGATCGTCAGGCGATGCCATAAATTCTATCCAATCAATTTTGCAAAACTAATTGGAATCAACAGTGCAACCAGTATTAGCTTTTAAAGATTTTTTTCAAGGATAGGATGATTAAATCCAAAGGTGAACTGCATAGAGGTTTCCACCTATATTGCTATCTGGACAAAGTGTTGATTTTCCTCAATTTTGGAACGACTTAGGGGACGTGAGGCAAATCACCTAACATTTTCCAGTCCTTGTTCCTTATATATAAGATGTGAATGAAAAATATCTGCTATACTCACTTGACAGGGTGGTTTTGAAGATCAAAGAAATTGTCTCTTCCTCCAGTCCACTTTCACAATCTTTATGGATCTCTTTCTAAAACACAAATCTGAAAAGGTCACTTCCAGACTTAAAAGTATTCAGTGACTTCCCATAATTTCCAGAATAAATTCAAACCCCTGAAGAGGCATAAAAGGCCTTCTCTGATCTGATGTCACCTACCATTTCAGTCATTGTCTACCATTGTTTACAACACCCTTCCCTTAGCCACACCTAAATGATTGTAGTTACCTTGCTGGTCATATTCTTTTATACCTCTCTATATTTCCATAGGCTGTTGTCTGTGCCCGCAGAGACCTTCTTCTTCACCGTTTTTCTCTAAATTCTTCTTCAGCCTTCCAGGTCAAGTACAATCCTGTACAAATTTGGTGAAATCTTCCTTGGTAACATTTATTATAGCACTTACTACATCATATTATAATTATTTATTTACATGGATTTTTCATTCTAGACTATGAAACTGCTTCAACATAAATACTATGTCATGTGTACATTCATTTATTTACAATGACATTCACAGTGCATGATACATGTTAAAATATCAATAAATATTTGTTGAATTAATAAATGAATACATGAACAGGTAAGTGTTAACCATCCGTTTATTCTTGCATGACCCCCAAATCTGGGTTAGTTTTTCCTCCCACGTTCTCCTATAACTTCTGGAACTTGACTTTCACAGTTTTTACCACACTATTGCTGCTCATTTACTTCTCAGCAACCCTTACTAGACTAGCAGATTGTGCTTGCATTGTTCACTCTTGTATCCTGAGCACTCAACACAGTGCTAATAATAACATAGGAGCCGCTTGATAAATATTTGTTGAATGAATAATTTTAGCTTTTGAAATCCTTTGGATAAAATGTGCCCTACCTAATAATAAAGAAACCCCTTACAATTTATTCTCAGTCAGTAGAAACCTTTTTGTTTACAAGAGAAGAAAATGAAGAGAAGAGCTTAAGGATAGCTCAACTGAGAAGCACGCGAATGAGGAGCTGTTAGTAACTGAACAAATATTAGAATCCTGGAAATGCCAGATGTTAACAGAATGCTATAGAGGCCCAGGTTTGAGGCCACTTATGTCTTCAAAACAAATGACAGTGGCAAAATGCTTAAGGACTCTTGAATAGGCTTTTGAGTAAGTGAAGAGTTAGAAGACTGTGAAAGTTAATTTTTAAATTTCTTCAAGAAGCTTCCTTTTTCTAAGGCTACAACCTGGGTGCAAAAGACACTGGCCAGAGGAGATTTTTATGTAGGAAATGTGTTAGTACTGCTTGTACCAGACTTGGGCTGGAACTGCTCTACGTTAAAATTCCAATCTATGCCAGATTTGCTAGAATCCAATCAGTCATCCAACTAGGGTGACAAACTAGTTCAGGTTTGCACAATGCATTTCCAGCTTTAATACTGAAAGTCCTATGTCCCAGGAAATCCCTCAGCCCCAAGCAAACCAGATTGTTTGGTCACCCTAACTCCAGCCTCCTCCAGTTATAGGTGTTGGACGGGAAGCAGAGGCTCTTTAAGCAAAGCAAAATATTGTATAGCGACAATGTAGATAAGGGATCTGGAAACCTTAACGCAGCTTTGGTCTTTCTGGAAGCAGTGTGGAGGCTCACTTTCACAGGCACTCCAACAGCTAGCTGATAAATAGAAGGAATTGATGTACCCCCGCAACTCAAGGTCCCCGTGAAGGCTCAGACACACGCAGAGAGATGTTGATAAGAAAGAAAATTCAAGGCTAAAAAAAATCAAGGACTGGAAACATTAGAAAAATGGAGTGGGTTAGAGAAATGGCCTGCAATGTAAGTCTTCCATTATTTCCATCAGAATAAAACCATGTTAGGGTTTAAGTTTCTACTTCACTGGTACTTGTCTTGTTCCAAGAGGAGGTAGTGTCCAAGACAGATGGAAAGTGTTAGGAGTTCATCTTTCTGGAAAATGTGGTTTAAGTGATCATTTTATTCAAATCATTTGATAACTAAGACCTTTGAGCTTCTCAATGATGAAATGAGCTGAATTATAGGAATTGGATACAGAAATATACTTATACCTTGAATATTAAACTGGAGAACTTGGGTTCAGTGAGGAGGTAGTCACTGTCACAGCTGTGTGTCGTGATCTGAGAGGTGTGCATGAAGACTGGGACATTTCTAACCTCTTTAGAGTTTAGTCATCTATGAGCAGCATCCAGGTACCAGCCATAAAGAGAGATGACTTTTCTATTCTGTGCTCACAGTGTGGTGCAGTACAGTAGAGATGAAACAAAGGCTCAAGCTGCTGCTTTCTTGAGAAGGCGTCCTAGGATAGAATTGAATGAATTCTGATCTTTCAGAGAAAAGTCTGCCATTGTCTGAATCAAGTAGTTGCTAGGACGTATTAAAGATTTGCGGCTGGGCGCGGTGGCTCACGCCTGGAGAGGCCAGGCGGGCAGATCACAAGGTCAGGAGATCAAGACCGTCCTGGCTAACACGGTGAAACCCCGTCTCTACTAAAAATACAAAAAATTAGCCAGGCGTGGTGGCAAACGCCTGTACTCTCAGCTACTCTGGAGGCTGAGGCAGGAGAATTGCTTGAACCCAGGGGGCGGAGTTTGCAGTGAGCTGAGATTGCACCACTGCACTCCAGCCTGGGCGACAAAGCAAGACTGTGTCTCAAAAAAAAAAAAAGATTTGCTAATTAATGGCAGAACAGAACTCTTGATTTATAAAGCCCTTTATATATGGTAATTGTTGTATTTGCTATAATTTACTTTAAAATACTACAATTTAAACAGGAGTATATAGTGTGATAGTTAATTGTAATCTACACCCCAGGGACAGTCAACTTAACAGTTGAAAAACCCTAATTAGGAAGGCAGTCTCCGGGGATGGTTAGTTAGCATATGAAAGACCAATCTAATGCTTTTCCTATGAAGATTTTATCTTAATGTTTATTTTTTTCATCAATACCAAAAGTTTTGTTAACTAGGATAATGGATATGGAAATGATTTCTTTCTTGGTAAAATTAGTGAAGTTCAGGATATGTGTATTGACTAAAAATAGTGTATTGTCTTTTCCCATTTTTGACTAACCTGAGGATGGCATTATCTTGAACTGGTAGCCTATTCTCTTCTCAAGGTGCCCTCACCTTAGGATCCTCATAGGTCCATTGTTTAGGGGATTTAGGTGGCCTGAAGCAAAAGTAAAAATAGAGGCTTACATGCTATATTTCAGAAGTTTTAAAGATTACAGATCAAGCTAACAAACAGTTAAATAAAATATGTTCCAGTCTCCTAGCTTGACAAATGTATCTTCATAATAATAAAATTAAAAGATATGTGTCAAATAATAGTTTTCAGCCAAGCATGGTGCTGCATGCCTGTAGTTCCAGCTACCCAGGAGGCTAAGGCAGGGTTGCTTGAGCCCAGGAGTTTAAGGCTGCAATGAGCTGTGATTGTGCCACTGCACTGCAGGCTCGGTAACCGAGTGAGACCCTGTCTCAAAAAACAAACAAACAAACAAACAAACAAACGCTCTCTCTCTCTCTCCATATATATGTGTGTGTGTGTGTAGTTTTCATAAGACATTAGGTTGGCAAAATATTTTTAAATTAACTTTGATCCAAGAAGATCAAATGTAATTATTGTTTGCTGTTCTGTTGACAGAGGAATGATGTTTTAGATGATTAATAAAATAGAGATATATAATTTGTAGATCATTGTATATTTATTCCATAAAATTATTTTTTCTTGCCTATATTTCAGTTAGATTGTCACCATCAAGGTTGTCACATAACCTATGTTCTATTGGATCAAAGTATTTGAAAATGTGGTTGTACTCAACATACAGCTGTATTTAACAACCAAATTTGAATATATTTTATAAAACGTATTTCAAATACGTGTTAAAAATAGGAAAATTAAAGTTTTTGTGCATTTTGTTTTAAAATATTTAGAAATGTCATAAAATTAAAAATTAAATTATAATTAATAAAATTCTAATTTAAAAACAAAATCATTTATATAAATTTGACATTTCAAGCTTAATATTTTGAAACTATAATCAGATCGCATTAAGCATTTCAAAAAATAAACTCTTTTCTCACTCTGAAGCAGCTGGCATGGGCATAAAGTAGTACAACCTGCAAACCTTGAGTCTCAAGGGCATAGGAGAAGAGTTTTCCTGGAGCTCTTAGTTGCTAGAATGATGTTTAGAGTTACACTATGCCAACATGGAGTGCTGGATTCCAAATGATGGAAGAGATCATTTGTTCCTTAATAAATTAATTTTTTTGGTGTGTATTAAATGATGTTCAGGGCCCTTTAAGGTGCTGGGCTCCGGAAAGAGATTCCTCCTCTAGATTATAAAGGCAATACTGCTACTTAGAGTAGATTTTTTCACCTCACTTTCTTGAAAGTTACCTGAATCCCACTATTAGAATACTGCAACATATTCTACGCAATGTACTTCATCAGGTTTATACAGCAGGGTGAATAACTTTCTGTGCCTTCTTGCTAATACATCTTTGTATGTGTGGCAGAATTTCTGCTTCTTTATGATGATTATTTTAATGTTTTTAAAATATAAACTTCTTTCTGGTGGTAAGGTTGTGTTCAACTCAACTTCACCTAGCTCTAACTCTTTGAAGCTACCAAAATAGTCATTGTAGATAATCAAATTGGCTTAGATTAGTTCTCAGAAGTGTAAATCTGGCAAAATTTCCTAAATTGATGCAACAAAATAGATCCCTACATTGAACTATGAGTTCAGTTCGCTGGGAAGCTAATTTTCAGCACTGGGGGTCATAGGTTTTATTGGATATGACTTTGTAGGCATTAGTGACTAAAGATATATTTCAAGACGTACTGAAAAGCACTATGGTCAATAAAGACCTCCAAGTATCACTCTGTAGAGAACTCCCATTGCCTCCATGTAGGGATTATATCATTTATTTTCTTGATTTATTTGAACAACGTACTATTCTCTCTAGTTTGCATTCATACAGAGTAACTCATTTGACAAGCTGGTGTCATCCTTCCAAATTTTCTCTATTTACAGTAGGTTATATATGTATTTATATGTGTAGAGAGAGTTTATTGGCATTATTTTTATATAAAACATTTTCCCAATTTTTAAAATTTACTTTTAATTGCAGTACAATATACATAATATAAAATTTACCATCTTAACAATTTTTAAGTGTACAGTTTAATAGTGTTAAGTACATTCACATTCTTGTGCAATCAATCTCTAGAATGCCTTTCATCTTACAAATCTGAAACTCCATACCCATTAAATAACATTTATGCTTTTCCTCCTCCCCTCAGCCCCTGGCAACCACCATTTTACTTTCTGTGGTTATAAATTTGACTACTCTATTACCTCATATATTTGGGATCATACAGTGTTTGTCTTTTTGTGACTGGTTTATTTCACTTAGCACAATGTCTTCAAGGTTCATCCATATTGTAAACATGGGTCATAATTTTCTGTCTTTTTAAAAACTAAATAATATTCATTTGTATGCATATATCACATTTTGTTTATTTGTTCATCAGTGGACTCAAGTTATTTCTGCCTTTTGACGATAGTGAATAATGCTGCTATCAACACTGGTATATATAAACAATTTTATGCATTTTGCTTTTCTCACTTGATAACACATGGTAGAAATTCTTCCATGTCAATTAGCATAGCTATAATTTATTCCTTTTAATGGTTCCATGGTATTCTGTGGTTTGTATGCAGCACAATAGATTCAGCCATTCTGCTACTGATGGGCGTCTGCTTTGTTTCAAGGTTTTTATTTTTTTTCCACTCTGAGATGTTGCAAAAATATTCCTTAAACAGAAATCATTACGCATTGGTGGTTTTATTTCTCTGGAGTAGTAAATTCAGACTTTCATGTATAATTTGCATGATAAATCTGTACTTTAGATTACTGCACCAAGATATAAAAAGAGCATGCTGCTGTTTAAAAAGCCCCACGTTTGAGCTAACAGAATGCCATTGTATATGTATCCAACACTATGACACTCCTAGCAACAAGAAATGTCAACATCATGCTTCTATGGCAATAGCAAATGTTTAAGCAAGACAGAGAGAAAAATCTAATATTTAGTGCTCAGGAGTGATTTCACCTTTGGATAGAAATAAAAGGAGACACCTTTTTTTCTTTGTTATTTTCATAACACAATGCAAAGCCAGGCAACTACATTTTATTACATGTGATTTTCAGGGAGCATTGGTGGCTGAAGATACATTCTGTATTGCTTTTGGAGCAATTTGGTTCTGGTTTACTTTCCACTGAATTAATTTATAATTGTCTGTAACGATCTCTTCTAGTCCTAGCCAGCTGTGAAAAATGAAGAGAGTAAACAAAAGGAGCTAGTGTTCTAGTGTTCAGAGGTATTTATGGAAATTGAGACCCAGAGAGGTTTGATTACATTCTAATAGGTTCACAATCAGTATGAAATATATATATATGTGTGTGTGTGTGTGTGTGCACGTGTGCATGTTTTGATTCAGACTTTTCCCCTTGGAAATCTATGTCTCTATCATTTTATGATTTACCCTATGATGACCCTAGAAGAATCCAAACCAAATCTGATATCCCAAGTCTCTTGTATTTGATGTTCCCAGAGTGAGGGCTTGACATCCCCTGTTCAAAGTGGCAGGCTTCCAATTTGACTCTTTTTAGCCTGTAACTAGGCGGCACTCCAGTTCCCATATGAGAGGCAGAGCTCTGCCGCCAATACCCACCTACTTGCCTGAGCTGCTCCCTTAGCCCTTATTCGGGATCTTCCACAGGCTGGCTAAGACCTATAGTAACCAGTTAACAAGACTCTCTTCTAATAAGAATTAGAATGTGTAATAAAGTTCTGCTTTTTTATGATGACTATTTTAATGTTTTTAAGATATACAAATCTGCAACAAACAAATGAACATAATTGAACAAAAACATGTTCTGGTTCTCCTGCTTTGTGCTTAGTGAGGTCATTGTGTGCTCTGATCCTTAGTCTTGTTTCCAACAGAGAGATCATTTGGGTCTTGATGCTATGTGTTATGGGCTGAATTGTGTCCCCTCAAGCTTTATTTGTTGGAATTTGAATCCCCCAGTACCTCAGAATGTGACTTATTTTTTTGAGATAGGGCCTTTAAGGATATAATTCATGTAAAATGAGTCCATGCAAGTAGGCCTGATCTAGTATTACTGGTGTCCTTATAAGAAGGGGAGATTCAAATGCAGACAATACACAGACCTACAGACTGAGGGGTAACTATATGAGAACACAGAGAGAAGGAATCCATTGGCAAGCCAAGAAGAAAAGTCTGCCAAAGAAACTAGATCTGCCAACACTTTGATCTTGGACTTCTAGCCTCCAGAACAGTGAGAAAATAATTTTCCATTGTTTTAGCAATTGAGAATGCTAATGTACTCTGTATAGGAGGACTTTTAACTATACCAAAAACTTGGGACAACCAAAAAGTCCAACTACTCCGGATATTAAAGCAACTTTAATAAAAACCTTTTACTAACCTTGTTGATTTATAGTGACTGGATAAACTCATGAACACATTTTAATGGCTATTAATATTTTTTATTTTTGTAACCAAAAAAGTTAATTATGAGATATTAAGGCATTATTTTAAGCCTGGGTGAAATGAGAATTATTTCTCCATATTAAAATTAAGATAATCATTGTAAAATTTGTCACTAAGTATAGGAAGCTTAACGAATATGCAATACTGGATACCTAAGAATAAAAAATTGACCATTTATATTTTAAGTGTTATCAAATGATATTTTCCCTTGGCTAGCTTAATGCTTTTAAATTATCCTTGAACAAGTAGTTGGATGGCTTTATACTACTTATTTACGTATTTTTTTTAAAGAATTTATCATATGGAGTACTTAATTATCTAGGGATACAACTTCCAGAAAACAGAAGATTCAGTTTTGTTTTGTTCAGAATCTTACCAAGTGTTATTCACATCACCAATACATGCTATTGATTTTCAACTGCACATGTCACTCCTCTGCTCAAAACTTTGCAAAGCTCTCCATCTCTCTCTCTCTACTCCGATTAAAGTCAAAGTCCTCTCAATGCCTACAATCATCTATGTGATTTGTCTTCACCCAACCCCGGCTCCTGGTAAAACCTCTGCACCTGGGTTGTGGGGATTGGGGGAAGACTGATCACATATTTCTTCTCTTAATGCTCTTATTTCTTTACAGATGTATTGGAATCCTTATTCTTCAAACATGTTGGGAGCATTTTGTCTTAGGGTCTTTGCACTAACAGCTTCCTCTGCCTGGAATGCTCTTTCCTCTAGATATTCTCCTCCTGGCTTCTAAGATTTTGCTTAAATGTCATATTTTCTATGACACCTGTCCTGACTAGCCTATTTTAAATTGTAACCTTCTTGATTACTCTCCCCTAAACACCCCCAATTTCTTTTAATTTTTTTCCACAAGGCCAGGGATCTTCCTTGTATTTAAATAAAAACATAAAATAAAAACATTAAGGTAGAATGAAATAAGTATAATAATAGAAGTATTGTGGAGAGGGAGTGTAAGAGGAACAGTTAATTTTCACTGTGTGCATTCCAGCGTTAAGTGGCTCTTCCAGATCAGAATAAATGCCTACTCTCTGTTGGTGGCTTTCCTGATACTCCTGACCACTTCTTCTGGACAGGGCATTCTTCTAGGAGTTGAAATTTCTGAAGTGGAAAAGCCATGGCTATTCCAATCTAGGTTGAAACTAAAAAAATGACAAAATACTTTTAAAACCATCAGTAACAAAATTTAAGCTCTTGGCTATAAAGGAACTTCATTTTCAAGGCCATAATGATTTAATTTAGCATAGGTTCATATCTTCATCCTTCATCCTTCCTCCCCCAGGAATTTTACAAATGCTTAGTGTTTCTTTTTTTTTTTTTGAGACGGAGTCTCACTCTGTCACCCAGGCTGGAGTGCAGTGGCCGGATCTCAGCTCACTGCAAGCTCCGCCTCC
>NW_012115500.1:1075197-1088757 GCF_000951035.1 Colobus angolensis palliatus | reverse complement strand
ATTTAAAAAAATACAAAAAACTAGCCGGGCAAGGTGGTGGGCACCTGTAGTCCTAGCTACTCGGGAGGCTGAGGCTGGAGAATGGCATAAACCCGGGAGGTGGAGCTTGCAGTGAGCTGAGATCTGGCCACTGCACTCCAGCCTGGGCGACAGAGCGAGACTCCGTCTCAAAAAATAAAAAAAAAAAAGAAGTTCACATCCTAAAGCAAATCATAGAATCTAAAATACGTATTTTCCATGAAACATTTTTCAGTGAGAGTTACTATTGTAATGGAATAGCATTACAAACCTTCATTACAAAGAAACTTTAAAGTTTCTTTATATGTGTAGTGTCACTAGCCCCAAATTGTAGCTGTCAAGAACCTCCCAAAGCATTTGAACTTCCTGTTTATTTATTTATTTATTTTTTTGAGACAGAGTCTTACTCTGTCACAGGCTCTGTCTGGCTCACTGCACTCCAGTGCAGAGTCACTTGGCTCACTGCAGCCTCTGCCTCCTGAGTTCAAGTGATTCTTTTGCCTCAGCCTCCCAAGTAGCTGGGACTACAGGTGCATACCAACACACCCAGCTAATTTTTGTACTTTTAGTAGAGATGGGGTTTCGCCATGTTAGGCAGGATGATCTCGATCTCCTGACCTCGTGATCTGCCTGCCTCAGCCTCCCAAAGTGCTGGGATTAAAGGCGTGAGCCACCGCGCCCGGCTACTTCCCGTTTCTTTAAGATAAATTTTTGTTATATTCTATTCAAAAGGCGCTCCATTCGTTGCTTTTACTCTTGTATTTAATCAGAAAAAAAAGTTTAGAAACAATGAATTTCATTATTTTGCTAAATAGGTAGCACAAAAACACAAAATACCTTCTTTTCTTTTCCTTTTTTTTTTGAGACGGAGTCTCACTCTGTCACCCAGGCTGGAGTGCAGTGGCACAATCTCAGCTCACTGCAACCTCTGCCTCTCAGGTTCAAGCGATTCTCCTGCCTCAGCCTCCTGAGTAGCTGGGACTACAGGCTTGCGCCACCACGCCCAGCTCATTTTTGTATTTTTAGTAGAGATGGGGTTTTGCCATGTTGGCCAGGCTGGTCCTGAACTCCTGACTTCAGGTGATCCACCCCCCTCAGCCTCCCAAAGTGCTGGGATTACAGGCATGAGCCGCTGCACGCAGCCTCTTTTCAAAATATATATACAATGTGGTATTGTAATTAATATTGTCTCTGCAATAAGAATTTTGCCCAGGAGTAGCTATGACTAAAAGTTTCCACCTTTTGAAATTACTAAATCAAGTATTAAAAAGAATTCATCATTGCTAAATTATCCAGCATTACAAATACTTTTTACTTGTTACTGATCTTATTGCTTTCTGGAAAGACTAAAATTAGATAAAATAAACCCATGAAAACTAAGCTACATCCAAGTTGCCATATGCAATTACAGTAACAAGATACTTGGTTGCCTCACACCCATAATCAGGCTTAACATACACATCTGTAGCCAAAGTGACTTTGGGGCCCTCAGAACTCAGTTCTGAGTACCTGCTTTGGCCTGA
Organism: Colobus angolensis palliatus; assembly: GCF_000951035.1. Lineage (NCBI taxonomy): Eukaryota > Metazoa > Chordata > Mammalia > Primates > Cercopithecidae > Colobus > Colobus angolensis. Next base: position 1,087,216 of record NW_012115500.1, on the reverse strand, counting down.
AGCTGACATGGGAGCTTCTCCCTAGGCTGACACCAGAGATCCGGGTTGGAATTCCAGAGACAAGCAGGGCTGTCTGGCCCATTTGGCTGTATTCATCCCTTAGTCTATTCAGAATGGTTGAGGTATCTGAGGTATCTGAGTCAAAAGACCCAGCTGATTATCCCACTCTAACCCCTGTGACAGCATACCATCGAAGTACTAGAGAGGAAGAGGGGTACTAGCACTATTCTGTTTTTTCTGTCATTCTGACTTAAAAACAGGGAAACACCACTCACCAGTTACTATGGATCTGTCTTCATTGTTAAGAAATGATGGCCATGGCAGTTTCTTTTTTTTTTTTTTTTTTTTTGAGGCGGAATCTCGCTCTGTCGCCGGGACTGGAGTGCAGTGGCCGGATCTCAGCTCACTGCAAGCTCCGCCTCCCGGGTTCACGCCATTCTCCTGCCTCAGCCTCCCGAGTAGCTGGGACTACAGGCGCCCGCCACCTCGCCCGGCTAGTTTTTGTATTTTTAGTAGAGATGGGGTTTCACCGTGTTAGCCAGGATGGTCTCGATCTCCTGACCTCGTGATCCGCCCGTCTCGGCCTCCCAAAGTGCTGGGATTACAGGCTTGAGCCACCGCGCCCGGCCGACAGTTTCTTAAGAAAATATTTTTATGGTATGATATAAAATCACTAACGTTACTTAATTCTCCCATAACTAGGTCACCAAATAAGTATTCACATTGAGGATAATAGGAAACAATGGTGATTTCCAATCTTTCTATTTTATAGGGCTTTCATTAATGTTCAAAACAATTACCAGTGAGGATTTCCTGAAGAAGTACAGATTTCTGTCAACTTTCACCCTACATTCTATATTTCAATAGCATTAGCTGAATGATTCTGGATAATTTTATATAATCTCAAGTCTTTAGTCTTGAGAATTTAAGGGCTTTGATATTGCTTCCTAGCCTAGTATAACCAAGCAAAAGATTACTAACTCGCAAAACAAGTTGAATGATAAGACTTTTAATTTGTTAGACTTAACAGGCAAAGTCCCTATGAGTAGGCAAATCTGCATGTTGAGTTTTTTTCCAGGTTTAGTTTTAGGTTCATTCTCTCTCTCTTTGAAGAACACTGCACAAAGTTATTGTATTAGAGCTCCTTAAAGAAAGAATACAAATTGTTTACAACTAGTTTTTTCATATACACAAAAAAGCACAATTTTAATTTCTATTCCATTCGTAAATTAATGGCAAACCCAGTAACCTAATAAAGCTATTTTAACATGTGCTAAATAATTATTTTATCTATACTCTTGTATATTGATCAAATTATTTACATGCTCTTTAAAAATCTTTTATGAATTGAAAGCTATAACTGTCTCTCTTGAAGTCTATCTGCATCACGTAAGCATTGATCAGTCTTGGGTGATTCATTCATAGCTGCCTGTCTTTGTTGAGTGGTCTTCACAAATCTCAGCAGATTGATGATGGCAGCAGGTGTTACTCCAGGTATACGACTAGCAGCCCCGATCTAAGAATCAATACCACAAGAGAAACATAAGTGAGCTATGCTATGTCAGATCAAATCTATTTTCCTTCAAATAACAATCTGTATAGTTTATACAATATTTTCTTAATTATTATTTTGATGTATTATCAATGTATTACCTCATAAAGTAGATAGAAGAAATATTATTTATGTCTTCATTTTACAAATGGGAAACTGAGGCACAGAAATGTTAAAATAGCTTGTGTAAGATTACATAACTAATAGATGTTAGAGTATCTACTTTTTCTTCCCATTAAACTAAGAAAAACTGTAATCAAGTTCCTTTCTTCAAATATAGGTCCACAGTCCCTTATTTGAAATTCTTGAGGCCAGTCTGGGCAAAATAGTGGGACTCTGTCTCTACAGAAAATTTAAAAAAATTAGGTTAGCACAGTGGTGCACACTTGTAGTACTAGCCACTCAGAAAACAAAGGTGGGAGGATAGCTTGAGCCTGGGAGGTTGAGAATGCAGTGAGCTGTGATTATGCCACTGCACTCCAGCCTGGGTGACAGAGTAAGCCCCTCTCTCAAAAAAATAAAATGAAATGAAATCCTTGAGGCCATATGTTTTTGCAATAAGATACATATAATCCTTGAGGCTGTACATAACGTAACAGCCTCAATAGTGTGTGGGGCAAGCACCCCACATTTTAAATCCTATTAATACTTCTGCAGTGTATTTTTACAGTGAAAGGTATGAATATTCACTCTGAACAGTATAAAGACCATATAGCCTCATGTGAACTGAACTCAGTTTTGCTACCAAATGAGCTTGTGCAAACTTCTGCCAGAGCCTTTTGTATTACGGAATTGTGGGTAAGGGGTTCTGAACTCCTATGACCAGTGCTGTTCAGCTGAACTTTCTGTGATGATGGAAATCTTCTATAACATGTGCACTGCAATAATGCGGTGTCCAGTATGGTTGCCACTAGTCATATGTGGCTACTGGGCACTCGAAATGTGGCTAGTAAGACTGAAGAGCTAAATTTTACATTTAATTTTTTCTTTTCTTTTTTTTTTTTTTGAGACAGGGTCTCACTCTGTCACCCAGGCTGGGATGTAGTAGTACAATCATGACTTGCTGCAGCCTCTACCTCCTGGGCTCAAGTGATCCTCCCACCTCAGCCTCCCAAGTAGCTGGGACTACAGGTGCGTGCCACTGCACCTGGCCTATTTAATTTTAATTAATGTAAATAACCACAATTGGTGAGTGGCTATCATGTTGGGCAGTGTAGCCTATGATTATCCATACAAACATGACCTGAAATCAATAGGAAAGGACAGAGTTATAAAATTTAAGGCTTATTTTCCTGGTTTCTATGATGACTGTTGCTAAGAATACCATGTTATATTAATGAAATCACTCCTCCCTGTAAAAATAGTTTTTTTCAAATTTTTCTACAGTCTGTACTTTTGTAATATGCCCCTTTATTTTATGAACCACTACTAAAAAAAAAAAAATGCCCATTACACTGTGACACACCATCAACTTTTGAGATATTAAAGATGCAACTGGCCAGGCACTGTGGCTCACGCCTGTAATCCCAGGACTTTGAGAGGCCAAGGTGGACGGATCATGAGGTCGGGAGATCGAGTCCATCCCAGCCAACATGGTGAAACCATGTCTCTGCTAAAAATTAAAAAAAAAAAAATTAGCCAAGTGTGGTGGCGCATGCCTGTAGTCCCAGCTACTTGGGAGGCTGAGGTAGGGGAATTGCTTGAACCCAGGAGGCAGAGGTTGCAGTGAGCCGAGATTGTTCCACTGCATTCCAGCTTGGTGACAAAGTGAGACTCCATTTCAAAAAAAAAAAAATGCAATTTTAGAGATGTTAAAGTGTGGAGAAAAGTGTATCTCAGAATCAGTAAGTAAAGTTTATCAGTCTTTAAACATTTATTAGAAGCCCAATACTAATTACTATATAGCAAATTAAAGGTTTATTTGTTTACACAAAGGAACATGCATACACCCTTTCACAATCAGTCTGAAGTATGTGGTGGGGGCACTCTTTGGCTCCCCTCTTTCTCCCATTGGTTCCCAAGGCAACACTATGGAACTCCTAGGGAGGACTCCAAGTAGTGACTTGAAAACCACTAATATGAGTTATATTTTAACCTAGTATGTTTTCCTTTAAGCCATACACGTGTACTATCTTGCATAGTTTGCACTGATGCTTTATCACGTGGCTGGGACTAGAGAATAGTTCCAATCAAACCAATTCTTGACTTCCAGTTATTTAATTAAAGTTAAGCTTTATCATCTCTCATACAGACATACCAACATCTGTCTTAGAAACATAAGAAATGTTTCTTATGTTCTTAGAAACATAAGAAAAAAATTTGAGGTCAAGTTTCTTTTTTTTTTTTTTTGAGACAGGGTCTTGCTCTGTTGCCCAGGCTGGAGTGCACTGGTGCGATCATGGCTCACTGCAGCCTCAGTGTCTTGGGCTCAGGTATCCTCCACCTCAGCCTCCAGAGTAGCTGGCACTGCAGGTGCATGCCACCATGCCCAGCTAATTTTTGTATTTTTGTACAGATGGGGTCTTGCTGTGTTGCCCAGGCTAGAAGTTTCTTATTATTAAATAAAACGTCATATAGCCATTGTAACCCCAGGTTTAAAAACGCACTGCGTCTTTATCTATAACTTGTTTCTATTCCCCTGCCTATTTTTCTTACCGTCTGCGGACGACTAAAATGTAGTTTCTCTCGAACTTCATGGGACAAAGACACATCCCTGATAGTCAAATAATCTATGTCTTTTGGCAGTTGGAGAGCTTCATCTTGCTGAACTCCCTTTATTTCTTGTAGCTGATGGAACAACACTGATTCATAAGTGGCTGGTGAACAAAATCGGAATCATGTTATAATATCCAGATTATATTATACTAACAACTTATATTTATGTAGCCTCTTACAATTTATAAAAAGCTTTTGTGTACATCATCTCATTCAACATTCACTTCATGAGATGGGTTGGGTAGGTGCTCCCTTTTACATAGGAGGAAACTGAAGCTAAGATAAATGGAGTGTCTTGCATATTAACTACAACATTCTGTCTAGTAGTTTAGTGCATGTCCTTTTCAAATATCTGGAAAACTAAAAGTAAAAAAAAGAATTTGTGGCCAGGCGTGGTGGCTTACACCTGTAATACTAACACTTTTGGAGGCTGAGGTGGGCGGACTGTCTGAGCTCAGGAGATCGAGACCAGCATGAGGAACATGGTGAAACGTCACCTCTACTAAAAATACAAAAAATTAGCTGGGCGTGGTGGCATCCACATGTAATCCCAGCTATTCGGGAGGCTAAGACAGGAGAATCGCTTGAACCCAGGAGGTGGAGAGTGCAGTGAGCCGATATAGCGCTACTGCACTCCAGCCTGGGCAACAGAGCGAGACTCCGTCTCAGGAAAAAAAAAAAAAGAAAAGGCTCACTGCAACCTCCTGCCTCAGCCTCCCTAGTAGCTGGGACTATAGGCATGCGTCACCATGCCCCGCTAATTTTTTGTATTTTTAGTAGAGGCGGGGTTTCACCAGGTTAGCCAGGATGGTCTCGATCTCCTGACCTCGTGATCCGCCCGCCTCGGCCTCCCAAAGTGCTGGGATTACAGGCGGCCACCATGCTTGGCTAATTTTTTTGTATTTTTAGTAGAGATGGGGTTTCACCATGTTGGCCAGGTTAGTCTCGAACTCCTGACCTCAGATGATCTGCCCACCTCAGCCTCCTAAAGTGCTGGGATTACAGGCGTGAGCCACTATGCTCAGCTTCAGTATTTTCATAATAAAAATTTTCATTATGGAAAACTTTAAAAAATGCAGAGCAACTACCAAAGACACCTGTGGCTTTGATGGTTTATAAACTCACAAAGAGTATTGTTACAAAGTAAGTCTTTGTCAATGGTAAAGTATTTCAGTATACTGTCAAAGCCAAAGATAGTATTATTTTCTCATTATTAAAACATTAGGTGGGGAGAGTATAAAAAGGAAGTTCAGAGTTAAAAAATATATATATAAATATATACGCTGGGTGCAGTGGCTCACACCTGTAATCCCAGCACTTTGGGAGGCTGAGGTGGGCAGATCACCTGAGGTCAGGAGTTTGAGACCAGCCTGGCCAATGTGATGAAACCCTGTCTCTAATAAAAATACAAAAATTTGCTGGGCCTGGTGGTGGGGCCCTGGTGGCAGGTGCCTGTAATCTTAGCTACTTGGGAGGCTGAGGCAGGAGAATTGCTTGAACCTGGGAGGTGCAGGTTGCAGTGAGCCAAGATCGCACTATTGCACTCCAACCTGGGCAACAAGAGTGAAACTCCGTCTCAAAAAAAAAAAAAAAAAAAAAAAAAAACCACACATACACACACATATATACACATATTCATATATATGCACATTTCAAATAAGTGGTACTATGGAGCCCTCCTATAAAAAATATTTATTTTTGGCCAGGCACAGTGGCTCACGCCTGTAACCCTGCACTTTGGGAGGTTGAGGCGGATGGATCACCTGAGGCCAGGAGTTCCAGACCGGCCTGGCCAACATGGTGAAACCCCGTGTCCACTAAAAAAATTGGCTGGGCGCGGTGGCTCAAGCTTGTAATCCCAGCACTTTGGGAGGCCGAGGCGGGTGGATCACGAGGTCAGGAGTTCCAGACCGGCCTGGCCAACATGGTGAAACCCTGTCTCTATTGAAAATACAAAAATTAGCCAGGTGTGGTGGTGCACACCTGTAATCCTAGCTACTCAGGAGGCTGAGGCAGGAGAATTGCTTGAATCCGGGAGGCGGAGGTTGTGGTGAGCCGAGATCATGCCATTGCACTCCTGACAGAGTAAGACTCCATCTCAAAAAAAAAAAATTAGCCAGATGTGGTGGCATGTACCTGTAATCCCAACTACTTGGGAGGCTGAGGCAGGAGAATCACATGAACCTGGGAGACAGAGGTTGCAGTGAGCCAAGATCGTGCCACTGCACTCCAGCCTGGGTGACAGAGAGACTCCATCTCAAAAAAAAAAAAAAAAAAAAGACACTGAAAACTCAGGAACAGAAGTTAGAAAAGATAAAACACCCTGACGAAATGAAATCCAAACAAGGACATATGCCATATTGCAATTAAGGAAGGAACACTTGGAAAGATTAGAGATAATGAAGAACAGAATTAAAATGTTATATCTTTAAGTCCAAAAAAAAAAAAAAAGGAAAATTGGGATTTAAAAAGGGGGAAAATATACTGGAGACACAGCTCCATGATCAATGCCACCATAATGTGCATAACGTACTTCTAAGCTGCAATGATTGCAGATTTATGCCTTCTGGGGATCTTCTCTCATTCTAATTAAATTTTTTCAAATAGGAAAAATCAATGGTAAAATATATAGATTTCGAATTATGTAAGATCCTTAAGAATATACCTCTGGAGCAAAAATGCTCTATATTAATACCTTTTAGACTCAGAGGCCATATAACTAGAATGACGGACAGAAAAGGACAAAAAACCCTAAGATGTAGCAAGGGACTCTTCAAGTCAGTCCACAGAATTTATAACACTGCTTTATTCATCAAAGGAGTTTCCGCCCGACGCGGTGGCTCACGCCTATGATCCCAGCACTTTGGGAGGCCGAAGCAGAGGGATCACCTGAGGTTGGGAGTTCGTGACCAGCCTGACCAACATGGAGAAAGCCCGTCTCTACTAAAAATACAAAATTAGCCGAGCGTGGTGGCCCATGCCTGTAATCCCAGCTACTCGGGAGGCTGAGGCAGGAGAATTGCTTGAACCCAGGAGGCGGAGGTTGCAGTGAGCCGAGATTACGCCATTTCACCCCAGGCTGGGCAATAAGAGTGATACTCTGTCTCAAAAAAAAAAAAAAAAAAAGTCCTCCAGTCCTGTGAATTAGTCATCCTTTTGCATGCTAGGAACCATGACAGGGATCTCCTGCTTTCTTTTACAGAACTCCCTAAGGAAGAACAAGAGGCCATTATGAGCATGTTTTAAGTCTCTGCAAAATAAACTGATAAAAATGATATAGGGGTTCATAAGTCTTTTTCTTTTTTTTCTTTCTCTCTTTTTCTTTTTTGTAGAGACAGGGTTTTGTCATGTTGACCGGGCGATCTGCCTACCTCGGCCTCCCAAAGTGCCAGGATTACATGAGTGGGCTGCTGTGCTTGGCTGGTTCATAAATATTCTGTCTGATATATATATTTTTTCTCCTAATTTGGTATAATCTACATGTCAACTTTTACCACATAGAAATTTTTGATAGTCACTTCGCAGTTCTACTTCTACTACCCAGTCTGGATGGGCTAAAGCCTCCATGGCCAATGCCTTACCTTTCCTTGGGAGAGGAGAGCAATGTATGCAGATAATGGGGATAATTACTAAAATTCCTAGGCAACTTACCTAGGCCAACAAAAGAACATGCCTAAGTATTAATGTACATAGATCCAGTGAGATTTCCAATAACTTAATTCATTGGCACTTGCTGAGATCAAACTAGTGAGCAAAACTTCAGCTATGTTTAGTCTTCAGAAGCGCTGGTGCTCCTATGACCACTTTAATCCCTTTTATACTGATCTCAGGTCTCCCCTCTTGATATTACAAAGCCCCCACCCCCAACTTGACCCAGACCCTCTCCTAAAATGGACCTAGCTAGGTCACTAGTGAGACACTGTCTCTGAAAAAAAAAAAAAAAAACTGAGAAAAAAACCCCCACAAAGACCTGGAACTACCATACGATGCTGCAATTCCACTTCTGGGTATACATTCAAAAAAACTGAAAGCAGGGGTCAGGTGTATGGTGGGTCATGCCTGTAATCCCAGCACTTTGGGAGGCCGAGGCAGGTGGTCAGGAGTTCGAGACCAGCCTAGCCAACATGGCAAAACCCCATCTTTACTAAAAATACAAAAAGTAGCCAGGTATGGTGGTGGGTGCCTGTAATCCCAGCTACTTGGGAGGCTGAGGCACAAGAATAGCTTGAACCCGGGGACGAAGTTTGCAGTGAGCAGAAAATGCGCCCCTCCAACCTAAGTGACAGAGTGAGACTGTCTCAAAAAAAAAAAAAAAAAAAAACTGCACGTTATGCACATGTACCGTAGAACTTAGTCTCAAAAAAAAAAAAAAAAAAAAAAAAATTGAAAGCAGGGTCTTGAAGATATCTTTGTATACCATGTTTATAGCAGCACTAACATGTATATTAACATTTACATTTACAATAAGGTGAAAGCAACTCAAGTGTCCATCAACAGATGAATGGATAAACACAATGTGGTATATACATAAACTGATTTTAAAAAATGGCAAAAAAATGGATACGATTAAAAAAAAAAGGAGTATCATTCAACCTTAAAAAGGAAGAAAATCCTGTGATGTTACAAGGTAGATGAACCTTGAGGACATTTATTATTATTATTATTGAGAATGGGTCTTGCTCTGTCACGCTGGCTGGAGGGCAGTGGCACAAACAAAGCTTATTGCAGCTCGACTTCCTGGGCTCAAGGGATCCTCCCACCTCAGCCTCTGAAATAGCTGGGAAAACATGTGTGCACCACCATGCCAGCTAATTTTTTGATATTTTTTGTAGAGGTAGGGACCCACTATGTTCTCAACCTTGTCTCAAACTCCTGGGCTCAAGGGATCCTCCCACCTTAGCCTCCCAAAGTGCTAGGATTCCAGGCATGAGCCACCATGCCTGATCTAGAGGACATTATGTTACATGAAATAAGCCAGTCACAAAAACACATACTGTATGAGTCTTTGAGTCTTTTTTTTTTTTTTTTTTTTGAGAGAAGCCTTGCTCTTGTCCCCCAGGTTTGAGTGAAATGGCTTGATGTTGGCTCACTGCAACCTCCGCTTCCTGGGTACAAACGATTCTCCTGCCTCTGCCTCCCAAGTAGCTGGGATTAAGGTGTCTGCCACCATGCCTGGCTAATTTTTGTATTTTTTAGTAGAGACGGGGTTTCACCATGTTGGCCAGGCTAGTCTCAAACTCCTGACCTTAGGTGATCTGCCTGCCTCGGCTTCTCAAAGTGCTGGAATTACAGGCATGAGCCACCGCGCCCGGCCACATACTGTATGATTCTACTTCTGAGTTATCTAAAGTAGCCAAATCCATAGAAACAGAGTAGAATGGGGTTATCAGGGGCTAGGGGAAGGAGAGAAAGGGGGAGTTATTGTCTAATGGGTATAGTATTTGAGTTTTGCAAGATGAAAAAGTCCTGGAGATCTATTTTGCAACCATATAAATATACTTAAACTACTGAGATGTACACTTACAAATAGTTAAGATGGTAATTATGTTCTTTTTTGGGGGGATTATGTCTGTAACCCCAGCACTTTGGGAGTCTGTAACCCCCAGCACTAGGAGGATCACTTGAGCCCCAGAATTTGAGATAGTTTTAAAATAATCTGTTCACAAGGCTTTGAGCTATTCTCAGCTCCAAACTTCAAGACCTGCTTTGAATCAGGCCTAAGCCTCAGAGTACAGAGCTCTGGCAAAGAATGGGTAAGTTAGCATACTTCAACAAAGCCAGGAGGGAATTTCTGAGCTACCTACGACATCAACACATTTCCCTGTAATCCTGATGGGAAATGTGTGTATACGTATTATGCATAGGTGCACATGTACATGCATTTGTGTATCTCTTCTGTTAAATGCCTGTTCAGAGTCAGGTTCAACTGGTCAGTGCTTACTACATAGTCTGGCATGTATGCAGCAAGCGTATTTTTAACCAGATTTTAAAATCTTTTAAGGTTTATATGTCTGGGCATTGATCAAGTGAGTTCATTAAGAAAGGCTAAGGCCAGGCACAGTGGGTCACACCTGTAATTCCAGCACTTTGGGAGGCCAAGGCAGGCAGATCACGAGGTAAGGAGATTGAGACCATCCTGGCTAACATGGTGAAACCCTGTCTCTACTAAAAATACAAACAAAAATTAGCCAGGCGTGGTGGCAAGTGCCTCTAGTCTCAGTTACTCAGGAGGCTGAGGCAGGAGAATCACTTGAACCCAGGAGGCAGAGGTTGTAGTGAGCCAAGATCGCGCCACTGCACTCCAGCCTGGGTGACAGAGGGAGACTCTGTTTAAAAAAAAAAAAAAAAAAGTCTAAGGGGTAGACTGCAAATATTCTCAAATCAAATATGTAGACTGATTCCTCCTGAAGGGAAATATGCCTGAATTAAAAAGGAATCTGGCCAAATTACCTTTTAAACTTACCTTTTTAAAAAAAATCCATCTAAACAAAATGGCTACTCGTGGGACTGGTATGGTAAAAACATAGGTGATATGTTTTCTTTGTTCATCATTTTATTCATCAGTTAGATCTGAGACTGCTGAAAACGATCACTTCCCACACTCTCAGTATTCCTCAATACGCATTAGTCACATTCAATGCAAGTTCCTATTTATTATATGAATTAGTATAATATTTGTTATAACAGAAAACACAGTGTTATATAAATTCTTTTTTTTTTTTGATACAGAGACTCACTGTGTTACACAGACTGGAGTGCAGTGTTGTGATTTCGGCTCACTCCAACTTCTGCCTTCTAAGTTCAAGTGATTCTCCACCCTCAGCCTCCTGAATAGCTGGGATGACAGGTGTGCTTCACCACGCCTGGCTAATTTTTGTATTTTTAGTAGACACAGGGTTTTGCCATGTCTTGATTTCTGGCCTCAAGTGATCCGCCCACCTCAGCCTCCCAAAGTGCTGGGATTACAGGCATGAGCCACTATGCCTGGCCTGTGTTATAAATTCTTTGTTCAACTTTTGAAATACTGTGAACCTTCCTAAATTTAAACAAATGAATAAACAGCTGGAGAAATGAGTCAATTTTAAACTGCTTACACTACAACCATTTCCTGGTGCTAGTTAGCTGGTAAACAAATATATCCACTGCTATAGTCTGAATGTTGGTGGTATCCCCCACTTAAATTCATATGTTGGAATTTAATACTCAATGATAGTTTTTAGAGGTGGGGCCCTTAGGAGGTGATTAGGGCATGAAGGTTCTGGCGCTCATAAGTGGGATTAGTGCCCCTGTAAAAGAGGGTTGGGGAGCTTTTTGCCCTTTTGCCATGTGAGAACACAGCAAGAAGGCACCATGTTGCAAGTAAAGAGCAAGCCCTCACCAGACACTTAATCTGCTGGTGCCTTGATCTTGGACTTCAGTCTCCAAAACTGTCAGCAATAAATTACTGTTGTTTATAAATTATCCAGTCTATGGTGTTTTGTTATAGCAGTCTGAATGGAGAAAGATATCCACCATCCTTATTTGTGAATGAGGCTGTCATTTCTATGAATGAGATCCCCTGATATGGAGGATGATTATGCAAATTCTTCAAAACCTGCTGTTACTATTATTAAAAATCTGTTTCATTGGTGGTGCTAGTGCTTTGGGAAACCCTCATGAAAATAAAAACTTGGGCCAGGCATGGTGGCTCATGCCTGTAATCCCAGCACTTTGGGAGGCCAAGGCAGGTGGATCGCTTGAGGTCAGGAGTTC
>NW_012115500.1:1068252-1073761 GCF_000951035.1 Colobus angolensis palliatus | reverse complement strand
CCACAAAAGGACAAAGACTATATGATTCTATATATATGTGATTTTTTCTTTTCTTTGAGACAGGGTCTCACCCTGTCACCCAGGCTGGAGTGCAGAGGCACCATCTTGGCTTACTACAACCTCTGCCTCCTAGGTTCAAGTGATTCTCCTGCCTCAACCTCCCAAGTAGCTGGGATTATAGGCATGTGCTACCACACCCAGCTAATGCTTGTATTTTTAGCAGAGATGGGATTTCACCATGTTGGCCAGGCAGGTCTCTAACTCCTGACCTCAAGTGATCTGACTGCCTTGGCCTCCCAAAATGCTGGGATTATAGGTGTGAGCCACTGCATCCAGCCATATATTTTTTAGTACTTAGAAAACAGATGAGTTACAGCTAAAGGATTTTGAAAAGAAGCCAAAAACAAGCTACATTCATTTGAAATGTGTAGTAGGAACACATCGGTAATGTCTCTCTGAAATGACCTTATTTTTCTATGAAAAGTGAGAAAGGTCTATATTAAAAATGATACCTGACAGGCAGACTTCTACTAGTACTTATAGAAACCTCTGGGATTAAGTTCTTCCATTTAGAGCTCGAAAACTCAATAAATTTCAACACAGAAATGCCTTCTTCTAAAGAAGACTTCATCCAACAAGCTCTTTCATATCGTTGTTGGGACACACAGCCAGCGTCTTTATACCCTAGGGAAGGGAGAAAGAGAATATAATGAGAAGTGTGGTTTTTAAAGCAAATTTTTTTGTAGGGACAGGGTCTCACTATGTTGCCCAGGCTGGTCTTAAACTCCTGGCCTCAAGTGATCCTCTTGCCCTGGTCTCCCAAACTGCTTAGATTATAGGTGTGAGCCACCATGCCTGGCTGGATTGCAGGACTCAGGAAAGAGTTACCTCGCAGTGTGAGCCGGATGTCAGCATTATCAGGGCGCAGTGACAAACGGAACTCTACTCGGCTGGTAAACATGCGGTATGGTTCGCTGGTGCCCAGAGTGGTGAGGTCATCAATCAAGACTCCTATGTAACCTTCTGTTCGGCTAACCACAAAGGGAGGCTTGCGACTGACCCGAAGACTGGCGTTGATTCCAGCTATCACACCCTACAAGAGCACTATAATGTTTAAAAGGCCATTATGAACTGAACAAAGGGCTATCTCATTCAGAACACTACCCGGAAACAATGGCATGGGACACAAAGAAAGCAAGTATTGCCCCTAAGGGATATAATAAAAGAGGTAGAAAATATGATCCATATTCAGAAATAGAATATGGGTAATATATCACTTTAGAAGGCTATGATTCATTGTTTTCAGAGATATCTATCTAATCTTCCTGATAAGCCTCTGCAGGGACTAATCTTTTTTTAATCCAGAGACAGGGTCTTCCTCTGTCACCTAGGCTGGAGTGTAGTGGCATAATCTTGGCTCACTGCAGCCTCGACTTCCTGAGTTTAAGCAATCCTCCCACCTCATCCTCCCAAGTAGCTGGGACTATAGGCACATGCCATCACACCTGGCTAATTTTTACATATTTTTGTAGAGATGGGGTCTCACTACATTGCTCAGGCTGGTCTCTAACTCCTGGGTCAAGCAATTCTCTCTCCTCAGCCTCCCAGAGTGCTGGGATTACAGGTGTGTGCCACCATGCCCAGCCGGTTAATCTTTTTTTAAAACCCACCTGTGACATTTCTCTAGCCTTTTCCCACTGCAAATAAAAATAATTTCTGACTTCCAAGGAATAATAATATAATAATTCCTAATGAAGTATATTAAAATAAATTTTAAACTCCAGAATCAATACATCTAATCAAAATACAGTATCACATAGGAGCTCAGAAAAGAGTAATAAAGCCATAATGTTTTAATAATCCTATTATTGGCAGGGCGAGGTGGTTCACACCTGTAATCCCAGCACGCTGGGAGGCCAAGGCAGGTGGATCACCTGAGGTCAGGAGTTTGAGACCAGCCTGGCCAACACAGTGAAATCATATCTCCACTAAAAATGCAAAAACTAGCTGGGTGTTGTGGTGCATGCCTGCAGTCCCAGCTACTCGGGAGGGCTGAGGCAGGAGGATCCCTTGAACCTGGGAGATGATATCACTGCACTCCAGCCTGGCAACAGGGCAAGACTCTGTCTCAAAAACAAAAACAAAAACAAAAAAGATCCTATTATCTACAAAAGCCATCTCCAAACACCCCGAAACAGAAATTGCCTTCTATTAGTATGAGTTGTATCTAAGATCTATATAGTTAACACAACAGACATTAAAAGGAGAAATACCAGTTAAATAGTCCCTTTCGGCCAGGCGTGGTCGCTCATGCCTGTAATCCCAGCACTTTAGGAGGCTGAGGCGGGCGGATTATGAGGTCAGGAGATTGAGACCATTCTGGCTAACACAGTGAAACCCCGTCTCTACTAAAGAATACAAAAAATACAGTAACTATAGGCAAGCGCCTATAGTCCCAGCTACTCGGGAGGCTGAGGCAGGAGAATGGCGTGAACGCAGGAGGCGGAGGTTGCAGTGAGCCAAGACTGTACCACTGCACTCCAGCCTGGGAGACAGAGCAAGACTCCATCTCAAAAAAAAAAAAAAATTGTCCCTTTCAGTTTACATTAACATTTTAACAACTTCTTACTTGAGCTGCAGCTTCTTCATAACCAGTGGTGCCATTGATCTGTCCAGCAAAGAAGAGTCGTTGAACCAAGTGAGTCTCCAGGGAAGGAGTGATCTGACGGGGGTCTAAGTAATCATACTGAACACCATAGCCTGACCAAAGAATAAAGACATTAAATAAGTAAATACAGAGCTGGATTTGCTCAAGGTAGAGATGCAAACATTACCCTTAAATGCCCTTTAAAAACAGACTATTTAGGTCGGGAGCAGTGGCTCACACCTATAATCCCAGCACTTTGGGAGGCTGAGGTGGGTGGATCACCTGAGGTCGGGAGTTCGAGACCAGCCTGACCAACATGGAGAAACCCTGTCTCTACTAAAAATACAAAATTAGTCAGACATGGTGATGCATGCCTATAATCCCAGCTACTCAGGAGGCTGAGGCAGGAGAATCACTTGAACCTGGGAGGGAGAGGTTGTGGTGAGCCAAGATCGCGCCATTGCACTCCATCCTGGGCAACAAGAGCAAAACTCTGTCTCAAAACAAACAAACAAACAAACAAAAAACAGCCTATTTAAAACATACAGGTGTTGGGCTTCATCTTCTGAGGCTCTGAGCAACAATGACTGTAGCTAAGGCCTCCTTACTGACCATTAAAACAATGACGATTTTATACTGAAGGGCAGCTGTGATCCTCTTTACCTGGCTGAATCACTTTAGCTTTCTCCAAGCCTCTGATACATGTGATCATTTTCTCTTGTAACTCAGCTGGTAGCGTCACAGATAACCCCTGTGGGTAGATAAGGTCAGAATCCATTCCTTCAGGTTCCAACCAAACCTGATGTAGACGGTTTGGAAAACGCAAAACTTTTGATTCAATGGAGGGACAGTATCTAGAACAGAACATTTAAATAAACTTGAAATGAACAAAAGAGGATTGACATCATTCCTTAAAGTAATTGAGCACTGACATTTTGTCCTTACCGAGGTCCTCTTGTTGTTTCCTTAACATGACTATTAAGGTGAAGGTTCTTAAGGACAATCTCATCCACTCTAGGGTTGGTGTGAGTCAAGTAACATGGCAGCTGATCTTCTGGCTGAAAAACAGTAACCAGATGCAATACTGATTTGCTTCTCTACTAGTTTCTCTCTTATCCAAATAAATTCCACATGATATGTACTGATTTTAACAGACACCAAACTTGTACATAATGCCTAGTATTACTTATGAAGTATTCTTGCCAAAAATAAACATCCCAAAAGATGAAGTTAAAATTTAAGCAAACCTCTAAATCTAACCCGTAGTTTAATTTTTTTTTTTAGATGGAGTCTCACTCTGTTGCCCAGGCTGGAGCGCAGTAGCGTGATCTCAGCTCACTGCAACCTCCGTGTCCCAGGTTCAAGCAATTCTCCCGCCTCAGCCTCCCGAGTAGCTGGGATCACAGGCAGGCACCACTACGCCCAGCTCATTATTGTATTTTTGGTAGAGACAGGGTTTCACCACGTTGGTCAAGCTGGTCTCAAACTCCTGACCTCAGGTGATCCACCTGCCTCAGCCTCCCAAAGTGCTGGCATTACAGGCGTGAGTCACCACGCCTGGCCGTAACCGGTAGTTTAAAGGAAATAGTTTAGAGGAACACGATTAAGTCATCAGAGGGATACAATCAGACACATGAAGCATGAGGGAAATTTTAGAGAACAAATGACTCAATTTCTACCATATGTAATACTTAAAAGAGAAAAAAAAGGAGGGAGCCTGTTATAAAACTAAGGCAGGATAGGTAGTCAAAGAAGTAACCATGTTCTTGGGAGGCAGCAACCATGGTGACCATACAATCAGCACAGTAAACCTCAGTATTCGCATAATTGAGCTCATTTAAGCAATGCTATCTTCAGTAGGGACTCTGCCCTGTAGAGAGCATGTGCACTTTGATTTTACTTGTCCTCAAACTGACCCTTTACTCATTTTAATAGTAAAAGACACACCCGTGGATGGAGATTTAAGATGCTAATGAGACATGTGATGTATGAACAAGCATGTACGGCTACTTACTACACATGTGCACTCAGAAGACCACCCAGAACATGCTTACAAGTAAAAACTCTTTCTACCTCCTATTAATAAGCACGTAAAACTCCCATATAGGGAGTCTCCTTAGTGCCAGTATTTGAGTATTTGATTTCTCATTCTTAATGAGCAAGCAGTCCACCCTGAATTCTTGCTCTCAGGGTGTACTGCCTATTATGCAATTAACTTTTAAAATATTATTTTTCTTTTGCAACAAATTACTCTATGCCACACTTCTTTTGCTGTGTGTCTCCTGTTTAAACTCTTTTAAACTAAGAAAACCAGAACTGAGGTATCACAACAGTCATCAACAAAACATATCACCAATAAGGTCCCCAGTTCAAATAAAACAACTATAAAAAACATTTTGAGGCAAATAGAGAAAACTGAATACTGAGTGCAAGATGATGTTAGGAAATTATGGTTTTTTTTTTTTTAGAAACAAGGTCTCATTCTGTCCCCCAGGCTGGAATGCAATGGCTTGATCATAGCTCATTACAGCCTTCAATTTCTGGACTCAAGCAATCCCCCACCTTAGCCTCCCCAGTAGCTGGGACTACAAGTGAAAGCCACCATGCCCAGCTAATTTTTAAGTTTTTTGTAGAGACAGGGTCTCACTATGTTACCTAGGCTGGTCTCAATCTCCTGACCTCAAGCGATCCTCCCAACTTGGCCTCTCAAAGTGCTGACAGCTACTGTGAGCCACTGTGCCCAGCCCAGAAATTTTGTTTTGCTAGGTATAGTAATAGTCTTGTAGTTACTTTCTTTTATTCTTTTTTTTTTTTTTTTTTGAGACAGTCTCACCCTGTCACCCAGGCTGGAGTGCAATGGTG
>NW_012115500.1:1063057-1067749 GCF_000951035.1 Colobus angolensis palliatus | reverse complement strand
CAGCCTCCTGAGCAGCTGGGATTACAGGCGCATGCCACCATGCCCAGCTAATTTTTGTATTTTTAGTAGAGGTGGGGTTTCACCATATTGGGCAAGCTGGTCTTGAACTCCTGACCTCAAGTGATCCACCTGCCTTGGCCTCCTAAAGTGCTAGGATTACAGGTGTGAGTCACTGCACCCAGACTCTTTCCTGTCTTTAAAAAATTTTTTTGGTCAGGCGCAGTGGCTCATGCTTGTAATCCTAACACTTTGGGAGGCCAAGGCGGGTGGATCATTTGAGATCAGGAGTTCAAAACCAGCCTGCTCAACATGGTGAAACCCTGTCTATTTCACTGACTAATACAAAAATTACCCAGGCGTGTTGGCAGGTGCCTGTAATCCCAGCTACTGAGGAGGCTGAGGCATCAGAACTGATTGAACCCAGAAGGCAAGCTTGCAGTAAGCCGAGATTGCACCACTGCACTCCAGCCTGGGGAATAGTGTGAGACTCCTTCTCAAAAAAAAAAAAAAATTTTTTTTAAATTTTACTGTCCCTGCATCAACTCTGAATTTCATCATTGCATAAGGGTTATATAAAAGGATGTCTTTGTGCTTAGTTGAGATATACGCTTAAGGCAAGAGCTCATGATCTCTGCAATTTACTCCCAAATATTCCAGAAAAAGAGAATAAGAATAAATGTGTATATTACTGTCTTACACAGTAAATATGGACATAAATTGATATGTCTATATACAGAAATAAATATGGTAAAATATTAACAATGAGTGACTTTCAATGATTTATAGGAGTTTGTTGTAATAGTCTTACAAGTTTTCCGTAAGTTCGATGTTGCTTACTTTTTCTTTTTCTCTGTCTTTTTAAAAAAATTTGTTTATATGTGTTGAGGGTCAACTGTCTTTTTTTTTTTTTGAAATGGAGTCTTACTCTGTTGCCCAGGCTGGAGGCTGGAGTGCAGTGGCACAATCACAGCTCACTGCAACCTCCACCTCCCAGGTTCAAGCAATTTTCCTGCCTCAAGCTCCCACGTAGCTGGGATTACAGGCATGAGCCACCATGTCCGGCTAATTTATTTTTATTTTTAATTTTTAGTAGAGACAGCGTTTAACCATGTTGGCCAGACTGGTCTGGAACTCCTGACCTCAAGTGATCCACCCACCTTGGCCTCCCAAACTGCTGGGATTACAGGCTTGAGCCACCGCGCGCAGCCGAGGGTTAACTTTCAATAGATCGCAGTGAGGTAGTTGCTCTGCTGTATCTGAAACCCCATCCCAGAAGCAGTTAATATAAGAATGGTTCAGTGTCAGGTTCTCCACAAAAATGCGTTGCATGACGGGCAAGGGGGTAGCTGCCTTTCCAGCAGCACCACCTGATATTGTTTCAAAAAGCTTAATTTAGGCTGGGCATGATGGCTTATGCCTATAATCCCAGCATTTTGGCAGGCTGAAGGTGGATCACCTGAGGTCAAGAGTTTGAGACCAGTCGGGTGCAGTGGCTCACGCCTATAATCCCAACACTTTGGGAGGCCGAGGCGGGCAGATCACCTGAGGTCGGGAGTTCGTGACCAGCCTGACCAACGTGGAGAAAACCCATCTCTATTAAAAATACAAAATTAGCCAGATGCAGTGGCGCATACCTGTAATCCCAGCTACTCAAGAAGCTGAGGTGGGAGAATCGCTTGAACCTGGGAGGTGGACGTTGCAGTGAGCCGAGATCGCGCTGTTGCACTCCATCCTGGACAACAAGAGTGAAATGCTGTCTCAGAAAAAAAAGAGTTCAAGACCAGCCTGATCAACATGGTGAAATCCTGTCTCTACTAAAAATATAAAAACAAATTAGCCGGGCATGGCGGTGGGCACCTGTAATCCCAGCTACTAGGAAGGCTGAGGCAGGAGCATCACTTGAACCCAGGGGGCAGAGGCTGCAGTGAGCTGAGATCGCCCTATTGTACCACAGCCTGGGCAACAAGACTGAATCTCCATCTCAAAAAAACAAAACAAAACAAAAAATGCTTATTTGATCAGGCGCAGTGGCTCATGCCTGTAATCCCAGCACTTTGAGAGGCTGAGGTGGGTGGATGGCTTAAGCCCAAAAGTACGAGACCAGCCTGGATAATATGGCAAGACGCTGTCTCTATTAAAAATAATAATAAATGACTTTGGGAGGCCGAGACGGGCGGATCACAAGGTCAGGAGATTGAGACCATCCTGATGAACACGGTGAAACCCCGTCTCTACTAAAAAATACAAAAAAATAGCCGGGTGAGGTGGCGGGCGCCTGTAGTCCCAGCTACTCGGGAGGCTGAGGCAGGAGAATGGCGTAAACCCGGGAGGCGGAGCTTGCAGTGAGCTGAGGTCCGGCCACTGCACTCCAGCCTGGACGACAGAGCAAGACTCCGTCTCAAAAAAAAAAAAAAAAAAAAATAATAATAATAAAATGAAAAAAATTTTTTAATAAAAGCTTAATTTACAAAATTTGTAAGGTTATAAAAGTAATGAAATTTAAGATTTGCCAGGCACGGTGGCTCACGCCTGTAATGCTAGCACTTTGGGAGGCTGAGGAGGGCGGATCACCTGGATCAACTGAGGTCATGAGTTCAAGACCAGTCTGGCCAACATGGCAAAACCCCGTCTCTATTAAAAATACAAAAATTAGCCAGTGTGGTGGCAGGAGCCTGTAATCCCAGCTACTCAAGAGGCTGAGGCAAGAGAATTGCTTGAACCCAGGAGGCAGAGGTTGCAGCGAGTCGAGATCGCGCCATTGCACTCCAGCCTGGGCAACAATGGCAAAACTCCATCTCAAAAAAAAGAAAAAAAAAAAAAGTCGGGCGCAGTGGCTCATAGCTGCAATCTCAGCACCAGCACTTTGGGAGGTTGAGGCAGGAGGATCACCTGAGGTCAGGAGTTCAAAACCAGTCTGGCCAACATGGTGAAACCCCGTCTCTACAAAACTATAAAAATTAGCCGGGCATGATGGCAGGTGCCTGCAATCCCAGCTACTAGGGAGGCTGAGGTGGGAGAATTGCTTGAACCCAGGATGCAGAGATTGCAGTGAGCCAAGATTTCGCCACTGCATTCCAGCAGGGTAAGAGAGTGAGATGGTCTCAAAAAAAAAAAAGAAATTTACAATTTATGGGGAAATACCCAGTTAGCCAAGTTAGCCAATCCCTTTTAGATAGATTACTTCTTTAGGCTGAGCGCAGTGGCTCATGCCTATAATCCCAGCACTTTGAGAAGCTGAAATGGGTAGATCACGAGGTCAGGAGTTTGAGACCAGCCTGGCCAATATGGTAAAACCCCATCTCTACTAAAAATATGAAAATTAGCTGGGCATGGTGGTGCACACCTGTATACTCGGGAGGCTGAGGCAGAAGAATTGCTTGAACCCAGGAGGCAGAGGTTGCAGTGAGCTGAGATCATGCCACTGCTCTCCAGTCTAGGTGACAGAGCAAGTCTCCATCTCAAAAAAAAAAAAAAAAAAAAAAGGATTGCTTATTTGGCTGAGTTCGGTGGTTTACACCTGTAATCCTAGCACTTTGGGAGGCCAAGGCGGGTAGAACCTTTGAGCCCAGGAGTACAAGACCAGCCTGGGCAACATAGTGAGACCCCATTTCTCAAAAAAATTTAAAAAATTAGCCAGGCACAATGGCTCACACCTATGGTCTCAGTTACTCGAGGGGGTTGAGGTGGGAGGATCACTTGATCCCAGGAGGTCAAGGCTGTAGTGACCCATAATTGTACCACTGCACTCCAGCCTGGGTGACAAGGTGAGACCCTATCTCAAAAAAAAAAAAAAAAATCACTTTTTTGCACTATAAGCAATAGTGCTATAAAGTGAACTACTGCCAAAAAAAAAGTTACAATACTTCCTGCTGTGAATAGCCAATATCAGCTGTAAGCCAGGTTTTCATAAAGTATCTTACCTTAATCCATACTGTCTCATTGGTAAAGCTGAATGGTACGGATGGATTGTCCGGTGTCTGCTTGTTTAGAATACTGAAATTAATGGAGTCTTTGGCAATTCGCGGTGGAGTCCCAGTCTTCAACCTTCCCACCACAAACCCTAACTTCTCCAGCGTCTGAGCCAATCCTATAGAAGGCTGATCCCCTAAACGTCCTGCTGGATGCATCTCCAATCCAATTACAATCATGCCTCTCAGAAATGTCCCAGTAGTCAGAATCACACTCTCTGCATATACTGTGCTTCCATCCACTAAACAACAAGAAAAAAGAATAAAGTCATTATCTATCTATCTATCTAAGACGAAGACTCGCTCTATCGCCAGGCTGGAGTGCAGGGGTGCAATCTCGGCTCACTGAAACCTCTGCCTCCCATGTTCAAGCAATTCTCCTGCCTCAGCCTCCCGAATAACTGAGATTACAGGCATGTGCCACCACACTCAGCTAGTTTTGTATTTTTAGTAGAGATGGGGTTTCTCCACGTTGGTCAGGCTGGTCTTGAACTCCTGACCTCAGGTGACCCACCCACCTCAGCCTCCCAAAGTGCTGGGATTACAGGCGTGAATCACCGCACCTGGCCTAACGTCATTTTTCAATTGTTACCATGGATAAAAATGGAATGTGATTATTTTTTATTAGAACTACAGAAAAACTATCAGTCTTTAGAAACTTGAGAATCATATTTAATATTTTTGTTTTTTCAAGCCGTATCGACACAACAGACATATAAAAAAA
>NW_012115500.1:1055042-1062102 GCF_000951035.1 Colobus angolensis palliatus | reverse complement strand
AAAGATAGAAAGTGGTTAAAAGAATGGTAACTCACCAACTCACCTAGCAGAGAGGAGACAGCTATAACTTAAGTATTAATATCTGAAGAGAAGATATCAATGAGAATGAACAAATTTGCCCTGCAAAGGCTCAGAAATTGGAGAACTGAGAATAAGAACTGAGGAGGAATGTAGAAATGAAACCTGGGTCAGAAAATAAAATAAACAGCTGACATTTGCACATTAAGGTTTTGTTCTCAGATAGCTCTACCTTACAGTAAAATGGAGGTTTATTCTTCAGGTAATGGGGACTTTTTGTTTAATGGGTACAGAATTTTAATTTGGGATGATGAAAAAGTTCAAGAGACAACTGGTGGTGATCGGTGCACAATACTGTCAATGTACTTAATAGTACTGAATTGTACACTTAAAAATGGTTAAAATGGTACATTTTATGGTTTGTATATTTTACCACAAAAAATTGTTACTGTTGGGTCTATAAAATATGGACAGGGTCACAAAATAGCATTTAAAGATATTAAATTAAATTGGCCAGGCGCAGTGGCTCATGACTATAACACCAACATTTTGAGAGACTGGGGAAGGAAGATCACTTCAGCCCAGGGGTTCAAGACCAGTCCTGGCAACATAGTGAGACTCCCATCTCTACAAAAAAATAATAATAATAATAAATCAGCCAGAGGTGGTGACACATGCTTGTGGTCCCAGCTACACAGGAGGCTGAGGCAGGACGATGACTTGGGCCCAGGTGGTCGAGGCTACAGTGAGCTGTGATCATGCCACTGCACTCCAGCCTAAGCAATAGGGCAAGAACTTGTCTCAAAAATAAATAAATAAACAATTGAAGGGTATAAACTTAAATACTAATAAAAACAATATAACCATTAAATCTGGAAAATAAAGAAAGTCGGAGGAGAAAAGGAAATGAAAGTAAAACTAGTAATTGTTACTTGAGGGAAGTCAGTGAGCATATTATATTATATATAAAATCATAGCTTTCAAGGTAACCATCAGAACAAACCCACAAACTTAAAAAAAAAAAAAAAAAGCATGGTCTCCAAAAGCAAAGCAAACACAGATTAAGGTTTTTTTGTTTTAAAAAAAGTACAGAGAACAGTGTGTTTGTGTATAATATGCTATGATTTTGTGAAAACAATAAAAAATATGTATACATATGCATGAAGACACGTACATATGCCTAGGTAGAAAGACTACATAAGACATTAACAAAGCAAATGCTCCTGAGAAAGAAAACTGGCTGGTTGAGGGGACAAAGTGAAGGAGACAGACTATCTTTTTTTCCTTTTGAGAGAGACTCTTGCTCTCACTCAGGCTGGAATGTAGTAGTGAGATCTCAGCTCATTGCAACCTCCACCTCCCAGGTTCAAGTGATTCTCCTGCCTCAGCCTCCTGAGTAGCTGGGACTACAGGTGTGAGCTATCATGGCTGTCTCATTTTTGTATTTTTAGTAGAGACAAGTTTCACCATGTTGGCCAGACTAGTCTCAAACTCCCAACCTTAGATGATCCACCTGCCTCAGCCTCCCAAAGTGCTGGGATTACAGGTGTGAGCTACAACGCCCAGCTAAGACAGACTATCTTTTCACTCTATATGCTTTTTGTAGCTTTTAAGTTGTTTGCCCTAAGTATGTATTTCCCAATCAAGAAAATTAATCTATAATAAAAATGAAAATGGGAATTAAGATATGTACTTTAAAAGATGACACTCCCGGGCTGGGCACGGTGGCTCACGCTTGTAATCCCAGCACTTTGGGAGGCCAAGGTGGGCATACCACGACGTCAGGAGATCGAGACCATCCTGGCTAACGTGGTGAAACCCTGTCTCTACTAAAAATACAAAAAATTAGCCAGGCATGGTGGCATGCGCCTGTAGTCCCAGCTACTTGAGAGGCTGAGGCACGAGAATCGCTTGAACCCAGGGGACAGAGGTTGCAGTAAGCTGAGATCGCGCCACTGCACTCCAGCCTGGGCTACACAGCGAGACTCTGTCTCAAAAATAAAAATAAATAAATAAATAAATAAATAAATAAATAAAATAAAAGATGACAGTCCCTGGCACAGCCTCTCTTACCATTTTGTTCCCAAAATGCTAGTGAGCAGCCATATTATTCTCTTAGGTGGAAGACTGATTCTTCTGAGAACTAACACACATTGATATTTGAGAATTCACCAGTCCAAAAGGCTGGTTCAAGTCTTTTGTTTTCTTTTTTTTTTTTTTGCGACGGAGTTTCACTCTTGTTGCCCAGGCTGGAGTGCAGTGGCACTATCACGGGTTACTACAACCTGCATCTCCAGGGTTCAAGTGGTTCTCCTGCCTCAGCCTCCCAAGTGGCTGGGATTACAGGCATGCGCCACCACACCTGAGTAATTTTGTATTTTTAGTAGAGATGGGGTTTCTCCATGTTGGTCAGGTTGGTCTCAAACTCCCAACCTCAGGTGATCCACCCACCTCGGCCTCCTAAAGTGCTAGGATTACAGGTGTGAGCCACTGTGCCTGGCAGTTCAAGTTTTAATCACCTCCAGAATTAGCCAGGCAATAAAATTAACTGTGTATACATAAATCCTCCAGTCAGTGTTTTAGTGCCTTATTTATTTATTTAGAGATGGAGTCTCACTCTTGTTGCCCAGGCTGGAGTGCAGTAACCTCCGCCTCCTGGGTTCAAGTGATTCTCCTGCCTCAGCCTGCCCTCTGAGTAGCTGGAATTACAGGTGCATGCCACCACACCCAGCTAATTTTTGTATTTTTAGTAGAGACAGGTTCATCATGTTGGCCAGGCTAGTCTCGAACTCCTGACCTCAGGTGATCTGCCCGCCTCGACCTCCCAAAGTGCTGAGATTACAGGCGTGAGCCACCGTGCCCGGCCTAGTGCTTCATTTAAAAATATAATAGGCTGGGCATGGTGGCTCACGCCTATAATCCCAACACTTTGGGTGACTGAGGTGGGAGGACACTTGAGCCTAGGAGTTCAAGACCAGCCTAGGCAACATAGGGAGGCAACCTAGGGAGATCCCACATCTCCAAAAAAATTAAAAATAAGCTGGGTGTGGTGGTGTACACGTATAGTCCCAACTACTTGGGAGATTAAAGCGGGAGGATCACCTCTGGAAGGTGGAGGCTGCAGTGAGCCATCATAGTGCCACTCACTGCACTCCAACTGGAGTGACAGAGTAAGACCCTGTCTCCAAAACCAAAAACGCAAAAACGTAAAGAGAAAACCAAAGTTCACTAGATATTTAAAGGAAGTTGTGTACATGAAAGAGAGCAGCCCAAACACATAAACAGAAGTAAAAAATCTGGAGAAGGCCAGGGGTGGTGGCTCACACCTATAATACCACCCCTTTGGGAGGTGGAGGTAGACGGATCACTTGAGGTCAGGAGTTCGAGACCAGACTGGCCAATATGGTGAAACCTTGTCTCCACTAAAAACACAAAAATTAGCTGGGCATGGTTGCTGGTGTCTGTAATCCCAACTACTTGGGAGGCTGAGGCAGGAGAATTGCTTGAACCCAGGAGATGGAGGTTGCAGTGAGCCAAGATCGTATCACTGCACTCCAGCCTGGGTGACAGAGTAAGACTCTGTCTCAATAAATAAGTAAATAAATAAATAAATAAAATACAACAATTATTAACTCAAGGCAAAACCAAGTACATGAAAGGGACAAACATAATACACTTCTGTGCAGTAAACGATACTTAGTCAACAATGTAAATACTATCAACCAAAAATTATGGTATAATTATATCAGAAGGAGAAAGGGAAGGAAAGTTGGATATTAAAGAGAATTACCATAATAATAAGTTAATAGGCTGGGCACAGTGGCTCACGCCTATAATCCCAGCACTTTCGGACACTGAGGCGGGCGGTTCGTTTGAGGTCAGGAGTTCAAGACCAGCCTGACCAATATGGTGAAACCCTGTCTCTACTGAAAATACAAAAAATTAGCCGGGCATGGTGGCAGGCGCTTGTAATCCCAGCTACTTGGGAGGCTGAGGCAGGAGAATCGCTTGAACCTGGGAGGGGAACGTTGCAGTGAGCTGAGATGGTACCACTGCACTCCAGCCTGGGTGACAGAGCCAGATTCCGTCTCAAAAAATGTTAATAGATGGCTGGGTGCGGTGGCTCATGGCTGTAATCCCAGCACTTTGGGAGGGCAAGACGGCTGGATCATGAGGTCAGGAGATCGAGACTATTCTGGGCAACGTGGTGAAACCCCATCTCTACTAAAAATACAAAAATTAGCTGGGCATGGTGGTACATGCCTGTAGTCCCAGCTACTCAGGAGGCTGAGGCAGAATCGTTTGAACCTGTGAGGTGGAGGTTGCAGTGAGCCGATATCGCACCACTGCATTCCAGCCTGGCACAGTGAGACTTTGTCTCAAAAAAAAAAAAAAAGTTAATATATAAAGTCTAGAACTGTAAATTAGGAAGTAAAAGCATAAGCCTGCTATTTAGACATACCGAAGTATATATAAGTGACAACTAAAAAAGTTGAAGTGTCTGTCTCCAGTGAAGTAGATGGTTGTTTTCCCACATAAATTTCAAAATTTCTTATTTATTTATTTATTTATTTATTTATTTTGAGACAGAGTTTCGTTCTTGTTGCCCAGGCTGGAGAGCAATGGTATGATCTCGGCTCACCGCAACCTCCGCCTCCTGGGTTCAAGCGATTCTCTGGCCTCAGCCTCCTGAATAGCTGAGATTTCAGGCATGTGCCACCACACCTGGCTAATTTTGTATTTTTAGTAGAGACGTGTTTCTCCATGTTGTTCACGCTAGTCTTGAACTCCCAACCTTAGGCAATCTGCCCACCTCAGCCTCCCAAAGTGTTGGGATTACAGGCGTGAGCCACTACACCCAGACTTATTTTTTATTTATTTTTTTAACACAGGGTTTCACTCTGTTGCCCAGGCTGGAGTGCAGCAGCACAATCACAGCTCACTGAAGTCTCAACCTCCTGGGCTCAAGCAATCCTCCCACTTCAGCTACTTGAATAGCTGAGACTACAGGCAACTGCTACAACACCGGCTAATTTTTGTATTTTTTTGTAGACATGGGGGTTTTGCCATCTTGCCAAGGCTGGTCTCAAACTCCTGGGCTCCAACAATCCACCTACCTCAGCCTCCCAAAGTGCTAGGATTACAGGCATAAGCCACCATGCCCAGACCCTTTTAATATTTTAAGAAAAAATTATATGCATGATTTGATAAAAAATATATAACTGTTCTACATAAAAATATATATAAGCTGTTAAAATATGAATTTTTTAAAAAATTAAAGTCAGAACCAGAAAAAACAGAAATTACAATAGATGGGGAGAGGGGGAGACATAAATATGCAGATTATAAAATTCTACACTAAGATGGAACATGGTACTTACTGATGAGCCTAGAATTTGAGCATCATAAATGTCAAGGTGAAAAAAGAAACGTATTTATTTATACAGTTTTCCTCATCCAGGTAGAGAAAATGCAACAAGTTCCTTGAATAAGCAACATATCTCCATACTTAGCTCTAAAATAAATTTATCACATGGAATATGATATGCTATTATCACACACCATCTATAACCAATACGTACCCAAAACAACCCCACTGACACGGCATTTCCCAGTGTGTTCAGGCTCTGGTTCTGTAAGAATAAGATCTTCTACAGCTCCCTCCTGAACAGTAAGCAGTGGTGTATTCAAAATTTCTTTCTGTCAAAAGAAAATGTCAGTTGAAACATGGAAATTAAACAATCACTATAATCTTTCCTGTGCTCATGCCCTATTCTTACCTGCATGTTCTGTTTATAGAGTTTCCTATCAATCTGAGCTCTCAGACCCCATACAGCTGGTCCCTTACGCCGGTTTAAAACTTTATAATGTACACCAGACTGGTCACAGATGCGAGAACACAGGCCATCCAAGGCATCTACTTCCCTCATTAAATGTCCCTTTCCGATGCCACCAAAGGAAGGATTACATGACATCTGACCTAAAGAGAATAGATATAAACAAAATAAATATATGAGCACCTTGTACATAGTGACTACTTAATGAGGAAATATTTACACAGGTGACTATAATCATCTCATACGATAAAAAATAGAAAACGTGAAAGATATACTACAAAGAAAATCCCAAAGACCCAATGGGATGCAAAAGTGTCCAGGGCAATCTGGATGACAAACCACTTCCTGAACTTCCTTTTGTTTTTTTTTAAGATGGAGTCTCACTGTGTTACCCAGGCTGGAGTGCAGTGGTGCAGTCTCGGCTCACTGCAACCACTGCCTCCCGGGTTCAAGCAATTCTCCTGCCTCAGCCTCCTGAGTAGCTGGGATTACAGGTGTCCAGCACCATGCCCGGCTAATTTTTGTATTTTTGGTAGAGACAGGTTTCACCATGTTGACCAGGCTGGTCTCAAACTCCTGACCTCAGATGATCTGCCCACCTCAAGTGATCTGCCCACTTCAGCCTCCCAAAGTGCTAGGATTACAGGGATGAGCAACTGCGCCCGGCCTGAACTTTCTTTTGAATCTCTTCCTTGATGCATATTTTTACTGTTTCACTAGGTTGCCTTTTCCTTTCAAATTATGCAACAAGTTCCTTACCCCATGAAACCTTTCTAAATCAAGTACACTTGGTTTTTTAATTTTTTGTTCCTTTTTGATACAGCACTAGAGGAATCTACCAAATCAAGCACACTTGTAAGAAGTCCCTAGTCCTTCAACATAAATAAGGACAAAAATAAATAAATAAATAATAAAAAACAGAGTCGGGTGTGGTGGCTCACACCTGTAACCCTAGCACTCTGGGAGGCCAAGGAGTGTGCATTGCTGGAGCTCAGGAGTTTGAGACCACCCTGGGCAACACAGTGAAACCCTGTCTCTACTAAAATACAAAAATTTAGCCAGGCGTGGCAGTTTGTGCCTGTAAACCCAGCTACTTGGGAGGCTGAGGCAAAAGAATCTCTTGAACCTGGGAGGCGGAGGTAGCAGTGAGCCGAGGTGGCACCACTGCACTCTAGTCTAGGTGACAGAGTGAGACTCTGTCTCAA
>NW_012115500.1:1045768-1053747 GCF_000951035.1 Colobus angolensis palliatus | reverse complement strand
TAATAATAATATAATAATAAATCGTTTATTAAGTGGTTCTTGTGTTTTTATTTTTAAAAAATTATTTACAGACGACTATGTTGCCCAGGCTGGAGTGCAGTGACTACTCAGGCACGATCGTTGCACATTACAGGCTTCGCTTTCTGGACTCAAGAACTTTTCCTGCCTCTGCCTAACCAGCAGCTGGGATTGCAGGTGCGCAGCACCCTGCCCAGCCTGATCTTTATGTTTCTGTCAAGATTTTGTGACACCCTTTTGAAGAACCATGCTACCTTTTTTTTTTTTTTTTGAGACAGTCTCACACTGTCGCCCAGGCTCGAGTGTAGTAGTTCCATCTCAGCTCACTGCAAGTTCCGCCTCCCGGGTTCATGCCATTCTCCTGCCTCAGCCTCCCGAGAAGCTGGGATTACAGGTACCCACCACTGCACCTGGCTAAATTTTTTTTCTTCTTTGTATTTTTAGTAGAGCCAGGATGGTTTCGATCTCCTGACCTTGTGGTCCACCCGCCTCGGCCTCCCAAAGTGCTGGGATTACAGGCATGAGCCACCGCGCCTGGCACTATGCTACCTTTTGCATCCTATATTCCTTCTGGGTTGTCGTCTCTGGATTTTTGCTTAGTACTGGACAGTACTTTTTTTGCTCTAATGGGTAATTGTTGGATGACCATTCTGTAGCATCATGATAGATACTAGCTAAAACATCAACTTGTAAATTACATATGCCTCTGTCTTTCCTCCTGCCTTTTGCTTAGGAGCGAGCAGTAATTAGAATATTGTTTTGTAAAAGTTGTGCATAAATCACGTATTTATTACTGAAATCCTTCTTTAAAATTCAGCTCATAACTGTGAAGAAATTTATACTATTAACTGCGGTTTTGTGGGTGGGGGAGAGGAGGCTATATGATTTCCTGAAAGATTATACTTTTCTCATTATACATTTAAGTGCGTTTTTTTTTTTTTTGAGACAGAGTTTTGCTGTTGTTGACAAGGCTAGAGTGCAGTCGCGCGATCTTGGCTCACCGCAACCTCCACCTCCTGGGTTCAGATCATTTCCTGCCTCAGTCTCCCAAGTAGCTGGCATTAGAGGAGCCCGCTACCACACCCAGCTAATTTTTTTGTGTTTTTTTTTTTAGTAGAGATGGGGTTTCACCATGCTGGCCAGGCTGGTCTCGAACTCATGACTTCAGGTGATCCACCCGTCTCAGCCTCCCAAAGTGCTAGGATTAAAGAAGTGAGCCACTGCGCCTGGCCATAAACGGTTGTTAATAACGTTAATTCACCCTTCATCTGGAGTAACACAGTAGAAGGTAAACGCAGCAATGAACCAAGAAGCTACCAGCGAGTATTCTTGAAGTTTCTCCCTTTCCCAAGGCACGGACCCCGAACCCCAACCTCCCCACAAGCCACTACTGTCAGCAGCAGCATAATCTATGGTTCGCAGAATAGACTAATCCAGAGTTGTGGCCTGGCCTGCCTGATCTTTGCGAGACACTGACTGAGGCTGAAACCACAGAAGGTAGGATTCTCACTAGCTTTGAGGGAGGGTCCCCCACTTCAGACCCGAGGAGGCGGGAAGGAAGCAGCCTGCGTCCTACGCCGGGATCCACAGCACCCGCGCTCCTCACCGATAGTGTCCACGCGGTGAGTGAGGAGTAGAGTCTGAGAGCCGCACCGAGCCGCGGCGGTGGCTGCCTCAGTCCCGGCATGTCCTCCACCGATGACTATCACGTCGAAATGCGGAGTCCGGGGCGCCGCGCTGTCACTGCTTAACCGTGCCAAGGGAAACTGCTGCTTGGTGAAGGAAGCCGCGACCCAACGGCCACAGCCTCGGAAGTAGAACATGCTGGGAGAAAATCTATCTGACTTTGAAGCTGACACGAGTGACGGTCAAAAAAACTTACGCAACAAGAGAAAATCTGCAGGGCGCGGCCATCTTGCTTTGATGTCACTGCGGAAGACGTCTACGTCCAGCGCCGCCGATGATTGGCGGTCTGGAGTTACTTTCCTGGCGAGGGAGATAGGTGATCGCACGGATGGCCGGTTGTGTGTTTTCTTTCCTAGTTCGCGCGGGCTTTTTGATTTCCTGTGGTTCTGGGTTGGGAGCTCCTACTAAAGGTCGTCTTTTGTCTTTTCTCAGACCCTGTGGTCCTTATCGCCAGGTGGTCACCTACGATCAATGAATTTGATCACTTTGCCTTATCAGATCTTTGTGATCTGGCAATCTGATACAATGTCACCTTCTGTTTGTCTAAAAAACTAAGGGTTGAAAATAAGAATAGATTCGGGCTGGGCGCCGTGGCTCATGCCTGTATTCCCAGCACTCTGGGAGGCTGAAAGCAGGTGGATCATGAGGTCAGGAGATGGGAGACCATGCTGGCCAATGTGGTGAAACCCCATCTCTACTTAAAGGAAAAAAAAAAAAAAATTAGCAGGGCTTGGTGGCCTGCGCCTGTAATCCCAGCTACTCAAGAGGCTGAGGCAGGAGAATCGCTTGAACCTGGGAGGCTGAGGTTGCAGTGAGCCAAGATTGCGCCACTGCACTGCATCCTGGAAGACAGAGTGAGACTCCTTCTCAAAAAGAAAAGAAAAGAAAAAGAATAGATTCGAAAGGAGTTCAAATATATTTGTGAATGAAAGATTCATGATGGTGCCCAGGTGCGGTGGCTCACACCTGTGATCCTAGCACTTTGGGAGGCTGAGGGGGGCGCATTGCCTGAGCTCAGGAGTTCGAGACCAACCTGGGCAACATGGTGAAACCCCATCTCTACTAAAATACAAAAAAAAATAGCCAGGTGTGGCAGCATGCGCCTGTAGTCCCAGCTACTTGGGAGGCCGAGGCAGAATTGCTTGAACCCCTAGGCAGAGGTTGGAGTGAGCCGAGATTGTGCCACTCCATCTCAAAAAAAAAAAAAAGAGAGATTAATGATGGCTAATTAGAAGAATTGGTCAGTTGGAGGTTAAATGTCCAGCCTTTTGGAATTCACAGCCTTTCTCAATTCACAGCCTTTCTCAGAAAGGAAACGTTTGACTGATTGGAGAATAAAACAAGTGTGGTATTGCAGGATCTGGCCAGCAGCCTGCAATGCAATGGGGCTCTCTCTTTGTTCCCAGTCAGATCAGCAGGTTGAGAAATAATAGACACACACAAGATAGTGAAAGCTGGGTCCAGGGGGGTCACCACCTTCTGATCCCATGATGCTGCCAATGGACTGGATATACTGGCATTTATTATTAAGTTTAGTGAGGGCGGGAGTAGGTTAGTGAGGGATTTAGGGTCATTTGATTATGAGGTGAGAGGGTCACATGGGGATGAAGTAATTCTTTAACATAACATCTGTATGCAGAAGTACAGTATACACAGATAAGAATTTACAATATAGTGTGTGCATCAGTAATTTCTAACAGAGCCTTAAAACAGAAACAGTCTTTCTATAACCTATGATTAGCAAGATATTAATCAGCAGTAACAGTTGCAGCTAAAGCTGGTTACAAACAATCCATAGAAATAGGACGTGAAGCTAGACAACCTGTTAGACCAGAAATTCTCAGAAGGGAGTATGCCTTAACCCCAAAGAGGCCTAGAAGAGCTGTGGCAAGATGAGGGTGTTTATAGCCCTATCTTATCCATATGAACAGATGCCCCTCATGCATCCGTTTATAGGCTCTCCACAAGGGTCGCATTCCATTCCCAGAGCTATGAACATCTGTTTTTCTGGGATAGGAATCTTGGTGATGTGAAACCTCCCTGACTGCACATCATTCATAGGCTCTCTCCAGGGGGAGGTACATCACCCGCTGTTGGCTCATTCTGGCAGTCCAACCTGGCATTTTCTTTACACATTCCTGCATGCAACTTTGTATTTATAATAATCAGGAGCATTTCATCTTTCATTCCGTAGCAATAGTTTCAGGGGGTCTCCCTACAGTGTGGCAGTTTTATTGTTCTAATTATAAAAAGTATCAAACACATAGGCCAGGAGTGGTGGCTCACGCCTGTAATCCCAACACTTTGGGAGGCCAAGGTGGCAGATCACTTGAGGCCAGGAGTTTGAGACCAGCCTGGCCAATATGGTGAAACCCTCTCTCTACTAAAAATACAAAAATTAACCTGGCATAGTGGTGTGTGCCTGTAGTCCCAGCTACTCAGGAGGCCGAGGCAGGAGAATCGCTTGAATCCAGGAGGCAGAGGTTGCAGCGAGCCCAGATGGTGCCACTGCACTCAAGCCTGAGTGACTGAGCGAGACCCTGTCTCAAAAACACAAAACAAAACAAAACAAAAACCCACAAAACAAAAAACAGTAAACATTCTTTTATTATTATTTTTTTCATAATAGGATCGCCTTCTGTTGCCCAGGCTGGAGTGCCATGGCGCTATCGTGGCTCACTGCAACCTCTGTGTCCTGGACTCAAGCGATCCTCCCGCCTCCATCTCCCAAATAGCTGGGACCACAGATGTGGGTGGACACTACGCCTGGCTAATTTGCTTTCTTTGTTATTTTTTGTTTGTTTGTAGACATGGGGTTGGGGGAGGGGGTGTCTCACTATGTTGCCCATGTTGGTCTTGAACTCCTGGCCTCCAACAATCCTCCCAAAGTGCTGGGATTACAGGTGTGAACCCCGCTCCCAGCCTATTTTTGGTATTTTTTTCTTTAAAATTTTTTTTCCACTTTCTGCAACTTCAGTTACATATTTTTTAATAAAAATTAGATCATAGCATATGCATTGTTTTGTAATCTATTCTTAATAATCATGAACATTTTTCTATCCAAAAAAATAATAATAATCACTTAAGACATAAGGAAACTCTAGATGATACCTTAGGGATGAGGGAAAGTACCCAAAGGTTAAAGCGGGAAGGCGTTCATATCTCAAGTACAGAAAGCCTTTAGAGAGCATGGGCAGTGCAAAGTGGGGGGTTTATGGAGGAAGCAGCAGCTCTGTGTAGACCTCCTGGGCCACAGGTGGGCTTCACAGAGGGGCTTGCAAAAGGATCAACTTCTGGGGTATGATTCTCTGGCCCACAGGCAGCTATATGCAGGCAAGGTGGGAATTTTAGTTTCTCTGTCTAGAAGGCAGTGGACAGGTTATAAACAGGTCAAGGCTACAAAGTCACAGGGAGATCACTTTCTGGGTTGTGACTGAGGTAGGCTCTACCAGATGTTCTCATACCCAAGGCTGACTAGAGACAAACATGAGGTATACAGAATAAGATGTAATCCCAGCATTTTGGGAAGCCAAGGTGGGCATATCACTTGAGGCCAGAAGTTCGAGACCAGCCTGGGCAGCATGGTGAAACCTCATCTCTACTAAAAATACAAAAATTAGCCAGGGTGGTGGCACGCACTTGTAATCCCAGCTACTTGGGAAGTTGAGGTATGAATTGCTGCAGTGAGCTGACATTGCACTGCTGCATTCCAGCTTGGGTGGCAGAGTGAGACACTGTCTCAAGAAAAAAAAAAAAAAGAAGTGGTAAAGTCAACTAGATAAAATATATACCCACAAACAAATTTTCTGGGGTTTCCTACTAGATAAAATCCAAGTTCCACATCAAGACTCAACAGTCATTTTCTCTGTAATTTGGACACTGATTGCTGCAGCAAGTTTGAATAAAGAGAGAGTTCTCTTCCTTTGGTAGGCCAATAGTAGAGATATTTGATCTGGCCCAGTGGATTGTTGCTTGTGTGCTTTTGGTTAAAGAAACCACCAGTGACTTAAGGGGACTTTAGAAACTGATGGAAGAGAGCATTTATTTTTATGTATTTGTTTTATTTTATTTTATTTTTGAGACAGAGTCTTGCTCTGTTGCCCAGGTTGCAGTGCAATGGTGCCATCTTGGCTCACTGCAATCTCCACCTCCCGGGTTCAATCAATTCTACTGCCTCAGCCTCCTGAGTAGCTGAGATTATAGCTGCCTGCCACCATGCCCATCTAATTTTTGTATTTTTAGTAGAGACAGTTTTCACCATCTTGACCAGGCTGGTCTCGAACTCCTGACCTTGAGATCTGCCCGCCTCAGCCTCCCAAAGTGCTGGGATTATAGGAGTGAGCCACTGCACCTGGCCCGGAAGAGAGCATTAAACTAACTGTAGAGTCAATTACAGGATTTCATGACAAGCAGCTGGAGTCCTTGGAGAAAACAAACAGAACCATAGAGCAGAGGCCTTCAGAATGTGGTAGTTACCCCTGAACATCCTGGAAGACTATCCAGATGCACTTGCACTTTCTTTTTTTTCCTCTCTCTCTTTTTTTTTTTGGCAAAGGAGTCTCACTCTGTCGTCTAGGCTGGAGTGCAGTGGCACTATCTCGGCTCACTGCAACCTCTGCCTCCCAGGTTCAAGCGATTCTCCTGCCTCAGCCTCCTGCGTAGCTGGGATTACAGGCATGCACCACCACACCTGGCTAATTTTTGTGTTTTTCGTAGAGATGGTTTCACCATGTTGACCAGGCTGGTCTTGAACTCCTGAGCTCAGGTGATCTGCCTGCCTGGATCTGCCAAACTGCTGGGATTGCAGGCGTGAGCCACCACACCTGGACAGCTCTTGCAGTTTCAAGGAAATGGATTTCCACAATTCAGCTTCCATTTTACTCTTCCCTGAAACTAGTTGGCTTCGGAACAAGTTTGACTATGCAATGGTCCTCCTTCTATTTCTCCTTCTTCTATATTTCACAAGAGAAAAATATACCTTTCTGGCATCCTAATTCAAACTATGGCTCATTGCTCCAGGGTGGTAAAAATCTCTTTGAACTTGAGAAGGATATATAAAAATATTTGTTTCAGGGAAATCTTTTTAAAAAGTAAGGCATTTTTGTCCATTGACAGGTGAATGGATAAACAAAATGTGATATATACACACAAAGCAATATTTTTCAGCCCAAAAACGGAAGGAAATTCTTGCAACATGGATGAACATTGGCTAAGAGCAATAAGCCGGTAACAAAAAGACAAACATTGCATTATTTCCCTGACATAAAGTACTTAGAGCAGTCAAAATCACAGTCAGAAAGTAGAATGGTGGTTGCCAGGGGCTAGAGAGGGGAGAGAATGAGGAGTTATTGTTTATTGGTACAGAGTTTCAGTTTTGCAAGATGAAGAGTTTTGAAGACAGGTGATAGTGGTGGTTGCACAGGAATGTGAACATACTTAATATCATTGAACTATACATCCCAAAAAAATGGTTCAAATAGTACAAAGGGAAAAAAAGTAGTCAAGGCTTTTTAAACCCAAGAGGTTCTTGTCTAATATGCATTTCTTTTTTTTTTTTTTCAGACAGAGTCTTGTTCTGTCGCCCAGGCTGGAGTGCAGTGGCAGGATCTCACTCACTGCAACCTCTGTCTCCTGGGTTCAAGCTATTCTCCTGCCTCAGCCTCCCAAGTAACTAGGTTCACAGACATGTGCCATCACACCTGGCTGATTTTTTGTATTTTTAGTAGAGACAAAGTTTCATCACGTAGGCCAGGCTGGTCTTAGAACTCCTGACTTCAGCTGATCTAGGGCTCCTAAAGTGCTGGGATTACAGGCATAAGCCACTGTGCCTGACCTCTAATACACATTTATATCAAGGGCTTTAGAAATAGATACTTGAAGGCCAGGCACGGTGGCTCATGCCTGTGATCCCAGCACTTTGGGAGGCCAAAGGGGGAAGATCACCTGAGGTCAGGAGTTTGAGACCAGCCTGGCCAACATGGTGAAACCCCATCCCTGCTAAAAAGGTAAACAAGAAAAATAGCTGGGCCGGGCACGGTGGCTCACGCCTGTAATCCCAGCACTTTGGGAGGCCGAGGCATGTGGATCACGAGGTCAGGAGATCGAGACCATCCTGGCTAACAAGATGAAACCCCGTCTCTACTAAAAACACAAAAAAATTAGCCGGGCGTGGTGGCAGGCGCCTGTAATCCCAGCTACTCAGGAGGCTGAGGCAGGAGAATGGCATGAACCCGGGAGGCGGAGCTTGCAGTGAGCTGAGATCGTGCCACTGCACT
>NW_012115500.1:1043714-1045648 GCF_000951035.1 Colobus angolensis palliatus | reverse complement strand
TGAGGCAGGAGAATCACTTGAACCCAGGAGGCGGAGGTTACAGAGAGCCGAGATAGCACCATTGCACTCCAGCCTGGACAACAAAAGTGAAACTCCATCTCGAAAACAACAACAAAAAAAGATATTTGAAAGCCTGTATTGAGATACTCTAGAATCACAACAGCTGAAGCAGTATGAATGATTTAAAACGTAAATGCCAGGTCAGGTGCAGTGGCTCATGCCAGTAACAGCACTTTGGGAGGCTGAGGCGGGCAGATAGCTTGTTGGGGACCAGCCTGGGCAACATGGTGAAACCACATCTCTACAAAACCATACAAAAATTAGCTGGGCGTGGTGGGGCATGCCTGTAGTCCCAGCTGCCTGAGAGGGTGAGTCAGGAGAATCTCCTGAACCCAGGAGGCGGAGGGTGTGGTGAGCCGAGATCGTGCCATTGCACTCCAGCCTGGGCAACAAGAGCAAAACTCCGTCTCAAAAATGAATAAAACAAAATAAAATAAAAAGAGAAAACTTTACACAACGTTTTTCCCCCCCAAGACAGAGTCATTTCTCTGTCATTTTTCATTCTGTCGTCCAGGATGGAGTGCAGAGGCCCGATCTCAGCTCATTGCTGCCTCCGCTTCCCCGCGTCAAGCAATTCTCCTGCCTCAGCCTCCCAAGTAGCTGGGTTTACAAGCATGGCCACCATACCTGGCTAATTTTTGTATTGTTAGTAGAGATGGGGTTTCACCATGCTGGCCAGGCTGGTCTTGAACTCCTGACCTCAAGTGATCCACCCACCTTGGCCTTCCAAAGTGCTGGGATTACAGGCATGAGTCACCACACCAGGCAGGAACTTTATACAACATTTTAAAGATTTTCTGTGCTTTTAAAAAAATGTCAAATAAAATGAAGTATTCATTCCAATTGCAATCTTTGATTAATTCCATCTTGTAAAAGTTGAATATTTTCTATTTCTTATTTTTTTCTTTTTTCAAATTACTATTTTTCATTTCTTATTAATTTTTTATTTTCTTTTTAAAAATTATTATTTTATTTCTTATTGATTTTTAAAAACCCCTTTTTAAATTTACATTGAAAAAGTTGGCCGGGCATGGTGGCTCACACCTGTAATCCCAACACTTTGGGAGGCCAAGGCAGGTGGATCACGAGATCAGGAGTGTCAGACCAGCCCGGCCAATATGGTGAAACCCCTCTCTACTAAAAATACAAAAATTAGCCGGGTGCAGTGGTGCACACCTGTAGCCCCAGCTACTTCGGAGGTTGAGGCAGGAGAATCGCTTGAATCCGGGAGGCGGAGGTTACAGTGAGCCGAGATTGCGCCACTGCACTCCAGCCTAGGTGACAGAGTGAGACTCCGTCTCAAAAAAATAAATAAATAAATATAAATACAAGTTTTTGGCCAGGTGCCGTGGCCAACATAGCGAAACTCCGTCTCTACTAAATACTAAATGGCCAACATAGCGAAACTCCGTCTCTACTAAAAATACAAAAAATTAGTTGGGCTTAGTGGCGGGCGTCTGTAATCCCAGCTACCCGGAAGGCTGGGGCAGGAGAATTGCTTGAACCCAGGAGGCAGAGGTTGCAGTGAGCCAAGATTGCGCCATTGCACTCCAGCCTGGGTGACAAGAGCGAAATTCTGTCTCAAAAAAAAAAAGAAAAAAAGAAAGAAAAGAAAAAGTTTCTGTGGCAGGGCACAGTGGCTCATGCCTACAAACTCAACACTTTGGGAGGCTGAGGAGGGAGAATCACTTGAGTCTAGGAGTTTGAGACCAACCTGGGCAACATAGTATAGACCTCCCCATGTATACAAAAAAAGAAAAAAAAGAAAAAAGAAAAGAAAAAGCTGGGTGGTGTCCGCACCTGTAGTAACAGCTACTCGGGATGCTGAGGTGGGAAGACGGCTTGAGCCCTGGTGGCAGAGGTTGCAGTGAGCC
>NW_012115500.1:1041762-1042925 GCF_000951035.1 Colobus angolensis palliatus | reverse complement strand
CCTCTTGCTTCGGCCTCCCAAAGTGCTGGGATTATAGACGTGCGCCACCGCGCCCGGCCTCTTTTTCTTTTTTGAGACAGAGTCTCGTTCTGTAGGACAGGCAGGAATGAAGTGGCACCTCTCGGCTCACTGCAACCTCCGCCTCCCGAGTTCAAGTGATTCTCCAGCCCCAGCCTCCCCACCTGGGATTACAGGTGCCGGCCACCACGCCCAGCTAGTCTTTGTATTTTTTAGTAGAGACGGGGTTTCGCCTTGTTGGCCAGGCTGGTCTTAAACTCCTGACCTCAGGTGATCCGCCCACCTCGGCCTCCCAGATTGCTGGGATTACAGGTGTGAGTCACTGTGCCCAACCAACACACACATATATATATGTGTGGTGTGTGTGTGTGTATATATATAATTTATATATATTGCTGGGTTGCCTATGCTGGTCGCAAACTCCTGAGCTCAAGCGACCTGCCCGCCTCGGCCTCTCGGATGCTGAGGTTACAGGCGTGAGCCACTGCGCCCGGCCCTACCTCATCTTCTTAAGACAGGGTCACGGATTGTCCTGGAGGGTTAGAAACTTCGAGACTTTTGTAGCATCAGTAAACGCCGCGGCCAGCCTCTTCGCGGCATGGGCGTGGCTCGCAGCGACTTCCCAGCCTGGGGTTCCGCTTTGGCTCACAGACACTGTGTGCCCGCCAGTAGTGGTAGGTTTCCAACTGCTACTGCTGGCTCTTCCTCTTGCGGCCTTTTCCTGAAACGGATTCTTCTTTCGGGGAATAGAAAGCGCCAGCCATGCAGCCTCGGCACGGAAAGGCCACGCGGAGAGCTCCCGAGGCCGGAGCCACTGTCCCCGAGGCTTCCGCGCGGAGTGCCAGGGGCGCCCGGACGGACCCCAACGAGTCTCCGGCTGCCCCCGAAGCTGCCCTGCCCGAGGCGGGAAAGTTCGGCCCCGCCAGGAAGTCGGGATCCCGGCAGAAGAAGAGCCCCCCGGACACCCAGGAGAGGTCGCCCGTCCGCGCAACTGGGGCCCGCGCCAAAAAGGTCCCTCAGCGCGCCCAGGACGCGCGGCCCTCTGACGCCACCAGCGCCGCTGGGGCGGAGGGGCTGGAGCCTCCTGCGGCTGGGGAGCCGGCTCTTTCCAGGGCTGGTTCTTGCAGCCAGAGGGGCGCGCGCTG
>NW_012115500.1:1034044-1035387 GCF_000951035.1 Colobus angolensis palliatus | reverse complement strand
CAGGGCTGGTTCTTGCAGCCAGAGGGGCGCGCGCTGCTCTCCGAAGC
This sequence comes from Colobus angolensis palliatus, assembly GCF_000951035.1. NCBI lineage: Eukaryota > Metazoa > Chordata > Mammalia > Primates > Cercopithecidae > Colobus > Colobus angolensis. Next base: position 1,035,340 of record NW_012115500.1, on the reverse strand, counting down.
CAAGACCCCCGCCCGGGCCCTGGGACGGGCCCAGCCCCGGCCTGCCGGTCTCGGCCCCCATTCTCGTACCTCCGTACGATGCGGCGCCTGGGGCCCGGAAGCTGCGGGCGGTTTTGGAGAAGTTGAGGCTCAGCCGCCTGGCTCTCTCCAGCGCGTCAAAGGTGGTGAACGGGGTTGTGGGCCACCTGCTGCACAGATTGAAGTGCGAGTCCGGGTTCGGAGGCGTCGAGAGGCTGCACACCGGGAGCTACTATGAGCACGTGAAGGTGAGCTGCTTGGCGCCCGCCCGCGTGGACCCGCTGCTCAGCCTTCCGCAATCCGCAGTTCGCAATCCGCAGTTCGCAATCCTTACCTCCCCCAGGTCGCGCCCCTCACTTCCCTTCGGAAGTAACTTAGATTATTGCATGTTTTTCGGTAGCCTGTTCTAAGTAAAACGACAAACCATTCGTTTACTCATCTACACATGCAACGATCAGACAGCCAACCGGTACTGATTGCTGCCTAATTTCAAGACACTGTTCCCGGGGTAATTCAAATGTATGGGTTCATTCATGCAAGCCGACATGTATCGAGTTTCTGTAACAGGGCGGTGTTTGATGGTGTGGACCTGAGGTCCCAAGTCAGATATTGACTTGGATAATTTGAAGTGGTCTGTTAAAAATTCCACGTAGACTTTTTCGTTTGAGGAAGACCTCTTACTCCATAGAAAAAAATACCTTCAATTTCTTTCCCCCTCTTCCTCCCTGCCCTCTCCTGCTATCCCGTCTATCCCCCAATTTCTTATACAGAAATCTTGGGAAGCTCACAGTGTAATGTTAAACAAACAAATAAGAATATTCCCTACAGATACTAAAAAGCATGCTTTCTAGATGCACATTCCGTATAATTGCTTAGACGTGTGTATTACACAGCTCCATTTGTTTGTGGGTGATTGAGTCATTAATCGTTTCTGTCTAAATCGAAAGTTTAGAAGCAAGTTCCTGACTGGAGCGTGTTTCCTGCCCAGCAACAGATTTCTTTCTTTCTTTTTCTTTCTTTTTTTGAGACGGAGTTTCGCTCTTGTTATCCAGGCTAGAGTGCAATGGCGTGATCTCGGCTCACTGCAACCTCCGCCTCCCAGGTTCAAGCGATTCTCTTGCCTCAGCCTCCTGAGTAGCTGGTATTGCAGGCATGAGCCTCCACGCCTGGCTAATTTTGTATTTTTAGTAGAGACGGGCTTTCTCCATGTTGGTCAGGCTGGTCTCGAACTCCCGACCTCAAGTGATCCACCAGCCTTGGCCTCCCAAAGTGCTGGGA
>NW_012115500.1:1031533-1032564 GCF_000951035.1 Colobus angolensis palliatus | reverse complement strand
GCAGTGAGACCTGCTCACATCACTGCGCTCCAGCCTGGGCAACAGCGAGATACTGTCTGAGTGAATGAATGAATGAGATATATGTGTTTGTTGTAGAGCTGGCCCACTGTTCATCCACCAGCAGGCTTGTACAGCTCATTAGCTCCCCTCCTCCTTACCCCTCTCCTCAGCCTCTCCCATATTCTCATTTGTCCCATATTTTATTTTAATTTAATTTAATTTTATTGTGAGATGGCATCTTCCTCTGTCACCCAGGCTGGAGTGCAGTGGCATGATCTTGGCTGACTGCAACCTCTGCCTTCTGGGTTTAAGCAATTCTTCTTCCTCAACCTCCCAAGTAGCTGGGATTACAAGCTTGATTAACCATGCCCAGTTAATTTTTTGTATTTTTATTAGAGACGGGGTTTCACTATGTTGGCCAGGCTGGTCTCGAACTCCTGACCTCATGTGATCCTCTTGCTTCGGCCTCCCAAAGTGCTGGGATTACGAGCATGAGCCACGGTGCCCTGCCTCTTGTTCCATATTGATGCTCTAGGAAAGTCAGAAAAGCCTATAGAAGAAAATATTGCTCCTATTTCATTTACTGTTATCATTTTGATGTATTTTCTTCTTTTACACATACACTTTGATCTGTTATACTTACATTTGCATTTCAAAATTGGATTCCAAGTTCTTTTTTATGAGTCAAAGGATAGACAAAATATACTTCTCAGTAATTTATTTACATGGTTCCATATTGACACATTTCTCATTCATATATTTTATTGTAGTTTATCAAATTCTAGGTTAAAAAAAATCTTGAAAATACGTGGGAAGTTTCTTGTAGAAATTCCCTGTAGAATTGTCAGTCCATATGTTCTTTTTGTTCTAAGTGTTAATGTACTTTACTATTTATATAGTTTGGACTGAGTGAAAAGGTTACATAGAAATCAATTAATTTTAGTGTTTGTTTGTTTTTGTTTTGTTTTGTTTGGAGACAGAGTTTCATTCTTGTCACCTGGGCTGGAGTGCAATGGCGTGGGTGGCCTCAG
>NW_012115500.1:1018570-1023823 GCF_000951035.1 Colobus angolensis palliatus | reverse complement strand
ACAAAAAGAACGTGAAGGAATACATACAGCTGATGCAGCAAGACAAGGAAAATAAAGGCATAAGTTTGGAAAAGGAGTGATGAAATCGTTATGTGTAGATGACTTGATTGGCTTCATTTATAAACTGTTGGAAATAATTAGTAAATTAGCAAAATTGCTGGTTGCAAAGTCAATAAACAAATAAAAATATTTCAATATACTAACAAGGTTAAAAACAAAATGAAAATACCATTTAGAATATCATCAAAAATATCAAAGCTAGGTCCATTGGTGCATTCTGATAGTCCCAGCTATTTGGGAGGCTGAGGTGGGAGAATCATCAGGCCAGGAGTTTGAGGCTACAGTGCACTGTGATCTATCTGTGAGTAGCCACTGTACTCCAGCCTAGAGACCCCATCTCTAACAAATAAAAATTGAAAACTTTGGCCAGGCATGGTGACTCACGCCTGTAATCCCAGCACTTTGGGAGGTAGAGGCAGGCAGATCACTTGAGGTCAGGAGTTTGAGACCAGCCTGGTCAACATGGCAAAACCCTGTCTCTACTAAAAATATAAAAATTAGCTGGGCGTGGTGGCATACGCCTGTATTCCCAGCTACTGGGGAGGCTGATGCAGGAGAATTACTTGAGCCCAGGAAGCAGAGGTTGCAGTGAGCCAAGATTGCTCAATTGCACTTCAGCCTCTGTGACAAGAGTGAAACTCTGTCTCAAAAACAAACAAACAAAAATTGAAAACTTGAAAAACAATTTAAAAATCAAATATTTAGGAATAAATCTCACTAAAGATATTCAAAACTTAAAAACATAACTGGGTAAATTTGAAGAGGAAGTAATTGACAACTATGTCGTGTTCATTTTTCCTCAAATTGATCTGGATTTAATGCAATCTCAGTCGAAATCTCATCAGTTTTTAAATTAAATTGACAAACTGATTAAAATATTTATTTATTTATTTATTTATTTATTGAGACAGAGTCTCACACTGTCACCCAGGATAGAGTGCAGTGGCGCGATCTCGGTCACTGTAAGCTCTGTCTGCTGGGTTCACGCCATTCTCCTGCCTCAGCCTCCCAAGTAGCTGGGACTACAGGCGCCCGCCACCACTCCCAGCTAATTTTTTGTATTTTTAGTAGAGACGGGGTTTCAGATTTATTTATTTATTTTTATTTTTATTTTGAGACAGAGTTTCACTCTTTTGCCCAGGCTGGAGTGAAGTGGCTCGATCTCGGCTCACTGCAACCTCTGTCTCCTGGGTTCTAGCAATTCTCTTGCCTCAGCCTCCCGAGTAGCTGGGATTATAGGCGCCCGCCACCACACCCTGTTAATGTTTGTATTTTTAGTAGAGACGGGGTTTCACCATTTTGGCCAGGCTAGTCTCAAACTCCTAACCTCAGGTCATAAGCCTCCTAAAGTGCTGGGATTACAGGTGTGAGCCACCGTGCCCAGCCTGATTAAAAGATTTATATGGAAGTGCAATGGACCTAGAATAGTTTAGGAAATTGTACAGGAAAAAATGTTGGAAGATTTACTCTACCAAAGAGCAAGACTTACCATAAAGCAACCTAATTAAGCAGGTGTTATTGATGCAGTGATAGAAAAATAGGCCAATTGAATAGAAAGTTCGGAAAGAATCCTGCACATGTAATTCAATATAGTACACAAAATATGCCTCAATGTAATTCAGTAGGAGAAAGGTTTTTTTTTGGTGAGACGGAGTCTTGTTCTGTCACCCAGACTGGAGTACAGTCGCACGATCTCGGCTCACTGCAACCTCTGCCTCCCGGGTTCAAGCAATTCTCCTGCCTCAGCCTTCTGAGTAGCTGGAACTATAGGCACACACCACCACATCCAGCTAATTTTCATATTTTTAATAGAGACGAGGTTTCACCATGTTGGCCAGGATGGTCTCAATCACTTGACCTTGTGATTCACCTGCCTCAGCCTCACAAAGTGCTGAGATTGCAAGCGTGAGCCACCATGCCTGGCTGAAAGGATGATTTTTTTTTTCAATGAATAATGCTGGGTCAATTGGGTATCTATATAGGAAAAACATGAACCTTGATTCCCTGCCACATATCATACACAAGATTTAATTATAGGTGTGAGCCACTGCACCTGGCCTAAAATCATTTTTAGTTATAAAAATAATGCTAGGTCATGGTAAAAAAAATCGAGTGTAGATCCTACAAAATGAAACAGGTAATATACTCTTCCACCTCCTGCCAGCTCCAGTAGTCCCACTCCCAGAGGGAATATATAGACATTATGAATCTTGCTTTTTAAAGTAAAGTTTTAAGTGGAACTTAAAACTTCCAGTCACTTGGAAAACATTCATAAGCAGATATTTCAGTGCTATTTTTACTGTTTCTTAGATTTCTGCACCTAATGAATTCGATGTCATGTTTAAACTGGAAGTCCCCAGAATTCAACTAGAAGAATATTCTAACACTGGTGCATATTACTTTGTGAAATTTAAAAGAAATCCAAAAGAAAATCCTCTGAGCCAGTTTTTAGAAGATGAAATATTATCAGCTTCTAAGATGCTGTCAAAGTTTAGGAAAATCATTAAGGAAGAAATTAACAACATTAAAGGTAAGATTTTTGCCTTTTGATTCTTAAAGGTTTAATTATACCTAGTAATTGCCAATGTGCACTCACCTCCTCATGTTTCTTGACCTCTCTGCAGTAAGAAAAAGGGCAGTAGTGAGGTCAAGAAACATCAGTAGAGGAGTGTACTTTGGCAATTACTAGGTATGACTGTTCTCTCCTTCTGGAAACAACACTCTGCTTTTCATTTAGTCTGCTGCTTGTGCCACTGGGTATATGTGCCTGCATAAAATTGATGGGATCCTCTTTAAAGCTCGTAATCTAATAGTGTAAAAACATACAACACAAATTGCAGTGAGTGCTCTGAAGGGAATAAACTGGGAAAAGTGATAGCAATTAGGGTGGGATGGGGTGGTAGAGCCAAGCCCTGAGACAGAAAAAAGAGCTTGGCAAGATCTAGGAACAAAAAGAGGCTCTTGCAGAAAAGAGGAAGTGACATGAAATGAAGCTAAAGAGGCGGCCAGGGACCAGATTCTCCACTGACTTGTAGACCCTGAAAAGGAGTTTAGATTTTGTTTTATTTTATTTTTGAGACAGAGTCTTGCTCTGTCACCCAGGCTGGAGTGCAGTGGTGTGATCTCGGCTCACTGCAACCTCTGCCTCCCGGGTTCAAGCAATTCTCCTGCCTCAGCCTCCCGAGTAGAGGAGATTACAGGCGCCCACCACCACGCCTGGCTAATTTTTGTATTTTTAGTATAGATGGGGTTTTACCATCTTAGCCAGGCTGGTCTTGAACTCCTGACCTCATGATATACCTGCCTCAGCTTCCCAAAGTGCTGGGATTACAGGTGTGAGCCACTATGCCTGGCCAGATTTTATTTTATTTTATTTTATTTATTTTTATTTTATTTTATTTTGAGATGGAGTTTCACTCTTGTCACTCAGGCTGGAGTGCAATGGCCCTGATCTCGGCTTACCTCAACCTCCGCCTCCCAGGTTTAAGCAATTCTCCTCCCTCAGCCTCCCAAGTAGCTGGGATTACAGGCGTGTGCACCACGCCTGGCTAATTTTTGTGTTTTTAGTAGAGATGGGATTTCTCCATGTTGGCCAGGCTGGTCTCAAACTCCCGACCTCGGGTGATGCACCCACCTCAGCCTCCCAAAGTTCTGGGATTACAGGTGTGAGCCACTGCGCCCAGCACCAGGTTTTATTATCTGATCATTGAGAAGCCAGGTTTTCATCAGAGAGTAATGACTGGCTTTGTATTTTTAAACATTTACTCTGGCTTCTGAGGATAGATTTTATAAGAAGGCAAATAGGAAGATTAGAAAGGAAAATGATGTAATAGTTCAGGTAAAAGATGGTGGCAGCTTAGATGGGGTGGGAGTAGGGTGCTGGGATTGGAGCAGCAGACAGGTCCAAGCTGTAGCAGCACTTGCATCTGGATTAAGCATAGGGGGTAAGAGAGATGATTAAATTAAGATGGTTCCCAGGTTTCTGGATGGTGCATCTGGGTGGACTGATTGTGCCATTTTCTGAGATGGGAAGGACTGAGGCAAAACATAGTTTGGTATATGAATTAAGTTATGTTTTTTGGCTTTGGATATGTTTGGTTGTAGATTCCTGTGGTACATCAACATCAAAGTGGATGTGTTAAGTTTGTAGCCGGATATAGGTTTGGAGTGCAAAGGATACCTTTGGGCTGCAAGTAAACATTTGGGAGTCATCATCATATAGGTGGCTTTGGGAATGGATGAAATACCTAGGCAGAAAGTGTAAATTCATATCCATTAATTTAATCAGTATTCATTGATTATCTAACGTGTAGGTGTTCTAGTTATTTAGGATTCATTAGTGAACAATTAGATGAAGACCTCTACCCTTCTGTACTTTATAATCTTGCAAGCACAGGCATACGATTAATAACAAATGGAAAAAATGATTATCTTATATACTAGAAAGTAGTAAGTGCTGTTATGAAGAAGTATAGCAAAGTGAGAGGGATCAGGAATGTGGGAGATGGAGGTCGGGGGGAAGTTGCAATGTTAAATAGAGTGGTAAGAAGAGAATTCCATTAGAGTTTGGGAAGAAGAGAATGAGCAAAAGAAGAATATGAGTGTTTTGTAGAAGGAGCAGTCAGTGTTTGGAATGCTGCTGACATCCAGAAATCCATTGGATTTGGTCTTTGGTCTTGTGGGGTTCTTTGGTCTTCTGGGGGTGACAAGAGAAATGTCAGTGGGGTGATGGATACGGAGTGAAAGGCAGGGTTGCAGTGGAGATAACATGTGTAGGCCACTCTAGAAAGTGCTGACTGGGCTGAGTGTGGTGTCTCAGCACTTTGGGAGGCCAAGGCAGAAGGATCGCTTGAGCCCAGGAGTTAAAGACCAGCCTGGGCAACAAAGTGAGAGTCCATCGCTACAGAAAAAAATTTTAGGTCAGCCGTGGTGGCTCACGCCTGTAATCCCAACACTCTGTGAGGCCGAGGTGGGTGGATCACAAGATAAGGAGTTCGAGACCAGCCTGGCTAAGATGATGAAACCCTGTCTCTACTAAAACTACAAAAATTAGCCAGGCATGTTGGCACATACCTGTAATCCTAGCTACTCATGAAGTTGAGGCAAGAGAATTGCTTGAGCCCAGGAGGCGGAGGTTGCAGTGAGCTGAGATTGCACCACTGCACTCCAGTCTGGGCGACAGAGCGAGACTCT
>NW_012115500.1:1015907-1017910 GCF_000951035.1 Colobus angolensis palliatus | reverse complement strand
GGGAGGTGGAGGTTGCAGTGAGCTGAGATCACACCACTGTACTCCATCCAGCCTGGGCTACAGAGCGAGACTTTGTCTCAAAAAAAGTAAGGTAGATGGACACTTACTTCCTCAGTGGTAACAGGAGAGGTGGCCAGGTTTGCAGATTTTTCTAGTATTTTCTCCTTTGTGTTCTACTTCCTCACTGTGGAAGTCTTATCTGAGAGAGTCTTTACTGCTTATATACCCCCAACTCCCAAAGCCATCTACATTTCTGACCATAGCCACAAACCTAGCAACCATCTCCACTTGAGTGTCCCATAGGTATCTAGAGCTCATTGTGTCTCATGAAGTTGAGCTTGGCCCAATCTTTTTTCTTCCTGCTTATTCTGTTTTGGGGAATGGAACCAACATCAGTCACTTCCTAGGCCAAGATCCTGAGATGGCATCTCAAGGCTCCTACTTTTCTCCTCACATCATACTCAACTCATGACCAGTTATGTTGATTTGAACTTCTTTAGTTGCTCTCATTTCTTCCCCCGTGTCTTGATGCTCACTGCCTCTGTGCTGCCATGGCACCCAGCCTCTGTGCTGGGCTGTTGCTGTGGTCTTTTTGCTGCCTGTCTCTTCCCTCTTGCCCATCTGGCCTCTTCTCTAGGCTTCCCTCCATTCTGCCATCTATAATTTGTAATGAAAATTTAACGAGGCGCTTTGGCACATGCCTGTAATCCCAGCTACTCAGGAGGCTGAGGCAGGAGGATCGCTTGAACCCGGGAGGCAGAAGTTGCAGTGAGCCAAGATCATGCCATTGCACTCCAGCCTGGGCAACAGACAACAAGAGCGAAACTCTGTCTCAAAAAAAAAAAAAAAAGAAAAGAAAATTTAATGATAGCACTCTTAAACCTCAAAGTCTACAGAGACCCCCTCATCACAGATGCCCCACACCGTCTTGACAATGCCTCCCAATGGGAGATATCAGTAATTATTGTGTGTGTTTTTTTGTTTTTTTGTTTTTCTTTTTTGAGACATAATCTTAATCTGTCGCCCAGGCTGGAGTGCAGTGGTGTGATCTCGGCTCACTGCAACCTCCGCCTCCTGGATTCAAGCGATTCTCATGCCTCAACCTCCTGAGTAGCTGGGATTACAGGCATTCGCCACCACGCCCGGCTAATTTTTGTATTTTTAGTAGAGATGAGGTTTCTCCATGTTGGTCAGGCTGGTCTCAAACTCCTGACCTCAAGTGATCCTCCTGTCTTGGCCTCCCAAAGTGCTGTGATTACAGGCGTGAGCCATCACCTGGCCAATATTGGTTTAGTAAAGCATTTTGCCTTTTAGAACCAGCTTCTGTTTTACCACCAATGTTTACCTTATACTTAGCACACCAGAGATCTTCAATTATAGTTATATTATTTCCCCTGTATTTCCAGAGAAAATTGGATTAATACTTTCTTTTCTTTTATATGTTCAACCAGATACAGATGTCATCATGAAGAGGAAAAGACCAGGGAGCCCTGCTGTAACACTTCTTATTAATAAAGAAATATCTGTGGATATAACCCTGGCTTTGGAATCAAAAACTAGCTGGCCTACTAGCACCCGAGAAGGCCTGTCCGTTAAAAACTGGCTTTCAGCAAAAGTTAGGCAGCAACTAAGACTAAAGCCGTTTTACCTTGTACCCAAGCATGCAAAGGAAGGAAATGGTTTCCAAGGTATTTTAAATATTAAAGTTAACTTAAAGACATAAAAGAGTTGTTAATGTTATATGTTCAGGCAGCAGATCAACAGCCACCCAATGCTGCTGTCATTTCAAGAGCCATCAGGCGAAACAGGTTATAAGATGGGAGTCTGGTGACAGACAGAATTGAAAAGGGCATAGTTGTAGTATTAATATCAAATACTCAGCTTTAAAATTTGTCTAGCAATCCATATTTGAATTTTATCTTTTTTTATTTTTATTTTTTCAGTAAAGAAAAGCAGTATTGGCCTTGGAGTCAGACTGCCCTGGTTCTGAATCCTGAGGCTTC
>NW_012115500.1:1011115-1011977 GCF_000951035.1 Colobus angolensis palliatus | reverse complement strand
TTTTTTAGACGGATTCTTGCTTTGTCGCCCAGGCTGGGGTGCAGTGGCGTGATCTCGGCTCACTGCAACCTCCACCTCCCGGGTTCAAGCGATTCCCCTGCCTCAGCCTCCCGAGTAGCTGGGACTACAGGCGCATGCCACCACGCCAGAATAATTTTTGTATTTTTAGTAGAGACAGGGTTTCACCATGTTGGCCGGGATGGTCTCCATCTCTTTACCTTGTGATCCACCAGCCTCAGCCTCCCAAAGTGCTGGGATTACAGACGTGAGCCACCATGCCTGGCCATGGTTAGGGAGTTCTTTGCATTCTTCCATTAAAATGAAAGAAAGTGAAGGCTGGTGCTGGATGCTTAGCTTCACTTCTGCTTTCTGTTACCCTTGGCTGTTCTGCATCTCCCATCATTCCAGATTATGTATAATTAGACAAAACTCTGCTTCTGTGTACGTGTGTAAGTGTATGTGAACAGAGGGACTTAGTGAAAATACTTGTACTAGATTGGAGACACTTATAACACCTGCTGTATCTTTTCTTTCTCTAAACATTCTACTAGAAATTCCCTGGTCTCACAAGTTATATTTTTTAAAATATTATGTTTTTGTTTTTATTTATTTTTATTTGTTTATTTTTTGAGACAGTCTCGCTGTGTCGCCCAGGCTGGAGTGCAGTGGTGCAATCTCGGCTCACTGCAACCTCCACCTCCTGGGTTCAAACGATTCTCCCACCTCAGTATCTCAAGTAGCTGGCACTACAGGTGCATGCCACCATACCCAGCTACTTTTTTGTATTTTTAGTAGAGACTGGGTTTCACCATATTGGCCAGGCTGATCTCAAACTTCTGACTTCAGGTGATCCACCCATCTC
>NW_012115500.1:1002951-1006135 GCF_000951035.1 Colobus angolensis palliatus | reverse complement strand
TATATATATATATAAAATATACTTGTATGCCACCCCCTTTTTAAAATAAAAGGTATACCTTTTCTTTTTTTAAAAAGTAGACACAGAGTCTCGCTGTGTTGCCCAGGCTGGTCTCAAACTCCTGGCCTCAAGCAGTCCTCCCACTGTGGCCTCCTAAAGTGTTGGGATTATAGGCATGAGCCATCACAGCCAGGCCATACATTCTTTTTTTAAATTTTATTAATTTGGTTTATTTTTTAATTTTATAGAAGCCCTGCTGTCAGATATAACACGTTTTTTCTTTTAATTTAACGAGATATTTTCGAGCTCACTCCATACCTCTCTATAGAGATAATACCCATTCCTTTTTAAAGTCTATTTTTACAGCTGGTCAAAGAGTAAATCCTTATGTAGTATTGCTAGGCATTTCCCATATCTCCATAGGCATCATTCCAATTTGCTTTTCCACAGCAATGTATCAGGAGTACCTGCTTCACCCTCAACCTCACTGACTTGTTAAACTTTTTGCCAACTGAAATTCTTGCCAGTAGTCCAAAAAGCGAGAAATGATATCTCAATGTAGTTTATTTAAAAATAAACTTTTGGTTTTAGCAAGTTTTACATTTACAGAAAAATTGTGAAGATAGTACAGAGAGTTCCTGTATAACCCCATACCCATTCCCCTGGGGTTTTGTGTTGGGGAGGTAGTAGGCACTGTATTGCCCATGCTGGTCTCGAACTGAGCTCAGTGATCCTCCCGCCTCAGCGGATCAAGTAACCGGGACTACAGACACGTGCCACTGCAGCACCCCCATTTTCCTATTATTAATATTTCACATTAATATATTTATACAATTAATAAACCAATATTGATACATTATTGTTAGCTAAGGGCTATATCTGCTGGGCACAGTGGGTCATGCCTGTAATCCCAGCACTTTGGGAGGCCGAGATGGGCAGATCACCTGAAATCAAGAGTTCGAAACCACCCTGGCCAACATGGTGAAACCCCATCTCTACTAAAAAAATACAAAAATTAGCCAGGCATGATGGCATGTGCCTTAGTCCCAGCTACTTGGGAGGCTGAGATAGGAGAATCACTTGAACTCGGGAGGTGGAGGTTGCAGTGAGCCAAGATCATGCCACTGCACTCCAGTCTAGGTGACAGAGCGAGACTCCATCTCAAAAAAAAAAAAAAAAGGTCTATACCTTATCCGGATTTTCTTAGTATTTCTTAATGTCCTTTGACTATTCCAAGATCCCATTTAGGATACCATATTGCATTTAGTTGTCATGTCTCCTTAAGCTGCTCTTGACTGTGACAGTTTTTTGGTTTTAACAGTTTTGAGGAGTACTAATTAGGTATTTTGTAGAATGTCCTTTACTTGAGATTTATTATGTTTCTTATGATTATATCAGAGCTATTGGGTTTGGGGAAGGAAGGTCACAGAGGCAAAGTGCCATCCTTATCGCATTTTATCAAGGGTACATGCCACCTTTCTTTACAGTCATATACAGTTGACCCTCAGGATTGGCTCCAGGGTACCCTGCAGACACCAAAGTCCACAGATGCTCAAATGCCTTACATAAAATGATGTAATACAGTTGGCCCTCCATATCTGTGGGTTTCAATCCATGGTTGGTTGAATTCTCAGATGTGAAACCCTTGGATACAAAGGGCAAACCGCATTGGGTAGCTATCCCTGAACTCTTTATTCTGTCCCATTAAAATCTTTGTCTATCTTTGTACCATGTTGCACATAATGTAGCTTTATAATTAGTCTCAATATCTTTTAGGGTAAGTTCTACCACTTTGTTTTTCTCCAAGAGTGTTTTAGAGAGTCTTGATCCTTTGCATTCTCGTATAAATTTTGAAATCAGCTTGTCAGATTCCACAAAATACTTTTTGGAATTTTGATTGAGATAATGTTGAATCTATAGATAAATTTGGGGCCAGGAATGACAGGCTTATGCCTGTCATTCCAGCACTTCAGAAGGCTGAGGAAGGAGAGTTGCTTGAGCTGAGGAGTTCAAGACCATCTTGGACAACACTCTGTAAAAACTCCACCCAGGTGTGGTGACTCACGCCTGTAATCCCAGCACGTTGGGAGGCTGAGGCGGGTGGATTATGAAGTCAAGAGATCGAGACCATCCTGGCCAACATGGTGAAACCCCCATCTCTACTAAAAATACAAAAATTAGCTGGGCATAGTGGCGCACGCCTGTAGTCCTAGCTACTTGGGAGGCTGAGGCGGGAGAATAACCCGGAAGGCAGAGGTTGCAGTGGACCGAGATCGCGCCATTGCACTCCAGCCTTTCGACAGAGAGATACTCCATCTCAAAAAAAAATTTTAAATAAAAAAACTCTCTATAAAAGTTTTTATAGAGGGTTGTGAGTCTTCATCTCTATAAAAACTTTTTTAAAAATTCGCCAGGTATGGTGGTGTGCACTTGTAGCTTGTAGTCTTAGTTATGCAAGAAAATCACTGAAGCTCAGGAGTTTGAGGTGACCGTGAGCTATGATCTTGCCACTGCACTCCAGCCTGGGTAACAGAACAAGACACTGTCTCTTAAAAAAGAAATAAATAAACATGGGAGAGAGTTGATATGTTAACAATATTGAGTCTCCCAATCCACTTGTTTAGATCTCCTCTAACTGCCCAGCTTCACTCATTAGCATTTTCTCTGCAGAGGTTTTGTATATCTTTTGTTAATTTATTCATAGGTAATTGATCTATTTTAAAACTTTTTATTTATCTATTTATTTTGAGATGGAGTCTCGCTCTGTCACCCAGGCTGGAGTGCAGTGATGTGATCTCGGCTTACTGCACCCTCCGCCTCCAGGATTCAAGCGATTCTCCTGCCTCTGCCTCCTGAGTAGCTGGGATTACAGGGCCCACCACCATGCCTGGATAATTTTTGTATTTTTAGTAGAGATAGGGTTTCACCATGTTGTCCAGGCTGCTCTCAAACTCCTGACCTCAGGTGATCTGCTCACCTCAGTCCCCCAAAGTGCTGGGATAACAGGCGTGAGCCACTGCGCCTGGCCAAAACTTTTTATTATGAAAATTTTAAACCAGTGCCATAGGAGACTGGGCTGGGAGTGGTGGCTCATGCTTGTAATAAATATCAGCATTTTGAGAGGCTGAGGTGAGTGGATCACTTGAGCCTAGGAATTCAAGCCTGGGCCATGTGGCAAAACCCT
>NW_012115500.1:997687-1002576 GCF_000951035.1 Colobus angolensis palliatus | reverse complement strand
GCATGCCTGTAATCCTAGCTACTCGGGAGGCTGAGACAGGAGAATCACTTGAACCCAGAAGGTGGAGGTTGCAGTGAGCTGAGATGGCGTCACTGCACTCCAGCCTGGGCAACAGAGCAAGACTCCATCTCAAAAAATAAAAATAAATGCACAAATAATAATTTTCTTATATTGGCTGGGCACAGTGGCTCACACCTGTAATTCCAGCACTTTGGGAGGTGGGAGGATTGCTGGAGTCCAGGAGTTCAAGATCAGCCTGGGCAAGGTGAAGAGACCCCATCTCTACAAAAAATCTAAAAATTAGCCAGCCGTGATGGTGTATGCTTCTGGTCCCAGCTATTGGAAAGGCTGACATGGGAAGATTGATTGAGGCTGGGAAGTTGAGGTTTCAGTGAGCCGTGTTCATGCACTCCAGCCTGGGTGACAGGGAGATCTTGTCTCAAAAAAAAGAAAAAAAAAAGTAATAATTCCCTAACATCAAACATCTGTTCGGTATTAAAATTTCCACTTGTCTTGTAAGTGTCATACATTTTTTTTGTTCAGTTGCCTGTTTGGATCGGGATTCAAATAAGGTTCATACATTGTGACTGACCAATATGTCTTTTAAATCTCTTTTAACTCATAACTTCCTCTTTCATAACTTTTTTATTCATTGAATAAAATGTACTCAATTTACTTCAATTTACTCATTGAAGAAACAGGTTATTTTTCCTGTAGAGTTTCCCAAAGAGAGGATTTTGCAGAGTGCATTCTAGAAGTGTCGTTTAGCATGTTCTGCTTTCATCTATATTTCTTTCTTTTTTTTTTTTTGAGAGGGAGTTTCACTCTTGTTGCCCAGGCTGGAGTGTAATCACCCGATCTTGGCTAACTACAACCTCCACCTCCCAGGTTCAAGTGATTCTCCTGCCTTGGCCTCCAGAGTAGCTGGGATTACAGACTTGCACCACCATGCCCGGCTAATGTTCGTATTTTTCGTAGAGATAGGGTTTCACTATGTTGGTCTGACTGATCTTGAACTCCTGACCTCAGGTGATCCACCGCCTCGGCCTCCCAAAGTGCTGGGATTACAGGAGTGAGCCACTGCGTCTGACCTCATCCATATTTCATTAGCAGTTAGATCTAGAAGACAATTGCTACATGTTTTTTGTTTTTGTTTTTTGAAACTGAGTCTCACTCTGTCATTCAGGCTGGAGTGCAGTGGAGTGATCTCGGCTCACAGCAACCTCCGCCACCCGAATTCAAGCGACTCCCCTGCCTCAGCCTCCTGAGTAGCTGGGATTACAGTTGTGCACCACAATGCCCGGCTAATTTTTGTATTTTTAGTAGAGACGGGGTTTTGCCATGTTTGCCAGGCTGCTCTTGAACCCCATACCTCAGGTGATCTACTCACCTCGGCCTCCCACAGTGCTGGGATTACAGGCATGAGCCACTGCACCCGGCCTAATTGCTAGTTTTTATACTATTGTAAGAAACATCTTCCTCAAAATTTCATTTTTTGTTTACTGCCGTATATCAAAATACCTTTGATTTTCATATCCACAATCTTGGTAACTCTTCATTGATTTGGTGAATTTATTTATAGATTTTTTTTTTCTTTTTTCTTTTTCTTTCTTTTTTGTGATGGAGTCTCGCTCTGTTGCCCAGGCTGGAGTGCAGTGGCGTGATCTTTACTCACTGCAACCTCGGCATTCCGGGTTCAAGGGATTCTCCTGCCTCAGCTTCCCAAGTAGCTGGGACTGTATACAAATACATACATACATGTGGTATGTGTAGGCACACGCCACCACACCGGCTAATCTTTGTATTTTTAGTAGATATGGTGTTTCACCATGTTGGCCAGGCTGGTCTCCTGTCTCGGCCTCCTGAAGTGCTGGGATTATAGGTGTGAGCCACCATGCCCAGCATTGTAGACTCTTTTGCATTTCCTATATATGCAATTATATCATCTATTAATAATGATGGCTTTGTTTCTCCCTTTCCAGTGTGTAACCCTGTTTTTCCTTCCCTTACTGTGCTTGCTATGACACCCAGTGCACGTTGAACAGAAATAGAGATAGCAGAAGTTTTGCCTTTTTTATGATTTCTCTCTCCAACTTTTTACCTCACATAATGATTGTTGCTATAGTTTTCTAAAATCTACCTTTTATTGAATCAAGTGTCCCTCTAGACTTAAATTGCTAAGAGGAGTTTTTTTTAATGATGAATGACTATAGGATTTTAATAGCTTCATTTTCTTCATCTATCGAGACAATCACGTGTGTCTCCTCTGTTCTATTAATGTGACAGATTATATTGATTGATTTTTCTGGAAAATCCTGCAGATTATAAACCACTTATACATTACCAGTATAAAACCACTAAGTAACAGGATGTTCAGAGCATAAAAGAGCTAGCCATAGTAAGACTCGGGGAGAAATCTTTTTTTTTCTTTTTGGAGACAGAGTCTTGCTCTTTCACCCAGACTGGATTGCAGTGGCATGATCACAGCTCACTGCAACCTCTGCCTCCTGGGTTCAAGTGATTCTCCTGCCTCAGCCTCCCGAGTAGCTGGGATTACAGACTTGCACCACCATGCCCGGCTAATGTTCGTATTTTTCATAGAGATAGGGTTTCACTATGTTGGTCTGACTGATCTTGAACTCCTGACCTCAGGTGATCCACCGCCTCGGCCTCCCAAAGTGCTGGGATTACAGGCGTGAGCCACCGTGCCTGGCCAAAATCATTCTATATTTACACAAACTCTCATAAATAAGAAGAAAGGAAATGGTCCTCAATTCATTTTGTATTAATACTAAAACCTGTAAGGATGGTACAGGAAAAGTGAATAAATTGATTCAAATTATTATTAAAACAAAATATTTAACAAAGGGAATTTAGCAATATATAAAAGGTAATACATCCTACTATTGCTAACTATATTAAATTGTGACTTCCTTTTTTTTTCAGTTAGGCCCATTTTTTTGTCTCAGTGTACTTATTTTTATATGTAATTATTTATCTGTTCGCTTCTTTTGATTCACTCCTAGGATTTTTTCAGAATATTTTCTTTTACTTTTTTTTTTTGATTGAGTTTTGCTCTTGTTGCCCAGGCTGGAGTGCAATGGTGTGATCTCGGCTCACTGCAGCCTCCACCTCCCAGGTTCAAGCGGGTTCTCCTTCCTCAGCCTCCCAAGTAGCTGGGATTACAGGCATGTGCCACCATGCCTGGATAATTTTTTTTGTATCTTTAGTAGAGATGGGGTTTTTCCATGTTGATCAGGCTGGTCTCGAACTCCCGACCTTAGCCTCCTCGGCCTCCCAAAGTGCTGGGATTACAGGCGTGAGCCACCATGCCCAGCCCCAAAATATTTTCATGGGGGAAATCACTTAAATATTGTTTAGATATGGATGCTTTGGGTAAAGTGCTTTTCTGTTTTTCTTTTTGAAATTAAGAGGAAACATGGCGGCTATCCTTCTCTCACATCGAAAAGGAAATTTTGAGCAATCATGGAAAATCTAAAACGTGCTGTGAAAACAAAGAAATGAAATGTTGCAGGTAACAGCCTTATTTTGTTAAATGACAGGTTATCTATGGTATGCTTAATTATTTGTTAACTCCATACCTCAAACCTGAAGACCTGAGCTGGGTAGGGTCTGGGGAGCAGGGCAGGATTGGGTTGAGCTGGGGAGAGTGTCAGTATGAAACCAGAGAAGCTGGATCCAAAGGGCCAAGGAAAGGATGTTGTTGGAAAGCAAGGCCAGGGAATATAGTTCTGAACCCTGGATCAGATGAATGTGTTTTTGTAAAGATGTATCAGTAGGACAGAGTGAGAGGGTATGAACACTAGCTATGACAATTCGATGGGTCTTAGTATTCTGCTTGTTTAAAAGTAATGGATATTAATGCCATATAATTGGAGGGGGCCAAAGGATCGCTCTTATTGGATATTGGGCTTGCTTTGGGATAGTTGGGTTGTGTTGACGGCTAGGGATTGACTGACCAAACTGAAAACAACACTATGTGAGTAATTTTTTTTTTTTTTTTTGAGACAGACTTTCACTCTGTCACCCAGACTGGAGTGCAGTGGCACAATCATGGCTCACTACAGCCTTGATCTCCTGGGCTCAAGCAATCATCCTACCTCAGCCCCCCAAGTAGCTGAGACTACAGGTGCATGCCACCATGCTCGGTTAATTTTAAAAAAAGGTTTGTAGAGGGCCTGTTGGCTCACACCTGTAATGCCAACCTAGCAACATGGTGAGACCCCACCTCCATAAAAATTTTAAAAATTACTCAGGCGTGGTGACTGGTGCCTGTGGTCCCAGCTACTTGGAAGGCTGAGGTGGGAGAATCGCTTGAGCCCAGAAAAGCAAGGCTGCAGTGAGCCATAATCGTGCCACTGTACTGCAACCTGGGTGACATAGTGACACCCTGTCTCAAAAAAAAATTTTTTTTTATTGGTAGAGATGGTAGTCTCCCTTTGTTGCCCAGGCAGGCTGGCCACCAACTCCTGGGTTCAAGTAATCTTCCTGTCTTGGCCTCCCAAAGTCTTGGGATTACAGGGATGAGACACTGTACCCCACCATTTTTTTTTTTGTGATGGAATACACACCATAAATAACTAAGATTGAAAAGGAATTGTTCATTTGAGTTTCTAAAGTTGGTCAGTATTGGCCAGGCGTGGTGGCTCACACCTGTAATCCCAGCACTTTGGGAGGCTGAGGCAGGTAGATCACCTGAGGTCAGGAATTCGAGACCAGCCTGGCCTACATTGCGAAACCCCGTCTCTACTAAAAATACAAAAATTAGCTAGGCGCAGTGGTGCGTGCCTGTAATCTCCACTACTCGGGAGACTGAGGCAAGAGAATCACTTGAACCTGGGAGACAGAGGTTGCAGTGAGCTGAGATC
>NW_012115500.1:990934-993244 GCF_000951035.1 Colobus angolensis palliatus | reverse complement strand
TTTTTGTATTTTTTAGTAGAGACGGGGTTTCACCATGTTAGCCAGGATGGTCTCAATCTCCTGACCTTGTGATTCGCCTGCCTCAGCCTCCCGAAGTACTGGAATGACAGGCATGAGCCACCGCCCCCAGCCTTTGTTTTTTTTTTTTGAAACAGAGTTTCACTCTTGTTGCCCAGGCTGGAGTGCAATGATGCGATCTTGGCTCACTGCAACCTCTCCGTCCTGGCTTCAAGCGATTCTCATGCCTCAGCCTCCAGGGTGGTTGGGATTACAGGCGTGCACCACCAAGCCCAGCTAATTTTGTATTTTTTGTAGAGAAGGGGTTTCACCATATTAGTCAGGCTGGTCTTATATTCCTGACCTTAGGTGATCCCCCTGCCTCAGCCTCCCAAAGTGCTATGATTACTGGCGTGTGTCACCATGCCCGGCCTATATTTATGTTATTATATATCTTTGTTGTTTATGTTTTTGCTATGAGATGCCTAAAATCCTTTGTTGAATGTAAATAAGTAAAAATAACTGTTTTCCTTTTTTATTCAACAGGAAAGATTGTTTAAAACTAATGAAATACCTTTTAGAACAGCTGAAAGAAAAGTTTAAAGACAAAAAACATCTGGAGAAATTCTCTTCTTATCATGTGAAAACTGCCTTCTTTCACATATGTACCCACAACCCTCAAGACAGTCAGTGGGACCCCAAAGACCTGGGCCTCTGCTTTGATAACTGCGTGACATACTTTCTTGAGTGCCTCAGGACAGAAAAACTTCCGAATTATTTTATTCCTGGATTCAATCTATTCTCTAGCGACTTAATTGAAAAAAAAAGTAAAGACTTTCTGTCAAAGCAAATTGAATATGAAAGAAACAATGAGTTTCCAGTTTTTGGTGAATTTTGAAATTGTATTTTTAGAAAGAGATTGTATTTTTAGAGTGACCCTAAATCCTGGAGAATACAAGAAAAATTTAAAAAGAGGCCAGGCGCTATGGCTTACACCTGTAATCCCAGCACTTTGGAGGCCAAGGCCACTTGAGGTCAGGAGTTTGAGACCAGCCTGACCAACATGGTGAAACTCCGTCTCTACTAAAAATATAAAAATTAGCTGGGCATGGTGTTGTTACATGCCTGTAATCCCAGCTACTTGAGAGGCCGAGACATGAGAATCACTTGAACTCAGGAGGTGGAGGTTGCAGTGAGTCAAGATGGCACCACTGCAGTCCATCCTGGGTGACACAGCGAGACTCCCTCTCAAAAAATAAATAAATAAATAAATAAGAAAAAAATAGGAAATTATTAAAACAATTTTTTAAAAAGCAACAAAATAAAAAATTAGAGTGACTGTAATAATTGGAATGTTTGAAATTTGTCACAGCAATAATTGACTAAAATGAATGTAAATAATTATTCAGTTTTCAGTTTGTTGTAATAAACTAATCAGTATAAAGGATTGACTATCCTAGAAAAAGATTACTCAAGGAATAAGAAGCAAAAGGAATATTTGAAATCTAAAAACATTACCATGCTTGCTTTATCATGCAGGCAAATAAATAAATGACATTTTCAGATTGGAATAAAAAAAGATAAAGTACATATTGCCTTAATTAAATTCATCAAGTACTTACTGAAAAACAGCTCTTCACCGTGCCTGGCCAGGAAATACATAATTTTTTTTTTTTTTGAGATGGAGTCTCATTCTGTTGCCCAGGCTGGAGTCCAGTGGCACGATCTCGGCTCACTGCAAGCTCTGCCTCCTGGGTTCACGCCATTCTCCTGCCCCAGCCTCCCAAGTAGCTGGGACTATTGGTGCCTGCCACCACACCTGGCTAATTTTTTTTAGTATTTTTAGTAGAGACTGGGTTTCACCTTATTAGCCAGGATGATCTCGATCTCCTGACCTCGTGATCTACCTGCCTTGGCCTCCCAAAGTGCTGGGATTACAAGTGTGAGCCACTTTGCCAGGCGGAAATACATAATCTTATAAGAAAACATAAGATACTTTATTTTAATATATGTGACTAAATGTAAAACCTAATTTATTTTCTGTTATCTATTTATTTTTACTTTCAGTAACTTTTTTTTATTTTTCGGTAGCATTCAGCCTACAGGCAACTGCTGTTTGTTAAATTTTTCCTGTTCATATATTTTGCACATTTTCTTGTTGGTTAATATTATTCTTCTCATCGTTTTGTAGAAGTTCTTAATATATTTGGGGTACTTATCTTTCATTTGTTGTCTGTGTAACAAATCACTTCTGCATGTGGGTTGTCTGCAACTTTTTTGGTGTCTTTTAGTAAACAAGGTTTTTTGTTTTGT
>NW_012115500.1:987490-990199 GCF_000951035.1 Colobus angolensis palliatus | reverse complement strand
CTGACCTCGGGTGATCCACCCATCTCAACTTCCCAAAGTGCTGGGATTACAGGCGTGAGCCACCGTGCCCAGCCAATCTAAGCAATGATTAACTCCGTAAAAAAAATGAATGCGTGAAAGAAAAGTCTGATATGAGAATATTGCTCAGCTGTAAGTATTGACAAAGTCCTCGTAATGTAACCATTGACTATTAATCTTATTGAAGTTACGGACTGTTGTCTGACTTTAAAAAATTTTTTTTAAAATTTTTTAATGTGAAAAGAAAAAAGAGTTTCCCGAGGTACCTAGTGTCTGAGCGGCACAGACGAGATCTCGATCGAAGGCGAGATGGCGGACGTGCTAGATCTTCACGAGGCTGGGGGCGAAGATTTCGCCATGGATGAGGGTGGGGACGAGAGCATTCACAAACTGAAAGAAAAAGCGAAGAAACGGACGCGTCACGGCTTTGGCTCCGAAGTGGGGTCCGGAGCGCGGATGCGTGAGGATTATGACAGCGTGGAGCAGGATGGCGATGAACCTGGACCACAACGCTCTGTTGAAGGCTGGATTCTTTTTGTCACTGGACTCCATGAGGAAGCCACTGAAGAAGACATACACGACAAATTCGCAGAATATGGGGAAATTAAAAACATTCACCTCAACCTCGACAGGCGAACAGGATATCTGAAGGGGTATACTCTAGTTGAGTATGAAACATACAAGGAGGCCCAGGCTGCTATGGAGGGACTCAATGGCCAGGATTTGATGGGACAGCCCATCAGCGTTGTCTGGTGTTTTGTTCGGGGTCCACCAAAAGGCAAGAGGAGAGGAGGCCGAAGACGCAGCAGAAGTCCAGACCGGAGACGTCGCTGACAGGTCCTCTGTTGTCCAGGTGTTCTCTTCAAGATTCCATTTGACCATGCAGCCTTGGACAAATAGGACTGGGGTGGAACTTGCTGTGTTTATATTTAATCTCTTACCCTATATGCATAGTATTTGAGTTGCGAATAAATGTTCTATTTTTGTTTTCTAAAAAAAAAAAAAAAAAAAGAAATTATGATTACCCACTCTGTGGTTAGGATAGGACAATAGGCTTAGTGCTTATATGGTGATAGCAGTAGGGGGATTACATTAGTTTCCTGTGTAACAACCACAACCTTAGAGGCTTAAAACAACACATATTTATTATCTCACATTTTCAGTGGGCCAAGTTCTGGGTGTGGCTCTGCTAAGAGTCTCTCAAGGCTATCATTAAGATGTCAGCCAGCGCTGTAGCCTCATCTGAGGCTTGACTGGAGAAGGATCCATTTTTGTTGGCAGAATTTAGTTTCTTACATTTGTAGGACTGAGGGCTTCAGTTTTTTGCTGTCAACCAGAGGTTGCCCTCAGTTCGTAGAAGCTGTCTTCAGTTCCTTACCAACATAGGCAGCCCACAACGGTAGCTCGATTCTTCAAAGCCAGCAAGGGAGGTACTCCAGCAAGAGGAGTGCTACAAACTTGTTTAACACAATTACATACACATAATTATGGACAGCCATTGCCTGTACTATGTTCTATTGATTAGAAGCAAGTCAGAGGTCCCACTCATACCCATGGGGAGAGGAATCGCTCAAGGGTGTTTTTGTCGTCTCAGGTGCCAGCGATATAGTTAGGGGGAAAACAGTTCCCATAAGACCACCCTCATTTCTGTCAACAATTGCAATTTCAAGGGATTCCTAAAACCACCCTGAGGTTTGATGAAAGACGCACAGAACTCACTGAAACCACCATGCTCATGGTTGCAGTTTATTATATGGTAAGCATGCAAGTTTAAATCAGCCAAAGAAGTGCGTAAGGCAGAGTTTAGGAGAGTACCAAACACAGCACTTTCCGTTGTCTTTTGGTGGAGTCATGGACATGTTTATTCTCTTGGCATCAATGTGTACCAATACACACAGAATATTGCCAGCCAGGGAAGTTCACCTGAGCCATGTCCAGAGTTCTTACTGCAGCTCGTGGTTGGCTGGCTATATGTCTAACCTCAGTTTCCAGCTCCTCTGGAGGGCAAGAAGTACAAGCTGATACCATGACCCAAAGACCCCACCATGAATCACATTTTTATACTTTCTGGCACATTCCAAGAGTTTAGCCATTACCTTTCAGAAGCCAAGGGCAAAGGTGAGACTTTTCTTTGGGTTAAGTTAAATTCTTTACTACATAGATGTGAACCTTAGGAGTTGGGGGGCCACAGGACAACCCTGAGGGCCTGACTGTTGCAGGTATGCAAAAACTGAATTAATCTCTCTTATAGTGGAAAGTCAGTAGATGTCAAATTTTTAAAACCAAGAAATTGCAGTATAAGCAAGTTATTAATGGCTAAAAGATGAAAAGGTTACATCTTGGGAGTGGAAAATGAAGAGTGGAAGGGTTCAGGACTACTTTTTTAAAAAATAAAATGATTTTTTTTTTTGTAAATATGAATACAGTTGGCAAAAACCAAACCAAAACAGAATAAAACCAAAAAATGACAGTTATATGATTGATCATGCCCAAGTACAACAGCATTTATTAGTAGAACATAAAAAATAAATTTTGTGGCCGGGTGCTGTGGCCCACGCCTGTAATTCCAGCACACTGGGAGGCTGAGGCGGGCAGATCACCTGATATCAGGAGTTCAAGACCAGCGTGATCAACATGGAGATACCCCATCTCTACTAAAAATACAAAATTGGCTGGATGTGGTGGCACATG
>NW_012115500.1:959578-986060 GCF_000951035.1 Colobus angolensis palliatus | reverse complement strand
GAGTTTTTCCATGTTGGCCAGGTTGGTCTTGAACTCCTAACTTCAGGTGATCTGCCCGCCTCATCCTCCCAAAGTGCTGGAATTACAGGCGTGAGCCACCGTGCATGGCCTGAACACATATTATTTTAAAATTTCTTCATTTTGCCAAGTGCAGTGGCCTGAACACATATTACTTTTAATTTTTTTAAATTTTTTTTTATTTTGCCAGGCATGGTGGTGGATGCCTATAATCCCAGCTACTTGGGAGGCTGAGGCAGGAGAATCGCTTGAACCTGGGAGGCGGAGGTTGCGGGTGAGCCAAGATCATGCCATTGCACCCCAGCCTGGGCAACAAGAGTCAAACTCTGTCTAAAAAAAAAAGAAATATGTGTTCAATGTGAAAAAATCTGATGTTCACATTAAAAGTGTAAAAAAAAAAAAAGTGAAAATACAGAGAGCATTATTAATCTAACCTTTTGTTACTGGGTAGTGCCACGCAATTCCAGGCTCCTGGTGTCTTGTTTTGTTTGTTTGTTTTTGAGATGGAGTCTCACTCTGTCACCCAGACTGGAGTGCAGTGGCCCAATCCTGGCTCACTGCAACCTCCACCTCCCAGGCTCCAGTGATTCTCCTGCCTCAGCCTCCTGATTGACTGGTACTACAGGCCCGTGCCACCACGCCTGGCTAATTTTCATATTTTTAGTAGAGACAGAGTTTCACCATGTTGGGCAGGCTGGTCTCGAATTCCTGACCTCCAGTGTTCTGCCTGCCTCGGCCTCCCAAAGTGCTGGGATTACAGACGTGAGCCACCGTGCCTGACTTGGCACTTGGTGTCTTGAACAGACTTGGACGAGACACACACAGATAGTAAAGCAAAGCCGCAAAAGCTTATTAAGCACTCTTGGAAAGGGGAGAGCTGACTGACTTCTGTGAGATGAGATCAGCCTGGTTTGTTACATTTCATGGCCTGTTTTTTCCTCACTTGCTTACCCTAACTTTATTTCTTGTAAGCGAATTGCTCATCCTTACTTAACCTTACTCTTTTTTTTTTTTTTTTGAGACAGGGTCTCACGTTGTCACCTAGACTGGAGTGCAGTGGCGTGATCTTGGCTCACCACAAACTCTGCCTCCCAGGTTCAAGTGATTCTCCTGCTTCAGCCTCCTGAGTAGCTGGGATTACAGGCATGCCCCACCACCCCTGGGTAATTTTTGCATTTTTAGTAGAGATGGAGTTTCACTATGTTGGTCAGGCTAATTTTGAACTCCTGACCTCAAATGATCCACCCACCTCGGCCCCCCAAAGTGTTAGGATTACAGATGTGAGCCACCACGCCCGGCTACTCATCTTTACTTTCATTTTTTGTGACCAAATTCCTACTGCAAGTCCTTGTGACTTATTTTTTATCCTGTATGTTTTAACTCACTGCTTACTCCCTTATTTCGTATGTTCTGCTTCTGCTTACATGTTTCTCTTACACGTTTCGTTTTTGCTATCCCTTAAGCTAGCCTACATCAAAGGGTTCCCTTTGTCCCTGACTTCCTCTGCTATTCTCCTGCCTCAATTTTTCTCTGATTTTAGGACTTTTGTCTTTGGTATTCTGGAGTTTTATTATGAGATGTCTGTGTATCTTTATTAAGCAGTTAGGACCACAGGCATGCACCACCACGCCCGGCTAATTTTTGTATTTTTAGAGACAGGGTTTCAGTGTGTTAGCCAGAACAGTCTTGATCTCTTGACGTGATCCTCCCGCCTTGGCCTCCCAAAATGCTGGGATTACAGGCATGAGCCATGGCACCCAGCAGTGTTCTCATTTTTTAATATCTCTACATCCCTAACTCCCCACTCCCAGACTTACCAGAAACTTATTTGATTGGTCTTACTAAAGAACCTCCTGTTGGTTTTCACTGAACTCTGTTTTCCAATTTATTCATTTCTGCTTTTACCTTTCTTTCCTCTATTAGGTTCTCTATTTAACTTTATCACTAATAACAGGAAGCAATTATTACAGTAATGAAAAATTCACGTGATGAAGGCTTAAACTAATTAAACACAAATATATACTCATCAATTCTGAAAGTTAATATAAGTTACCCTAATGGTGGAATACATAACATAAAACTGTAAGGGAAGGATGATGGTAATTTGATCAAAGAAAATTTCAGGGGAAGTGCAATTTGATTTTCCAAGGGTTTTGGCATGAAGCCATAGGCTAAAATGAAAAGATAAACTGTTGTTTCATTTCAAAGTGGGTAAAGGATAATTTAAGAAAAGTATACCCCAATAAAATATTATTTAGCAAACACAAAATTAAAACACTATACAGAAAGACAAATTATCAACTTGTCGTTTTATCACAGAAATGAACATTTATTGTTAACAGTATTTTTTCAGGTTCTGATTCTTTGTTTGAAAACATCTTTTTCACTGCCATGACAAAATCTGAACATTAAATTCTGAAAGACTGGCCTTATGACATATAACAAAATTACAGGAGACAGTTTAAAAGATTAAAAGAAAGACATTCTAATGCTACACTCCTTAATAAAAATCCAGGAAACAACTTCCAAGTTTAAATACTTCTGTTTTTATTAAAGAAAGTATAAAACGCCGGGCGCGTTGGCTCAAGCCTGTAATCCCAGCACTTTGGGAGGCCGAGACGGGCGGATCACGAGGTCAGCAGATCGAGACCATCCTGGCTAACACAGTGAAACCCCGTCTCTACTAAAAAATACAAAAAACTAGCCGGGCGAGGTGGCGTGCGCCTGTAGTCCCAGCCACTCGGGAGGCTGAGGCAGGAGAATGGCGTCAACCCGGGAGGCGGAGCTTGCAGTGAGCTGAGATCCGGCCACTGCACTCCAGCCTGGGCGACAGAGCGAGACTCTGTCCCCCCCAAAAAAAGAAAGTATAAAACATTGAATTCTACATTTTCAAACACTATTATTTTAAGAATCAGTCAAATCAGTCCGGTCTCTTCATACTGCCAGCATGTCCAATACTTCCGTCTTATATTTCTAAAAAATCTTGAATTCTGAAAAACAGAAACAAAATGTAAATTGCTGACTCCAACATTGTTTTTAAAAAGCTTAATTGTGATGAAATAAACATACCCGAATTTACCATAACCATTTTTAAGTGTGCAGCTCTGTAGTGTATACTCATTGCTGTGCAGTTAATTTCCAAAACTGGAGACAGTGTCCGACTCTGTTGTCCAGGCTGGACTGGAGTGCTGTAGCCCAATCTCACCTCACTGCAAACTCCACTTCCCAGATTCAAGTGATTCTCCTGCCTCAGCCTCTCATATAGCTGGGATTACAGGTGGGTGCCACCATGCCTGGCTAATTTCTGTATTTTTAATAGAGATGGAGTTTTTCCATGTTGGCCAGGTTGGTCTTGAACTTCTGACCTCAAGTGATCCACCTGCCTCGTCCTCCCAAAGTGCTGGGATTACAGGTGTGAGCCACTGTGTACAGCCTCCAAAACTTTCATGCCATGAAAAACTCTGTATCCACCAAACAATTCCCCTTACCCACTTCCCAAGTCCTCAGTAACCACCATTCTACTTTCTGTCACTGTAAATTTTACTATTCTAAGTACCTCCTACAAGTGGGATAATATAGTATGTCCTTGTAATTGGCTTATTTCTCCAAGCATAATGTCCTCAAGGTTCATCTATATGACCGAGTTTTCTTCCTTTCTAGGGCTGAATGATATTCCATTGTGTTTATCTACTCATTCACTGATGGATGCTTGGGTTGTATACCCTTGACTATTATGAATAGTGCTGCTATAAACATGAGTACAAAAAGACCTGGCTTTCATTCTTTTCGATGTATACTCAGAAGGATTAAGTAATAGATATGAGTAACACCTAATTTATTATGTGAATGACTTAGAGATAATGCTCATTGCAATAAATATTATTAACAAAACCTAGTTGAAGTAAGCAGGCATTTTAAAGTCCATGTGTTATTGAATTTTTACCTCTACCACACTAGTCCAGAAGACATTAATGAAACTTCTTGGGCCTTCCTTGAGGTCTTTCCATTTTTCTTTCCATTTCCCTTTTCTGTTGATGTGCCTTAAACCTCTCAGCCATTGACACAAGCTCCTCTGGAATACTCTGAAATTATTCAATGTGTTGTTACTAGGATTCTGAGTTCTTTTCTACAACACTAAAATGCATCCAAATCATTTCAGATAATCACACAGCTGGTTACATGATATCCTTCAAACAGAAATAGGTATCTCGATTAAAACCTATATCCATCTACAGGCTACAAAATTTGCTGCTTCGGCTGCTTCCAAGTGCTTTTAATGTGCCTTTATATGGTAGCATTTTCTACATATTCTTTCTTGCCTCTGAGCCTGAATATGTTCCCCCTGCTGGAACATTTACCCCATCTTCTACAACTCTCCCACCTCCACTCTACTGATTTCTTCCTCGGTGGGGCTTTCATTGCTCATCCCCATTAGGTTAAGTTTCCCAGTTATATGCTCCCATAGTTTCTTATCATTGCCATGCTAAAGCCGTCAAACGTGTTGAAAACTTATTTGAAGTTTCCTGATAAATAGCAAGCCATAGTACCTGGCATAACTGACTGAGAAACTGGTAAGAGGTAGATTTCTAATGAATTGCATAGTCTCACCTGATTTGCTCTTTCCAGAATATTAATCAATTCAGAGGCAACCCTCCAATCATTTCTAGTCAAAGTTGTAATGGAAACACCAGTCCTCCTTTAGTGTGGGGGAAAAAACTCATGTCATCTCGTTTATAGTATGTATTCATTATTCAGTTAATACAGAATAAGACAAATGAAAACCTTTTCACAGAAGCTGGAATGTATTAAGATTTAGGGTCACACAGATTTGGAATCTAAATCTGCTGTGGTTTAAACAGCAAAGGGGGTATATGATGGAAGCTCTTACTTATTTATTTATTTATTTATTTATTTATTTAGCCAGAGTCTTGCACCGTCACCCAGGCTGGAGTGCAGTGGCGCCATCTTAGCTTACTGCAACCTCTGCCTCACAGGTTCAAGTGATTCTCCTGCCTCAGCCTCCAGAGTAGCTGGGACTACAGGCGCCTGTCACCACGCCCGGGTAAACTTTTTGTATTTTTAGTAGAGACGGGGTTTCACCATATTAGCCAGGATGGTCTCGATTTCCTGACCTCGTGATCCACCTGCCTAGGCCTCCCAAAGTGCTAGGATTACAGGCGTGAGCCACCGTGCCCAGCCCAATGGTAGCTCTCTTTAGCGGAAAAAGGTCTTCTCATATCCATACCAATTTGTCAATAACCTTCAGAGTAACCACTGGGTACAGAGCTCAGTAGTGACACTAGATATAAAACACATAGAACCAAATATAAAAAGCTAATCATGGACGGAATCTGGTTGAGTCTCCAAACAAGCCAAATGAACAGGGATAAATAAAGTACCGAGTAGAATCTGGGAAGTAGCTGAAAAATCATAGGTAATAGAATAAAATGGTTCTCTGGGCAAGAAGTTTGTGAGAGGAGTAATGAGAATCTAGAATTGGCCTTTCATGGGTGGACTAAGCTTACTTACCCTGCTCTTCCCGTACGCCCTATTCGGTGTACATATTCTTCAATGTTCCGTGGAAAGTCAAAATTATAGACATGTGTAACGTCATGGACATCAAGTCCTCTAGAGGCTAGATCAGTTGCAATTAGTATTCTCACTTTGCCTAAAAAGTAAAACCAAATGAACACTGAACCATTCTGGTATAAATCAACCCAAGATCTAAAAAGTATATTTGCCCTAACTAGTTTAATCAATTTTATTTCTTACTGTTTACATTAAAATGCCTACTTTGTGAAAATGGAAAAGTAACTGCTGGCAAGTTACAAGATACCATGGTTCGGCAAATGGGTCCTAAACCCTTCGAACCGTGACAGAAAGATACATTTTTCAGGTAACTTCAGATATATTTTCTGTTGCATACTAATACCTTGATATCCAGGTTTAAAGTCTTTTTTGTTTACTTAATGCTTAGAAGCAGATTAATGTTTAGAGCTCTAATGAGTGTAGTTTTAGGATACAGAAGGTGAGGACAGATCTTAGACATAAAACAGTTTCATAAAAAGATGCTGTCACTCAGCCAAGCACAGGTATTGCACTAATTTTAAAATGTACGAAATATTAATTACATAAACATACCTGTTTTAAAGTTCTCTAATGCTTTCTCCCGATCTCTCTGTTCTCTATCTCCATGCAGAGACTCTACTGATATATTTCCAAGTATTAGGTCACTTGATAAGTGATCCGCACTGAAGCAAAAGATAAACTCAGCATTCTTAGGTGCTTATTCTAATACCACCAGTTTTACTTCTATTAGCAAAAATCTAAAGTAACATAACAGACGTATCACCCCCATTTGAAATCAGTATACAAATAGAAATGATCCTAAACTAATCAATTTAATTAATTATAATGGACACACAAGAAAAAATACCTACACAGCTTTTCGAGAAACGAAGACAATGACTTTGTCTGTGGATGACATATTCTGTAGAAAAGTATGCATGTGACTCCATTTCTCTTCCTCGGTGGTTACAATTATATTTTGCTTCACTGAACTTACAGCCTAAAGGATTCAAAGAACATAGTTCATCAAGTTCATCATGATTGAGGGGGAGACCGCATACATCAGCTCAAAATGCATCTTCTCTCTCATTGGTTAATGTTTTTAATAAACTACTAAGCAAAATGGCAGATGTCCTAAAAAAAATTACGTTTCTACTCAAGATTTGTATCTTAGATTTCACCTAACCTCAAAATACTATTGGTACCACTCCTTCAACCAACTATTTGTCTCTAATCATTTTATTTCATTTGTTTATTTCTGAGACATAGTCTCACTCTGTTGCCCAGGCTGAAGTGCAGTGGTGTGATGTCTGTAATCATTTTATAAAACAAATGTTACTGGATCACCATTTGTAAATCCCTAATGAAATAAGGGGTGTAAGCAATGACCCATTATTACTAATGATTAAGTGAAAGGCCAATTTCATTTACTAATGATTAAGCAAAAAGCCAGAGAGAGAACTTTATATATTATAATGGAGGGTTCCCACTGACAACACATAAGCCCAATATCAGTCTTAACTTCATCAAGGGAACAGACTTATATTTATGTATATATGTAGACTTATGTTTAGACCCTGATTCTAACAGGGTTAAAATGAGGTATCAGAAAAATATAAACCCTGACTTTGCTGGGCACGGTGGTTCACGCCTGTAATCCCGGCGCTTTGGGAGGCCAAGGGGGGCGATCACCTGAGGTCAGGAATTTGAGGTCAGGAGTTTGAGACCAGCCTGGCCAACATAGCAAAACCCTGCTCTACTAAAATACAAAACTTAGCCAGGAGTGGTAGCCATACTTGTAATCCCAGCTACTCAGGAGGTTGAGGCATAAGAATCACTTGAGCCCACTGCACTCCAGCCTGGGCAACAGAGTGAGACTCTGTCTCAAAAAAAAAGAAAAAAAAAAAAAAATATATATATATATATGCCTCAACTAGAGGTTGATGGTATTAGCTAATTACTGAAATTTCAAATGAGATAATGGCATTGTAGGTCTATTAAAATTATATGCATCTGTGATTTGCCCTAAAATTGGGAAGTGGGCAGACTAGGCACACCAAAATTAGCTATCTTCAGAATTTTCATAAGAAATGTTAAACAATAGTAATAAAAAAAGCTTACAACTAGATCCAATGTACCAACATAGACAATCATTGGTTCTTTCAAATAAGATTGTGCAAGGCGATGAACTGAATGAGGCCATGTAGCACTGGGAATACAAGTTACAAACATTACAATTTTGTTGTAAAAACATTACTATGTTTCCTTAAGCATGCTATGAACCAAGTTACTCATGAAAGACAAATTTAGTACTTCTTACTTTTTCAATAAGTAAGGCAAATTTAACAGTTAATTCACTGATTACTCAACTACTGTAAAGCTATTAGATGAAACAAACATGTTTAATAAATAGGTTTTTGGCCGGGCCCAGTGGCTCACTCCTGTAATCCCAACACTTTGAGAGGCCAAGGCAGGTGGATCACATGAGGTCAGGAGTTCAAAACTAGCCTGGCCAACATGATGAAACCCAGTCTCTACTGAAAATACAAAAATTAGCTGGGTGTGACAGTGGGCACCTATAATCCCAGCTACTCTGGAGGCTGAGGCAGGAAAATGGCTTGAGCCCAGGAGGCAGAGGTTGCAGTGAGCCGAGATCATGCCATTGCTCTCCAGCCACTGTGACAAAAGCAAAACTCCGTCTCAAAAATAAATAAATAATAGGTTTTTATGAACCAAAGGATACCTATACACCTTCAACTAAATAATAATCTATGAAAAGGTAAGGCCGTGTGTGGTGGCTCACGCCTGTAATTTCAGCACTTTGTGAGGCTGAGGAGAGGCGTATCACTTGAGGTTAGGAGTTCGAGACCAGCCTGGTCAACATGGGAAACTCTGTGCCTACTAAAAATACAAAAATAAGTCAGGCATGGTGGTGTGTGCCTATAATCCCAGCTACTCGGGAGGCTGAGGCAGGAGAATCGCTTGAATCTGGAAGGCAGAGGTTGCAGTGAGTAGAGATCACGCCACTACACTCCAGCCGGGGTGACAGAGCAAAACTCTGTCTCAAAAAAGAAAAAAAAAGGTACTAAAAGGGATTAGTATTAGGTTAATTTTATCTCTTGGCCTTTATAAATGACAAAAAAAAAAAAATTAATTTTTCATAGTGTTAGCAGGCAATACCAAATACTTAACCCAAATAAAAACAATCTTTTTTTTTTTTTGAGATAGAGTCTCAATCTGTCGCCCAGGCTGGAGTGCAGTGGTGCGATCTCAGCTCTTTGCAAGCTCCGCCTCCCAGGTTCACGCTTGGGTGTGGCGGGACGCACCTGTAGTTCCAGTTACTCAGAAGGCTGAGGTGGGAGAATCACTAGAGCTGGGAAGGTTGAGACTGCAGTGAGCCAAGATGGTGCCACTGTACTCCATCCTGGGTGACAGAGTGAGACCCTCTCTCAACAAACAAAACAAACTTTCAAAATATACTGATCAAAGAATATCTACATTTAAATGTTTCTTCAACTATATATAAAATAATGAAAGTGACCACTTTTTATACCTTCACAGTAATTCAGTAAAATCTAAGTTCTCTTTTCTTGGGCTAGGCATCGTGGCTCAGGCTTGCAATCCCAGCACTTTGGGAGGCCGAGATAGGTGGATCACCTGAGGTCAGGAGTTTGAGACCAGCCTGGCCCAACATGGCGAAACCCCATCGGTAAAAATATAATAATTAGCTGGGCATGGTGATGTGTGCCTGTAGTCCCAGCTACTCAGGAGGCTGAGACAGGAGAATCGTTTGAACTCAGGAGGCAGAGGTTGCAGTGAGCCAAGATCATGCTGCTGCACTCCAGCCTGGTGTCAGCGAGACTTTGTCTCAAAATAAATAAATTCACTTTTCTTGAAATAGGAAGGTTATTTGTAATAAAACCATGTGAGAGGATTTCGTATTTTTTTAATTTTATGTTATTTATACTAATAAATACAAAGGATATAAGCCCAGGATATGTCATTCTTTTTTTTTTTTTTGAGACAGATTTTCACTCTTGTCACCCAGACTGGAGTGCAGTGGCATGATCTCGGCTCACTGCAACCTCTACCTCCCAGGTTCAAACGATCCTCCTGCCTCAGTCTTGCAAGTAGCTGGGACTACAGGCGTGCGCCACTATGCCTGGCTAATTTTTGTATTTTTAGTACAGATGAGGTTTCACCATGTTGGCCAGGCTGGCCTCAAACTCCTGACCTCAGGTGATCCACCCACCTCAGCCTCCCAAAGTGCTGGGATTATAGGCATGAGCCTGTGTGCCCAGCCAATTTTGTTATTTATACTAATAAAGAAAAGGATATAGGCCTAGGAGATATCATTCTTTAGAGATCACTCTATATTCAAATAATCATTGCTTCCTGTTTTATTGTGAGCAATAAGTATTCAGTAATCAAAGGTTTATCTGCTTAGACAAGTGAACCCTTTATTCAAAAGTGAGACCTTACTATGATAAGTAAACGTTTATGTTGAAATCCCTATCTGTAACTTAGGAAACCCAATAGTCATGAATAAGTACTTATTGTTACACTGGTCTACTTCCAATGTTACGAGATCTTTCATTTAAAGATTTCAACACTTCCAAGTAATGCTCAAATATTGTGGGAAAATCCAAACAGAATGAGATTCTATTCCACTGATTTCTATTTTGCACACAGTAATTAGGCATATACCTACCTGGTCATAACCATCTGCCTATCTGGACGCACATCTAACAAAATCTTCATTATCTGGGGTTCAAATCCCATGTCCAACATCTTGTCTGCTTCATCTAAAACCTGCATTGACAAAAAAGAATGTGGCTAGATGAGATATGGGAGGCAGGTAATGACACATATTCTTTCTTTATTAATAGAACACTAAGAAAGGCTTTTCTCATTTCCCCTATTACTTAAGCCACGATTTTAATTTCTCCAGAGGTCAGAATACTAAGGAATTTGTCATTGTATGTTGTCTACATTGATTTTTGTTGGCTTTCCAATAGCTTCCAAATCTCCTTAAACAAAATTTTAAGTGTCTAAAATATCCAAGTAGATTTTAATTATTGTGTACCTATCTCTATTTTCCGAAATTTAAAGTAAACATGCATGATAATTTCAAATAGAAGTCTTAATTCTTTCAACATGCTAAAGAGAATGGGAACTATTCCTAGAGCCATTATAAAATCAACAGCCATAGCCAGGCGCGGTGGCTCATGCCTGTCATCCCAGCACTTTGGGAGGCCCAGGCAGGCAGATAACCTGAGGTTAGGAGTTTAAGACCAGCTTGGCCAACATGGTGAAACCTCGTCTGTACTAAAAAGAAAAAATTAGCCAGGTGTGGTGGCGGGCGCCTGTAGTCCCAGCTACTTGGAAGGCTGAGGCAGGAGAATCGCTTGAACCTGGGAGGCGAAGGTTGCAGTGAGCCAAGATCACGCCACAGCACTCCAGCCTGGAAAACTAGAGCAAAATTTTGTCCTAAAATAAAAAAATAAAAAATAAAATAAAATCGACAGCCATTCTAAAAGAAACTTATACCCAAGCACTTGAGTATTGATTAAAACTATTAAAAGTTCAAGTGGAGGGAGGAGAAAATAATAGTTCAGTCATTTTTTATGTTTTGAGATGGAGTTTCACTCTTGTTGCCCAGGCTGGAGTGCAATGGCGTGATCTCGGCTCACTGCAACCTCCGCCTCTCAGGTTCAAGTGATTCTCCTGTCTCAGCCTCCAGAGTAGCTGGGATTACAGGTGCATGCCACCACACGTGGCTAATTTTTGTATCTTTAGTAGAGACGGGGTTTCATCATATTGGTCAGGTTGGTCTCGAACTCCTGACCTTGGGTGATCCACCTGCCTCAGCTTCCCAAAGTGCTGGGATTACAGGTGTGACCCACCGCGCCTGGCCAGTTCAGTTATTTTTGAACCCAGCATCCCAAACCCCTATTCCATGATTACCAAGTAGGTTATATTCTTCAGATTGACAAAGTTATTCATTTGCAGATCATTCAGTCTTCCGGGAGTTGCAATTATGATATCTACACCTTTTCTAAGCTCTTCTATTTGTTCATCTCTATTTCCACCACCATATACACAAACACTTAAAAAGAAAAAATCTAAAGGTTAATGTTTAGGCACAGAATATCTCATCACAACTTAAAATTCAATAAAAGGGATAAAAATCAATTATCAGGTACCTTTAGGAGCATCTGCCCCTTTCTGAGAATTATGTACACCCATCAATCCATAATGTTGTATCCTAAAGAGCATTATTTGTACCATCACCTGACCCAGGCTCTGACTGCTTAGAGTAGTGCTAAATGCCTGACCCATGTTGAGCCATTTGGATTCTCTGAATGTGTGAAAAATAATGGGGAAGATGTATAAAGCCACAAATGATTAAAATATGATACTAGTGAAGGAATGGGAAAAAAAAATCACCTACCTCCGAAGCCCTTTATATGAATATTTGCAACATTCTCCTTCTACTTGAAGTGCTAATTCCCGAGTGGGAGTTAGAACTAACATGCCGGGTCTATTCCTTTGACCTTTAAGGCTTTGGAGAGAAAACAGATTAATATTAAATTATTTGTCTCACATGCATGGTACATTCATTCAGTGCCATCAAGATTTGTAGCAACAAGCCAGGCGTGGTGGCTCACGGCTGTAATCCCAGCACTTTGGGAGGCCAAGACGGTCAGATTATCTGAGGTCACGAGTTTGCGGCCAGCCTACCCAACATGGTGAAACCTCATCTCAACTAAAAATACAAAAAATTAGCCAGATATGGTGGCAGAAGTCTGTAATCCCAGCTACTCAGGAGGCTGAGGCAGGAGAATCACTCAAACCCAGGAGATGGAGGTTGCAGTGAGCCAAGATTGCACCACTGCACTCCAGCCTGGGCAATAAGGGTAAAACTCTGTCTCAAAAAAAAAAAATTTGTAGCAATGAGTATCAGTTAGACATAGTCAGACTATGCCTTTTTGTGAGAAGGTATATGATTAAAAGTAGTTACTATATATTACAGACTTTGCTAATTATGATCTACGTACCTAAAAAACGACTAATATTATATATAATACGCCAAATTCCCCATAAGAAAATGTATTATTATTTTCTCAGATTTAAGATTGCTTTACTGAGAGATCAGTGTTAGTTTCTATATACTTTTTCTTATTACAAAAGCAATACATATTTACCATAAAGTAGGGAAATTAAAAAAAGCCATACACCCTAAAACCCAACTTCCCAATACCAGCCTTTTATTTAAGACGGTCTTTTCATTAACATTTAAAATGTCAAATATGTTATCATGGAATAGATAAGTGTATTGGACATAGTTTAAACAGTTTCCACTGTTTCACTACTGAGGCTTTTGGTAAATATTACCTATTGCCTCCTAAAAATGTTTTGCCAATTTATACTTTCACCAGCACAATCTAAGTGTCTAATTCTTTACATTTTCTCTGAAGCTAGGCATTACCTTTGGATCAAGCAATAGGTAAAGAAACTTTAATTACATTTTTGATATCTAAATCTATCAAACCTCTATTAAGAAGAAACCAGCCATAGGAATTCTTACGTGGGTTGAAGGTCCAGATGAATAAATCCAGGCATTAAATAACACAATGTCTTTCCTGTTCCAGTCTGGGCTACTCCTATAAGATCTATTCCTTGCAACACAATGGGCCATGCCTGTGACTGAAACGGAATGATAAACATTAACACAAAAAGTACATCTTTTGCTGGGTGCGGGGGCTTATGCCTGTAATCATAGCACTTTGGGAGGCTGAGGCGGGTGGATCTCCTGAGGTCGGGAGTTCGAGACCAGCCTGATCAACATGGAGAAATCCCGTCTCTGCTAAAAACACAAAAATTAGCTGGGCGTGGTGGCACATGTCTGTAACCCCAGCTACTAGGGAGGCTGAGGCAGAAGAATTGCTTGAACACAGGAGACAGAGGTTGTGGTGAGCTGAGACTGCACCATTGCATTCCAGCCTGGGCAACAAGAGCAAAACTCTGTCTCAAAAACAAAAAAAACAGTACACATTTTTTGCCAACTGTTCCTTCTCTCCCAGCTCCAAACTTCTTTCAATAAAGATTTTTTGAACTCTAGGGAGAAGGTGCTGGGGGAACGCAAAGAGACAGTTGCTCCCTCGTGTCTTCTAACAATCAGATATCACTGGTTTCAAAGAGAGACGTTGAGTGAAATATGGTAATTAATGAAAGCATACCTGAATAGGTGTTGGCTTTTGAAAACCTGCCTTTTTAATGTTTTCCATAACCTCAGGATAACATTGAAAAGCGTCATCAAATGTGCAGGTAGGATTGGGGATAGTTCGTTTCTCCCCATCCTTCAAGTCATCCCACGTTATATTAAAATTTTCTTTCCTTCAAAGAATAAAAAACGTCAGTGGTTTTTCTCACTTCACTCCCCAAGCAAGACATTCTCCAAAATCAGTTCTGGTCTTATCTAGAAATTCAACTGCAATTGATTAAAATGAAACTGTCAGGGAAGTTATAATGAAATGCATAAAGAAATGGAAGCAAGAGTCCATCTGTCTCTTATCTGAGAATAGTTGCAATGGGAAGGTTAAAAACATTATACATTAGTAGGTCAATGAATATTTCATGGATCAAAGATGAGCCTGAAAATCATGCTTCATAAATTAAAACCAGATTTGGCAAACGCTGAGGGCCTACGATGTTCCACACGTTTCATTAATGCATCCTTAACAATCCTACGTGTTAGAAAGTATTCTCAATTTGACAGGTGATCATACAGTAAGTTACCCTGCTCCTCACCTTAACCATTCTGCTATTCCATGAATCTCTTAGTTTTATCAGACTTTAATAGTAAGAAAAACCACTACAATTAAAACCTTCTAATTTCACGTAACAAGGACTGAAGAGTTTAAGAAATTAACAAGATTAGATCTTTTTTTTTTTCAGTTCAACTACTGGAGCAATAATTCTCTAAAATTGCTGTCCAATATAGTAGGGACTAGCCACACATGGCTATTTCAGTTTAATATAAACATTCATTTGCTCAATTACACCAGCCATACTTTAAGTGCCAGTCAACTCCATCAGACACAAATATAGACCATTCTCCATCACTGCAGGAAGTTTTACTAGAAAACAATGTTCTAGAATATCATGTAAGTTGACACATTTTCATTTGAATATTGAAGGCGTAGTCTTCAAATATCATTTCACATTTGCCCAAAGTGTTAATACCAATAACGTAACTATACAAATACTTACACAACTAGGTAATAAAACTACCCACCTCCAACTATCTGCTTGTACTTTTGACATGGCACTTGTGGCAGTGGACTCTTTATAAAAGTTTTTCTTAATTGGTGGTAAATCTGGGACAAAGATGAAAATCCAAACTTTGATAAATTTTACAGCATCATTAATACCTAGTCAAAGCTACAGAAATCATACTACAATATTTTTTTTTTACCATGCATACCATTTGATAGTTCTACACTTTGCCAACGAGGCTTGCTCCCATCGAAAAGATCTCCCTTTCTGGAGGTTAGGCACAGTAGCTTACACCTGTAATCCCAGCACTTGGGATGCTGGGCATGGGAGGATCACTTGAGCGTGGGCAAAACAGTGACACCCTGTCTCTATGGAAAATTTTTAAAGATTAGCCTGGCAGCCAAGCACAGTGGCTAACACCTGTAATCTCGGCACTTCAGGAGGTTGAGGCAGGCGGATCACCTGAGGTCAGGAGTTTGAGACTAGTCTGACCAACATGGTGAAACCTGTCTCCACTAAAAAAAAAAAAAAAAAACCACACACAAAAATTCTCCTGGCACAGTGGCACACGCCTATAATCCCAGCTACTCAGGGAGGCGGAGGGTGCAGTGAGCCGAGACTGCGCCATTGCACTCCAGCCAGGGCAACAAGAGTGAAACTCCATCTCAAAAAAAAAAAAAAAGGAACCGGGCGCGGTGGCTCACGCCTGTAATCCTAGCACTTTGGGAGGCTGAAGCAGGTGGATTACCTGAAGTGAGGAGTTCGAGACCAGCCTGACTAACATAGTGAAACCCCATCTCTACTAAAAGTACAAAAAATCAGCCAAGCATGGTGGCGGACGCCTGTAATCCTGGCTATTCAGGAGCCTGAGGCAGGAGAATCACTTGAACCCGGGAGGCAGAGGTTGCAGTGTGCCGAGATTGCACACTGAACTCCAGCCTAGGCAACAACAGTGAAACTCCATCTAAAAAAAAAAAAAAAAAATTAGCCTGGCATGGTGGTATGTGCCTGTAGTCCCAACTACTTGAGTGGCTGAGGTGGGAGGATCACTTGAGCCTGAGAGATGGAGGTTGCCAGGAACTGTGATTTTGCCACTGCACTCTAGCCTAGGCAACAGAGTGAAACCCTCAAAAAAAATTTAATAAAAATTAAAATGAAGCATGCTTTATAAGGCATCAAACACCACAATGGATAAATATACTCTCACAATAATAGTTTGGTTATCTTTTCTTTGAAGGTCCATCCAATTACTTTTTTAGGAATTACATTTATATCCTTGGTCTATTCTCTTAAGCTACATTTCTTTTCTTTTTTTTTTCTTTTTGAGATGGAGTCTCACTCTGTCACTCAGGCTGGAGGGCAATGACTCAATCTCGGCTCACTGCAACCTCCACCTCTGGGGGTCAAGCGATTCTCCTGCCTTGGCCTCCCAAGTAGCTAGGATTACAGGCATGCGCCACCATGCCCAGCTAATTTTTGTATTTTTAGTGGAGATGGGGTTTCACCATGCTGCCCAAGCTGGTCTTGAACTCCTGACCTCAGGTGATCCACCAGCCTCAGCCTCCCAAAGTGCTGGGATTACAGGCATGAGCCGCCGTGCCCAGCCCAGCTACATTTCTTAAAAGCCTATTATACCTCTTCCAAACTTAAATCCTTTCCCTGGTCCCTGATCCTAAATCTTCTCAACACATCCTGTTTAGGCAGCACAGGAAACTTAACATGCAGAGGTCCTGACCAACACAGTAGCAATAACTGTCAATATTTTGGTAACATATTCGTGCTTTTACATTTGAAATAAAAGATGTCCTATTGCTGCCTCCTCCCGAGAGCCAAGGCTAGTGCTTGAATAATGAAGCATTATCCCCTACATATAATGTTCCACATGAGAAATCTCATTTAAATTCAAACAAAAGGGCTGGGCGGGGTGGCTCACACCTGTAATCCCAGCACTTTGGGAGGCCAAGGCAGGTGGATCACTTGAGGCCAGGGGTTTGAGACCAGCTTGGCCAACATGACGAAAACCCGTATCTACTAAAAATATAAAAATCAGCTGGGCGTGCTGGCACACACCTGTAATGCCAGGTACTCGGGAGGCTGAGGCATGGGAATCACTTGAGCCTGGGAGATGGAGGTTATGGTGATCTGAGATCGCGCCACTGCACTTCAGCCTGGGTGACAGAGCAAGACTCTGTCTCAAAAAATAAAATAAAATAAAATTCAAACAAGGCTGGGCACAATGCCTGACATCTGTTATCCCAGCACTTTGGGAGGGTGAGGAGAGGATCACTTGAAGCCAGGAGTTTGAGACTAACCTGGGCAGGATAGTGAGACCTCATCTTTAAATTGAAAAATAAAAATCTAAAACAAAATTTAAACAAACAAACAAACAAAACTCTGCCATGAACTGTAATGCTTCTTATCATTTAATGGCTTTCCTTTTTTTTTTTTTTGCTCTTGTCAACCAGGATACTCCAAGATCTATTTTTACTCAATCACAGCAACAATGTTAACTTACGGTTTGCATCTTTACTCCCTTCCTATTTTCCCATTGGGACTGATTTTTTCCCATTTCATTATTAGCCTTTTGCAGTGAGTTACCGCTGACAGACTACAAATAGGTTTAATATTTCCCTTATAGCATAAATGACAGCTGACAACATAGAAACTATCATAACCTAGGGACTAATTGCAGCATTTTAGATTTTACTATTTTCATATACATTTCCTTACTAAAAATAAAGCACAGACATTGTACAGAGGATAAAAACTGCAGTTAACAGAAACAATATATGTAAATGTTAGGAAGCAGCACTGACCTGCCCACTTTGTTTTTTGCCATTTCAAACCTTCCTCTCTAATTTGATCCCAATCTATCAATGGCCGATCTCCTGCAACAACATTGTTATCTGTGCTTCGATCTTTTCCAACAGAAGGTTGGAATGCAGTATCTGTTAAAAATATTTTTATCGATTAGTTTTTTTCTATTTTGTTTTTAATAACCAGACAATACTTAAAATATAAAATTTGGGGTTTCTGTACTACATTAACATGATAACCTTGTCATTTGTTATCGTTCAACAACTTATAAAAATTTAATTTTATTGGAGAAGGTAAGTAAAATAGCACAAGTCTAATGTTTGCTAAAATATTGTCATATCCATTACTCAGTCGTTACAATAATACTCCTGGGAAGCAGATATTATCCCAGATGAATGGATGAAGAGCCAGGCTTTGTAGCTCACTCCTGTAGTACCAGCACTTTGTGAGGCTGGCAGGTAGGATCGTTTGAACTCAGGCCTCAAGACCAGCCTAGACAACGTGGTGAAACCCCATCTCTACTTTACAAAAAATTTAATTAGCTGGGTGTGGTGGCACACACCTGTGGTCCCAGCTACTTGAGAGGCTGAGGTGGGAGAATCACTCCCGCCCAGGAGGTCAAGGTTATAATGAGCCATGATCACACCACTGCACTCCAGCTTGGATAACACAGTGAGAACCTGTCTCAAAACAATTTTAAAAATAAAATAAAAGAAAAAGAAATAAATACAAGATACAAAAATAGAATCTTAGACCTTGTCTTTTTCCCCAAGAAACACTAAAAGGCAGTGGTGCCTTCTAAACCCAAGTGTCTCTATTCTACTTTCACACTGCATCGAGGTATGATTCAGTAATTGTTTTCTCTATTCTAAACAGATCTGAGATTTTTAAAATAACCAAATATTTAAGCCATTTTCAATGTCAGCCATGAATCTGAAGACAGGACTAGGGTTAGGATCCTGGGACCAATCCTTACTCTACCCACTAACACGAAAGTGTGTGTATTAAAGGATTATTTCCCTGCTTGCGAGAACTAGATTAATACAAAGACAAAAAATAAATAAATAAAAATAAAGGGTTATTTCATTTTCACTTACCTGTGGCTAAAAGTAAAATTGCTAGGCATGAACATAGAGATTTGGTGTTTTAATTTGAGGAAAAATATTCTGGGCTTTCATTCACAGTAAAAAATCATTAAGACTACATTTATGGCAGCCTAATGCTTTGAATCAGAAAAGGAAAT
The DNA here is from genome assembly GCF_000951035.1 of Colobus angolensis palliatus. Taxonomy (NCBI): domain Eukaryota; kingdom Metazoa; phylum Chordata; class Mammalia; order Primates; family Cercopithecidae; genus Colobus; species Colobus angolensis. Next base: position 967,132 of record NW_012115500.1, on the reverse strand, counting down.
CAGGTATAATGGCTTATAACACTGAATGAAATTAAACATTTTAAAGGGCTTCAGTGGGAGAAAATTACTTACCAACTCCACATTCTGAATTGTAATTTTCTTCTAGCTTTTTAACAAAATTATCTATCACTGCTTTTGCTTTCGTTTGCATTGCCTTGCTGCCAAAAATTTTGACTAATGATTCTGGTTGTTCTTGTATTATCTAGGTACAAGGGGAAAAAGAGTGAGACTTAAAAGTGAGACTTAATAAGGTGAGACTTAAAAGTTCCCTTAAAAAAAAAAAAGTTCCCTAAGCCCCTAACCCCTTCCAACAATCACTCAACTTCAAAAACCATTACAGTATAAAGTAAACATAGTGTTACTAGCAATCAGTGTCTAAATTTCTAGTTAGAGAGGAATACTATTTATATTTACTCTGGGATTTACCTCCTGGTCAGATGGAGAGTGGCAGGACAACCTGAACATTTAAAACTGGATAGCTAGGGAATAAACTCAGCAAATAGTGTAGAGAAATAATTAAGGCATCAACCTGACAGGTAATATTATTTTGATTCTGAGGTCTCCAACCTATAAAATGGTATTTATTTTGCTAATTTTACAGAATTGTAGGGCTGAAATGACATAACCTATGTGCTATATAGAGAGTTTACTGAACTGCCAGGTTACTTAGGTAAATTTTTAACTTGATGGGATTCTATACTTAACTCATGTATACTGTTAAAGGCTTACATTTACAAGACTGATACATTTTATGAATAGAAACTACAAGTAACACCTATAAACATCCGTAATTTCAAATACTCTAATGGATTCAATATTTATCTAAAAAACACTATACACCAAATTTTGTCTTCGGTTGGTAATTCAAACAATGTTTATCATCTACAGTATTTACAGGCACTACAACTCTGTAGTGGCCATTATGGGATGCTATGGAAAGGGACAGCTACACAGAACAGGGGCCTTAGACTGAGGAAAAAGCTATGGTAGCAGGGTGTGTCAGGAGGTGGTGCAGTACTCAAGGAATTAGGGGAAGGGACAATGGAAAGAGTGAACAGGCCAGATCAAGTCAACAATTTTAAGGAGTCTAGACTTACAGGCCTGACATACTATGAAAGGCTTTTACATAGCAAAGGGACACAAATAATTTGTATTTTAAAATGATTGTTCTAGCCAAATGCGGTGGCTAACACCTGTAATCCCAGCATTTTGTGAGGCTGAGGAGGGTGGATTATTTGAGGTCAGGAGTTCAAGACCAGCCTGGCCAACACCTATCTCTACTGAAAGTACAAAAATTAGCCAGGTGAGCTGGCGGGCACCTGTAATCCCAGCTACTCTGGAAGCTGAGGCAGGAGAATCTTTTGAACCCAGGAGGCAGTGGTTGCAGCTAAGATCGCACTGGAGCCAAGATTGCACCAGTGCACTTCAGCCTGGGCGACAGAGCAAGGCTTCATCCCAAAAAAATATAAAAAAATAAAATTATTGTTCTGACCACAGTGGAGAATGATTAGAGGATACAAATGGAAGCAGGATATACAGATGGGGGAAAGGCAAATGATGACATTCCCCTTGAGAAGTACAAGAAATAGTCAAGACCTAGCGGTGAATGAGAATAAGGAAATACCAACATGGATAGTCAGATTACAGACTTGTAAACTCAGTGAATGTTGCTACCATTCACTAAGATTGAGAATATAAGAGCTAGCCAAAGTTTGAGGAAAGGGGTTTTCTCTGGAAGACATTTTGGACATGATGAATATTCCAATGATCTCATTCTTATGCAGATTATCTCTAAAGATTTTTACCTCTGGCTGGGCCTGGTGGCTCATGCCTGTAATCCCAGCACTCTGGGAGGCAAAAGTGGGCGGATCACCTGAGGTCACACACTCGAGACTGGCCTGGCCAACATGGTGAAACCCCATCTCTACTAAAAATACAAAAATTAGCCAGGTGTGGTGGCGCATGCCTGTAATTCCAGCTACTCAGGAGGTTGAGGAAGAAGAATTGCTTGAACCCAGGAGGCAGAGGTTGCAGTGAGCCAAGATCATGCCACTGCACTCCAGCCTGGGCGACAGAGTGAGACTCTGTCTCAAAAAAAAAAAAAAAAAGATTTTTACCTCCAAGAGTCCCAAAACCTACACCTGGAACAGCTTAAAATTCAGGGGGCTTCTTGAGAATCAGGAGTATGAAGAGCTTTGGCAATTTATCTAATCTACCACAGTATGTTAATAACTCGGCAGAAATTAAGAGTTAAGGCCTCGTGCGGTGGCTCATGCCCGTAATCCCAACACTTTGGGAGGCCAGGGCAGGTGGATCACTTGAGGCCAGGAGTTGAGAGCAGCCTGGCCAACATGGTAAAACCCCATCTCTACTAAAAATAAAAAATAAAATTAAAAAATTAGCTTGGCTTGGTGGTGGGAGCCTGTAATCCCAGCTACTCGGGAGGCTGAAGCAGGAGAATTGCTTGAATCCGGGAGGCGGAGGTTGTAGTGACTTGGTATCATGTCACTGCACTCCAGCTTGGGAGACAGAATGAAGCTGTCTTAAAAAGAAAAGTAGAGTTAGGTGCTCCCTTAGAAATGCATGATGCTCTCTTAAGGGCCGAAGAACACAGATGGCTTACTTGGATTGTGGTGTTTGTTGTACTTTGTATATTCTTTATTTTTGACCCACCACGACCTGTTTTTAAAAATAAAGGAATATATTATTATAAGTTGAAATTAGTAAGTTGAAAATTTACCCATTTTCCTCAACAAACATTCTCTAGTTCTTCCCCCCAAATGCTCCTAGGGTTCAACAATCATTTTTTGTTTGGAAAGAAGGAAGTAAGAGGTTCTATTCCAAATTTTGGTGGGTTTTAGAAGACTCTTATCCCAGAGAGGTGGAGACTATGGATTCTGTATCAGCTTGCACAAAACCTAATTGGGTCCAAACTAGTGGAGAGGATGTAGCAATTGGAACTCTTTCATACAACTCAACAATTTTTCAAAAATTGGCAAACAGTTGAATAGACATTTCTCCAATGACATACAAATGGCCAACAGGCATGAGATGTTCAACATCACTAATCAGGTCCACGCAAATCAAAACCACAAAATGGTTGTCACCTCACATCTGGTAGGATGACCATTACCAAAAACAGAAAACAAGTGTTGGTAAGAATGTGGAGAAATTGGAACCCCTGTGTACTGTTGGTGGGATTGTAAAATGGTGCTGCCACTATGGAAAACAGTATAGATTTCCTAAAAAATTAAAAATAGAATTAACATATGATCCAGCAGTCTCACTTGCGGTATACATCCAAAATAATTTAAAGCAGAGTCTCAAAGATATATTGCACTCCCATTTTCATAATAACACTACTCAGGTCAAAAGGTGGAAGCCACCCATTTATCACAGACTGATTAATAGATAAAGTAAGGTATATACTTAATAATGGAATACCATTCGGCCTTAGTAAGGAAGAAAATCCTGTCTCATGCTACAAAATGGATAAGGCTGGAGGATATTATTCTTAGAGAAATGAGCCAATTACAAAGACAATTAGTGCGTGATTCTACTTATATGGATTATCTAAAGTAATCTAACTCAGAAACAATGTAAATGGTGGTTCCTGGGATGGAGCAGGAAAAAAATGGGGAGCTGTTCAAGTATACAGTTTTAGTCATGCAAGTTCCAGAGATCTGGGATACAAGATTGTGCTTATTGTTAGTATTGTGATATACATTTAAAAGAGGGTATTTCATTTTTTTCAATAAAAAAGTTGGATCCAGATCCAACATCAAGTAAGTGCTCTGTAGCACAGTGCCCTTTCATCTGCTAAGTGCTAACTTCAGTGACTTTTATTGTAAACCTAGTGGCTTTCTTTCATTCTTCAGATCTTGAGCCTAAGCCTTCTGAAAGGTCAATGAATCTCTGGGTAGTACAGCAATTAGTCTTATAATGTACTATTTTATAGCAGCCTCCATCTGTTCATTTTTCTCAGGTTTTAAAAATGGTAAAATATACCTAATAGGTAAAATGTGGCAATTTATACTCGGACTCAATGGCAATCAATGGGGCAATCATTCTAATCATTTTTAAATGCTTTTCAAAAAAAATTCAGAAATGGACAGGGCACGGTGGCTTACGTCTGTAATCCCAGCATTTTGAGAGGCTGAGGTGGGTGGATCCACAGTTCGAGACCATCCTGGGTAATGTGAAAACTCATCTTTACTAAAAACACAAAAATTAGCCGGGTGTGGTGGCGCACATCTGTAATTTCAGCTACTAGGGAGGCTGAGGTGCGAGAATCGCTTGAGCCTGGGAGGTAGAGGTTGTAGTGAGCTGAGATCACACCACACTGCACTCCAGCCAGGGCCACAGAGCTGTCTCAAAAAAAAACCCAAAAAATCAAAAGTAAAAAAAAAATTAAAAATGCAGAATTGAATGTTAACACTCAAGATGTAAGAAAAAGTTTTTTCTTTTTTTAATTTTTTAAAAATTAAGGAAACTAAAAGCAAGGTACAACTGCTCTAGGCAGCCCTACAAATGATCTTACAGCTTTTCTTTGATTCCTGGCTCTAAATGGTACTCATAGAAAGACTGATTAAGTTTTGTTTTTCATTCTGGGGTTACTGTCTGTTAAAAGGTCTGTTCTAAGCATTCCTCTTCAGCCCTAAGATTTTGTAAGTCTTTTAGGAGTTGCTCTCCCAAATACATTGTCTGTATAAACACCAAAAGGGGGATTACTTTTTTTTTTTAATTGAGGCGGAGTCTTGCTCTGTCACCCAGGCTGGAGTGCAGTGGCGCAATCTCAGCTCACTGCCAACCTCAGTCGCCAGGTTCAAGCGATTCTCGTGCCTCAGCCTCCGGAGTATCTGGGATTAGAGGCGCGCGCCACCACGCCCAGCTTTTATTTATTTATTTATTTTTTTAAGTAAAGACGGGGATTTCGCCATGTTGGCCAGGCTGGTCTCGAACTCCTGACCTCGGGTGATCTACCCGCCTCGGCCTCCCAAAGTGCTGGGATTACAGGCGTGAGCCACCGCACCCGGTCAGATTAAATTATACTCTATCCCCAGGTTTTACAAATAGCTCTGGGAGAGACCTGAACCTCATTAGGTGGCAGCTGATTGGAGGTGAGGCAGTGGGGAGGGAATGCCTTCGCCCAGGCTCCGCCCCTGGCCCCACCTATCCTGCCCTGCCAGCCACACCCATTCTCACCGATCACCGCGCCGACAAAGTGGTTCTTCAAAGCAAAACAAAGCGGCGGTTCCTCGTAACCAGCGGCCACGGCCTCCGGGGGCCTACAGGGGTCTCTCCAGCGGCCACCTCTGCCGACACTATATCCCTCAGGACCGCTTCGATTCAACTCCTCCACCGGCCACCTCTCTGGTGCTCGGGACACTGTCGAGCTTCGCCGACTAGCAACGACCCATGTAGAGGCCTTGGGAGTTCCTCCGTGGTGGGACATTCTTCCAAGAAGGGGCGCGTCCGACGTCGTTTCCGTCCGACTCTGCACCACTTGACCGTACCGTCGTGAGACTAGTGTGCCAGGGAAGCCACGCAGCCGCTACTTAAGGAGCCCGCGCGAGGCTAGCCCTCCCGCCCACTCCCCTATCCCGCCCACTTCCACACAGCCATTGGCCAGCGAGCGTTGTGGGCGGGACTTTCCCTTTTTTAGCCAATCGGCTTTCTGAACCGTGGGAGCGTGCCTTGAAGCAGTCAATGTGCCGGACAGTGTATTCCTTTCCAGGCCTGGGACTTTTTCCAAACGCCCACTTTGCTCCCGCCCCTACCGAACACACACCTCGGGTTCTTAGCATCTCAGTGCCTTGGAAACCTTTTTTTTTTTCTTTTTAAATACAGACGAGGTGTCGCCGTGTTGCCCAGGCTGCTCTTGAATTCCTGGCTTCTAGTTTCAAGTGAACTTCCAGCCTCGGCCTTAAAAAGTGCTGGGATTACAGTCAGCCACTGCACCGGAAATGTTTTCAACCGTGACCCATAAAGGTAAGTCACTGTTACAAGGTGACCCAATCCACGCATAAAAAACTTGAAACAACAGATTGACAAAACAGCATTTATCCTCACTAGGTAAACAGCGTTTTGATATATTTAATCTTATTTTAGTTTAGTTTTTTAAATGGTTGTAATCCATAAAATTTTTAAAAATTTTTATTTAAATAGAGACGGGGGTTCCCAGTATGTTGCCCAGGCTGGTCTCGAACTCCTGGACTCAAGTGATCCTCCCACCTCCACCTCCCATAGTGCTGGGGTTACAGGCCTGAGCCACTGCGCTCAGCTCACAAAATGTATTTAATGGCCCACAGCTTAAAGATCACTGACTTGATCCTTTTGTAAGTCATAAGTGTGATTGGGTTTTCATGCCCTTGTGTCGAACGTGTCTCCCTCAAACCTTGTTACGAAGTGGGCACATTACCCACCTGGCGTGAAAAATAAAGAGAAAAAGATTGCTGGCTTGAGAGACATTCATTGCTCTACACAGTCTTCTGGATGTTTGCTATAGTTTTTTTGTTTTATTTTGTTTTGTTTTTGACCTCTGTCGCCTAGGCTGGAGTGCAGTGGTGCGATCACTGCTCACTGTAGATTCAACCTGTTGGACTCAAGCAATACTCCCACCACAGCCCCTCGAATAGTTGGGACTACAGGTGTGTGCCACCACGCCAGGCTAATTTTTTTGTAAAGACAAGTCCTCCCTATGTTGCCGGGCTGGTATCCAACTTCTCCTGCCTTGGCCTCACACAGTTCAGGGATTACAGGCATGAGCCACAGTTCCTGGCCTGCCATAATTTTAGAGCTAAGGAAATACATTGAATAGAGAGTCCTGAAGTATTACCATCAGTGCAGCCTGGTTCTGTGGCCGGACATACTACTCCAGGGCTTCAGGCCAGCTGCAAGTGCACTCCTTTGATTAAACGAATTTCAGTTTAGGCCAGGAGGGATAGCTCATACCTGTAATCTCAACACTTTAGGAGGCCTGGGCAGAGGATCTCTTGAGCCCTGAGGTTCGACACCAGTCTGGGTAATATAGTGAGTCCCTGCCGGGTGTGGTGGTACAGGCTGTAGTTCCAGCTACTCAGGAGGCTGAGCTGGGAGAATCACTTGAGCCAGGGAGGTTGAGGCTACAGTGAGCTGAAATGCCGAAATGGTGTCACTGCACTCCAGTCTGGGCAACAGAGTAGAGACCCTATCTCAAAAAAAAAAAAAAATTTTTTTTTTAGTTCAATCATCCATCAAACACAGTGGACACCAGGCCAGGCATGGTGTGGCTCATGTCTGTAATCCCAGCACCTTGGGAAGGTGAGGCAGACAGATCACTTGAGGTCAGGAGCTCGCGAGGTCAGGAGCTCGCGACTAGCCTGGCCAGCATGGTGAAACCCCATCTCTAATAAAAATGCCAAAAATATTGACTGGGCGCAGTGGCTCATGCCTATAGTCCCAGCACTTTGGGAGGCTGAGGTGGGCAGATCACAAGGTCAAGAGATTGAGACCATCCTGGCCAACATGGTGAAACTCCATCTCTACTAAAAATACAAAAATTAGCTGGGCGTG
>NW_012115500.1:952479-959499 GCF_000951035.1 Colobus angolensis palliatus | reverse complement strand
TGGGTGTGGTGGCACGTGCCTGTAGTCCCAGCTACTCGGGAGGCAGAGGAAGGAGAATCATTTGAACCCAGGAGGTGGAGGTTGGAGTGAGCCAAAATCACGCCATTGCGCTCTAGCCTGGGCGACAGAATGAGACTCTGTCTGAAAAAAAAAATAAATAAATAATACACAAAATAATTAGCCAGGCATGGTGGTGGGTGCCTTGTAATCCCACCTATTCGGGAGTCTGAGGCAGAAGAATTGCTTGTACCTGGGAGGCGGAAGTTGCAGTGAGCTGAGATTGCGCCACTGCACTCCAGCCTAGGTGACAGAATGAGACTGTCAGAAAAAAAACAAACCTAATAACCCACAGTGGACACCTATTTTAATGCTGTTTCAATCACAGTGCCTCAGATTGAAAAAAGAAAGTACAAGACCTGGTCCATCCTGAGTTGAATGGGTTAACTCATATTCAATTAACTATATTAGCTCTTAATGCCATCATCTCTGGAGAAATATGAATAAAGCGCTATTAGATTACCTAGGAAAAGGTCGGGTGGGGTGGCTCACACCTGTAATCCCAGCACTTTGGGAGGCCCAGGCGGGCAGAGCATGAGATCAAGAGATTGAGACCATCCTGGCCAACACGGTGAAACCCCATCTATACTAAAAATACAAAAATTACCTGGGTGTGGTGGCGTGCACCTGTAGTCCCAGCTACTTGAGAGGCTGAGGCAGGAGAATTGCTTGAACCCAGAAGGCAGAGGTTGCAGTGAGCCGAGATTGTGCCACTGTGACAGAACGAGACTCCATCTCAAAAAAAAAGGAAAAAAAAGGATTACCTGGGAAACAGGCCAGGCGCCGTGGCTCATGCCTGTGATCTCAGCACCTTGGGAGGTTGAGGTGGGTGGATCACCTGAGGTCAGGAGTTCAAGACTAGCCTGACCAACATGGTGAAACCCCATCTCTACTAAATATAAAAAATTAGCCAGGCATGTTGGCACATGCCTGTAATCCCAGCTACGTGAGAGGCTGAGGCAGGAGAATGCTTGAACCTGGGAGGCAAAAGTTAGCAGTGAGCCAAGATTGCGCCATTGCACGCCAGCCTGGGCAACAAGAGCGAAATTCCATCTCGAAAAAAAAAAAAAGATAAAAAACATTAAATAAATGTTAGGCATTTAATCTCCATTCTCTAATCTTTAATCTGAAATGGGTAGTATTAACAATCTTTAGAAAGGAATTTTGTTGGATTCAACTTGCTGGGATTTTGTTGAGGATTTTTGCATCTATGTTCATCAGAAATATTGGTCTGTACATTTCTTGTAATGTCTTTGACTGGTTTTAGTATTAGGGTAATGCTGGCCTCATAGAATCTCTTCCAGAAAGTAGAAGCAGAGGGATACTTCCTCACTCATTCTACGAGGCCAAAATTATCCTAACACTGGGAGTGAGTGAACCTTCATGTAAACTAGGAACTTTCAACAGCCAGGAAGGAGATACCCATCAAAGACAATAACCATGACTCATAAACAATGGCTTCCAGCGCTTTGAAGAAACCTCAGGTGCTTGTCACTGACCTGTGTTCCTTAACTAAGAAATGGGTATATGTGGGCTAAGAAATAGTTTCTCTTGATAAACAATTAACACTTAAGAAAACCTCTCCTTTTCATGGTGCCTCAGAGACAATCAGCTGCTTCAAGATGAAACTGAATGTCTCCTTCCCAGCCTCTGGCTGCCAGAATGTCTTTGAAGTGGATGAGGATTGCACACGTCATACTCTTTCTGAGAAGCTATAACGACAGATGTTGATGCTGATGCTCTAGGTGAAGAATGGAAGGGTTATATGGTCAGAATCAGTGGTGGGGACAACACATGAGGCTTCCTCATGAAGCAGGGTATTTTGACCGAAGACTGTGTCTGCCTGCTACTGAATAAGGGGTTTTCCTGTCCTCTAAGGAGAACTGAAGAAAGAATGCACAAATCTGTTCAAGGTTGTATTGTGGATGCCAATCTGAGTATTCTTTTTTTTTTTTTTTTAAGCACTGTGCAGTTTTATTAACCATTCAAGTCCAGTAGCATCTGGTAAGATTGGGACAGAGTTGGGATTGAAAAGTGAACAGATATTCAGCATCTAACAGTTCAAAAGAAGCCACTACATACTCTTTTCACAAATATGTTTTCACAGAGCCAATACAGTACTAGCCATTAACCCAGTACACCAAGTGTACTGAAGTAGAAAAGTTGCAACAAGAAAAATAGCTACATTAGAAAGACCAACACTTTAGAAAAAGAGTAAAACACTTTTAGTTTCTCCCCTTTAGCCCCTAAAACAACATCTTACAGTCTGAATCTACCTATACAGTCCTACATTAGCTTCTAAAATATTTGTCAGGAGGGAAAAAATAAAATGACACTGGCCAGTACAGTCTTTGGATATTTAGGAAGGAGATGGGGAGAAAGTCAGTTGTCAGAGCAAATTAGTCAGCTTCAGTCTCGTCAGCAGGGTCTTTGGATTCTTTGTTCTTCCGCACTTCTTCAATGTGCTTATCCTTCTCTCGCAAACGCTCCAGTTTGGCAGCCATCTGTGCCTCTCGGTTCTCTTTGTTAGCTTCCATTTTGTGGGTCAGTTTCTCTTCTGCCATTTTACTGAAGTTGTTGTTCTCTTCTATTGCCTTCTGAAGCACTTCTTTCTCGTGCTCTTATTTCTCAGCCAGCTGCTTTAAGACCTCAGCTTCATGTGACTTGCGTCTTTCTTCTGTAGCTTCTAATTTCTTCTGAATTTCCTCCAGAGAAAGATCCTTCTTCTTTGGAGGGGAAAGGGGGAATTCTGGAACAGATTCTTTTGACCGAAGGCTGAGAATCAGCTCAAAAGCCTGGCCTGAGGCACGCTTCTCCAGTTCTTTCACCTGGATATCAGAAGAAGCCATGGTGAATAGAAGCCAAGCGACAGGCAGTGTATTCTGCACAATCAACTGGGATAAGGAAAGCCCTGCTCGGTCCGAGCCGCCTGACCACACTCTCAAGCTGAGTATTCTTAACTCAGTTATTGTTAAAGAGAGAGAGAGAGAGAGAGAAGGCTAATCCTGAACTGCCTGATAATATATGCTGCCTCATTCCCTGAGACCCAAAAGACCTAGCAGAATCCAAAAACTTCAATTTCTCTAAAAGATGATGTCCACCAATATGTTATAAGAAAGCTCTTTGTTATAACAAAGGTGAGACACATAGGGCCAAAGCACCCAAGACTCAGTGTCTTGTTACTCCTCATGTCCCGCAACACAAACACCTGACTTATTGCTCTGAAGAAACCACCTACTAAAGAAAAATAAGGAAGAGGCCACAGAATATGCTAAACTTTTGGACAAGAGAATAAAGGAAGCCAAAGAAAAACGCCAGGAACAAATTGCCAAGAAACACAGACTGTCCTCTCTGAGAGCTTCTACTTCTGAGTCCAGTCAAAAATAAGACTTTTGGCCAAGTGCAGCGGCTGACGCCTGTAATCCCAGCCTTTGGGAGACCAAGGCAGGTGGATCACCTGAGGTCAGGAGTTCGAGACCAGCCTGGCCAACATGGTGAAACCCCCCTCTCTACTAAAAATATCCAAAAAAAATTAGCTGGGCATGGTGGTGCATGCCTGTAGTCCCATCTACTTGAGAGGCTGAGGCAGGAGAATCACCTGAACCCAGTAGGCGGAGGTTGCAGTGACCCGAGATCGCACCATCACACTCCAACCTGGGCGACAAGAATGAAACTCCATCTCAAAAAAAAAAAAAAGAGTTTTTGGGTAACAGGGTAACAAATAAGATCAAACCTCATAAAAACAAAACAAAAAAGCAAAATAACCAATAAAGTAGAGTAACTATTTACGTAGTATTAGATATTACAAGTAATCCAGAGATGATTTACAGTATAAGGGAAGCTCTGCATAGGTTATATGCAAATACTATGCCATTTTACATGAAGAATTTGAGCAACCCTGGGATTAAGTATCTTTGGAGGTCTGGGACCAATACCCCCAGAATCTCGAGAGGACAATACTTGCTGTGAACCTAAAATTGTTCTAAAAGATAGTCTAAAAAAGGAATTTTGTGTCAAGCTTTTCATTTTTGTTTTGTTTTTAATTGGATCAGCTATTTTGTTGAGTTTGGGCAGTGGATTAGTAAATAACTTTTTTTTTTTTTAACTTTTCTGTCGGCCAGGCTGGAGTGCAGTGGTGGGATCTAGGCTCAGCACAACCTCCACCTCCCAGATTCAAATGATTCTCCTGCCTCAGCTTCCTGAGCTGCTGGAACTACAGGCGCGCCACCACACCGGCTAATTTTTGTATTTTTACTAGAGACAGGGTTTCACTGTGCCAACCAGGCTGGTCTCTAACTTGTGGCCCCAAGTGATCTGCGCCCGCGGATTTAACATTTTGAAACTGTTCTCACATGGTGAGGAAAGATATCTAAAATGGTAATTCCAGGTAACACGAATATTTTTAGTTCTGTATTTTAAATTTTTCACAATATAGAGCAAAATGAGTTGCTTTTTTAGACCTGTGACAGCCTAAGCCTAAGCCTTTTGCGATAAAAAGCAGTGGAATCTCTTATCCTAAATCCCAGCTTGGTCTAGCACCTAGAAAAGCATTCACTAAGCAAGTAGAAATTGGATATGCCTGCGGGGCTTTCAAGTTCCATCTACCACCTACTTTTCCACACTAGACACGCAAAAAAAAAAAAAAAAAAAAAGGATGAAAAGGCGGAGTTCACGCCCAATTTTGACCTGAAGGCAAAACATTTCCACCAGCTTGCATTTTTGCCTTGGGTGTGACCTGAGGGAGTTGACCGCCAGTTCCCTAGTAGAGCGGGGACTTCTGCTCCTGGGGTAGAAGCTGAATCAGTCGCCCCAGGTCCTCGGTGCCATTTCCCTCCGGCAAACCTCAATCTCAGAAGGGGAGCCCTGGCCTTTCTCCTCCGCCTTCCGGGCGGTTTCTTCTGATCCTCCGGCTTCCTCAAAGCTCCCGGGTCTGCATTGGTGCTAAGTGGCCTGCCTTCTCCACGTAGCTCCCCTGGATAGCTACGCGCCAGAGGCACCGCCCCAGGTTCCAGGTCGTGTCATGACTTTCCTTAGCATTTGCACCGCTGCGGGATCCCTGAGTGAGTACCCCCAATGTGGGTTTGGCGGAGCTAGGAGAAGGAACGGTCCCTCTACCCTCCGAGAACTTATTCCTCCGACTCCGCCGGGCAAGGAGCCACTTTGCCACAAGGAGGCAGCAAACACCGCACCCTTGGCTCTCGGAGCAGCAGGTGCTGATTTTGGAAAATCTCCTTAGGTTTTCACTTACCACCTGGGCTAGAGAATGTGGCACTGTCTTATATTGGGCACCTACAACCTGCCAGACTCATTTAATTATTAGAAAACTCCTGTGAGATGGATGTGGGTATCCCCATTTCACGATGAAGAAACTGAAATCAGAGGAGCCCAGTACTTGGGAACCGAAGTGGAGGTGATGCCAAAGCTGAGCATTTTCTATTCTGCCACTTTGCCTCTCAGGAACACATGGGTGCACTTCCCAGGAGGAAGGGGATTCCAGCCTCCAGCTGCCATCCCTTTTTCAAGAAAAAAAGCTATGGTTACTGGCATTAGGATAGATAACTTTGGCTTTAAGGTGATTTTAGAATTAACGTTCACTGCATACATTTGGAAAACTAAAAATATTACCCAGAGATAAATTTAGTCCTTCTGAGTTTTCTTCTAGGCAAACTTTTGAGATTCTACTAGATATTCAATTTTGCACTCTGACTTTTCCCCTTAAATTTTATAAAATAAACATTTCCTATGTTGTTAGACATATTATTTTTTGTTATACATTCTTCGCTGTTTATAATTTGTATTTTCATTTCACTTTGGGGGAGGGTGAGGCATAAGGATTTTTTTTTTTCTCACTAAAAGAAGTTTTAATTCCATTGTTGTCAGGCCCAGTGCGGTGGCTCACGCCTGTAATCCCAGCACTTTGAGAGGCTGAGGCAGGCGGATCACCTGAGGTCAGGAGTTCGAGACCAGCCTGGCCAACATGGTAAAAATCCTGTCTCTACTAAAAATACAAAAATTAGCTTGGTGTGGTGCCGCATGCCTGTCGTCCCAGCTAATCGGATGGCTGAGGCACGAGAATCACTGGAACACGGGAGGCGGAAGTTGCAGGTGAGCCCAGACTGTGCTGCTGCACTCCAGCATGGGCAACAGAGCAAGACTCTGTCTCAAAATAAGTAAAATAAAATAAAATAAAATTCTAATGTTATCAGAACTATCATCGTTCCCTTATGGTGGCAGCCTTTGGAGCCATGATTTGGAAGGATCTGTTTTTACCCTCAAATCATATAAACATTAATACAAAAAATTAGCTGGGTGTGGTGGCACGTGCCTGTAGTCCCAGCTACTCGGGAGGCAGAGGCAGGAGAATCATTTGAACCCAGGAGGTGGAGGTTGGAGTGAGCCAAGACCATGCCACTACACTCCAGCCTGGGAGACAGAGCGAGATTCCATCTTAATCAATCAATCAATAGGTTAAATAAATAATTATATAAACATGAATACTCACATTAATCCAGCACTGTTTTTATTTTTATATTTATTTTGTTTTTGAGATAGAGTTTTCCTCTTGTCACTCAGGCTGGAGCACAGTAGTGCTATCTCGGCTCACTGCAACCTCTGCCTCCCATGTTCAAGCGATTCTTCTGCCTCGGCCTCCCAAGTACCTGGGATTACAGGCACCTGCCACCACACCTGGCTAATTTTTTTGTTGTATTTTTGTTAGAGATGGGGTTTCACCATGTTGGCCACGCTGGTCTCAAACTCCTGACCTCAAGTTATCCATCCACCTCGGCCTCCCAAAATACTAGGATTACAGGGTGAGCCATGGTGCCTGGTGGCTGATATTTTTGCTTTCTTAATAGTTACAAAGTTTTGAATTTTGATGGACTCTGACTTACTTTTAAAATCAGTTTTGCTTTTTACGTTCTATGTTGTTAAATATTTATGTGTGTGTGTGTGTGTGTGTGT
>NW_012115500.1:951507-952429 GCF_000951035.1 Colobus angolensis palliatus | reverse complement strand
TTTGTTTATTCTTTTTGATTCTTTTTTCTTTTTTGAAGTTTTAAATTTTTTAAAATAATTTAAATCATTTGCCTTTTTTTTTTTTTTTTTTTTTTTGAGACGGAGTCTCGCTCTGTCGCCCAGGCTGGAGTGCAGTGGCCGGATCTCAGCTCACTGCAAGCTCTGCTTCCCGGGTTTATGCCATTCTCCTGCCTCAGCCTCCTGAGTAGCTGGGATTACGGGTGCCTGCCACCAATGCCTGGCAAATTTTTTTGTATTTTTATTAGAGGCAGGATTTCACCACGTTGGCCATGCTGGTCTTGAACTCATGACCTCACGTGATCCACCCACCTTGGCCTCCCAAAGTGCTGGGATTACAGGCGTGAGCCATCGCACCTGGCTGCAGTTCTTTTTTGAGTTAATTTTTGTTTATGTCTTGAGGTAAGGGTCTAAATTCATCTTCTGAGTCTTCTAGTCCATGAATGAAATAACTCTCCATTTATTTACATCTTTAATTCTTTTATCACTGTTTTGTAGTTTTCAAGTTATATACTTACTAAACTTGTAAAACTATTTAGATTTTGTGTATATTGATTTTGTATTCTGCAACCTTACTGAACTCATTCATTCTATTCGTTTGTTTTTTGGTGGATTCCTTAGGATTTCCTACATAGAAAAGCATGTTGCTGGCCCAGTGTGGTGGCTCATGCCTGTAATCCCAGCACTTTGGGAGGCCAAGGCAGGCAGATCACCTGAGGTGGGGAGTTCGATACCAGCCTGACCAACATGGAGAAACCCCATCTCCACTAAAAATACACAATTAGTCGGGCATGGTGGCACATGCCTGTAATCCCTGCTACTTAGGCGACTGAGGCAGGAGAATCGCTTGAACCTGGGAGGCAGAGGTTGTAGTGAGCCAAGATCGTGCCATTGCATTCCAGCC
>NW_012115500.1:943155-950796 GCF_000951035.1 Colobus angolensis palliatus | reverse complement strand
TATACAAAAAATTAGCCGGGCGTGGTGGCGGGCGCCTGTAATCCCAGCTACTTAGGAGGCTGAGGCAGGAGAATCGGTTGAACTCAGAAGGCAGAGGTTGCAGTGAGCCAAGACTGCACCACTGCACTCCAGCCTGGTCAACAGAGCAAGACTCCACTCCGTCTCAAAAAAAATAAATAAATAAATAAAAGAAACAAAGAAAAAGAAAATAGCTTTTATTTAGGCTGGGGAAGAGACTTTGTATTCCTAGTAGTGGGTGTTGATTTTGTAAAATGCATTTGCTGCATCTCTTGAAATGTTCATGTAGTTTTTGTCCTTTATTCTATTAATATGGCATATTAATTGACTTTTTATTAATCAAGCCTTGCATTCCTGGGATAAATCCCCTTGCTCGTGATATATACTTTTTTAAATAATGCTGAATTCCATTTGCTTTTTTTTTTTTTTTGCCCAGGCTAGAGTGCAGTGGCACGATCTCAGCTCACTGCAAGCTCTGCCTCCTGGGTTCATGCCATTCTCCTGCCTCAGCCTCCCGAGTAGCTGGGACTACAGGCACGTGCCACCACACCCAGCTAATTTTTTTGTATATTTACTAGAGACAGGGTTTTACCATGTTAGCCAGCATGGTCTCGATCTCCTGACCTCGTGATCCGCCTGCCTCGGCCTCCCACAATGCTGGGATTACAGGCATGAGCCACCACGCCCAGCCTCCATTTGCCTTTTTTAAGACAGGTTTGAGGCCGGGCATGGTGGCTACACCTGTGATCCCAGCACTTTGAGAGGCCGAAGCGAGTGGATCACCTGAGGTCAGGAGTTCGAGACCAGCCTAGCCAACATGCTAAAACCCTGTCTCTACTAAAAATACAAAAATTAGCCAGGCATGGTAGCACGTGCCTGTAATCCCAGCTACTCAGGAGGCTGAGACAGGAGAATCGCTTGAACCGGGAGACACAGGTTGCAGTGAGCCGAGATTGAGCCACTGCACTTCAGCCTGGGTGATAGAGTAAGACTCCGTCTCAAAAAAAAGACAGGTTTGTTTGTCTTGTTGCCAAAGCTGGGAGACTGAGGCAGGCTGATCACTTGAGCCCATGGGTTCAAGTGATGGAGTGCAGTTGCACAATCATGGCTCAACACTTGGAACTCCTGGGCTCAAGTGATCCTCCCACCTAGGCCTCCTGAAGTGCTGAGATTACAAGCATGAGCCACCATACCCAACCAAGTTTGCTCATTTTTTAATTTAAGATTTTTGCATCTTTATTAATCAGGAATATTGGTCTGTAGTGTTTCTTCTCTTGTGATGCCTTTGATTATGGTATTAAGGTGATGCTGATATAATGAATGGGAAGTGTTCTTTCATCTTCTGTTTTTTGGAAGAGTTTGAAAGATTGGCATTAGTTCTCCTTTAAATACTTGGTTGGATTCATCAGGAAAACCATCTAGGCTTGAGGGAAATGTTGTCATTATTAATTCAATCTCTTATGACAGGTTTATTCAGATTTTCTATTTATTCTGAATAGTTTATGTTTTTCTAGGAAGTTATTCATTCCATCTAGGTTATCTAATTTATGTCATATAGTTGTTCATATCTGTAAGGTCAATAAGGTGAGTAGTAATGTCCTCCATTCATTCATTTATTTTTTATTTTTATTATATTTATTTATTTAGAGACAGGGTCTCACTCTGTTGCCTGGGCTGGAGTGCACTGTCATGATTTTGGCTCACTGCAGCCTTGACCTCCTTGGCTCAAGTGATCCTCCTGCCTCAGTCTCCCAAGTAGCTGGGATTACAGGCATGTGCCACCACACCTGGCTAATTGTATTTTTTGTAGAGATAAGGTTTCATTTTGTTGCCCAGGCTGGTCTTGAATTCCTGGGCTCAAGTGATCTGCCTACCTCAGCCTCCCAAAGTGTGATTACAGGTGTGACCCACTGCACCAGGCTCTCACATTCATTTCTGATGTGAGTAATTTGAGTCTTTCCTTGGTTATTCTGTCTAAAGGCTTGTCAGTTTTATCTTTTTAAAGAACCCAGTTTTTATTTTTCTCTATTTTCTAAATAATTTTTACTCTAATCTTTATTACTTCCTTCTTGCACTGATTGCATTGATTTTATTTTATTTTAAGATGGAGTCTCGCTCTGTCACCCAGGCTGGAATGTGGTGGCACAATCTCAGCTCACTGCAACCTATGCCTCCCGGGTTCAAGTGATTCTCCTGCCTCAGCCTTCTAAGCAGCTGTGACTACAGGCGTGCACCACCACACCCGGTTAATTTTGTATTTTTAGTAAAGAGAGGGTTTCACCATGTTGACCAAGTTGGTCTCAAACTCCTGACCTCAAGTGATCCACCCACCTTGGCCTCCCAAAGTGCTGGGATTACAGGTGCGAGCCACCGTGCCCGGCCCCTGCATTGATTTTAGTTTGTTCTTGCTTCCTGGTCATTTTCCCTGTTGTTAGCCCACACTAAATAAGACTATGTCTCCTGGCTCCTGGATGATTTTGTCAACTACTTGATCAAGAAACTAGAAGCAGTTTCTACAATTCCCTTAGTGTTACCGGCCCTAAGAAATCTTTTAGGTGACCTGCTTGTATAGATGGTTTCTTCTACTTCAGATTTACAGCCAGGTATGGTGGCTCACACCTGTAATCCCAGCAGTCTGGGATCCCTTGAGGCCAGGAGTTGAGACCAACCTGGCCAACAGGGGGAAACCCCTTCTTTATAAAAAAAAATACAAAAATCAGACATGCATGGTCACTCATGCCTGTAGTTCCAGTTACTTGGAAGGCTAAGCCTAGGAGGTGGAGGCTGCAGTGAGCTGAGATTGTGCCACTGCACCCAAGCCTGGGTGACAGAGTCAGACCCTGTCTCAAAAAAGGAAAAAAGTTAAAAACCACTGAGCATATTGGCTCACCACACTTTTGGAGGCTGAGGCAGGAGGACTGCTTGAGGCCAGGAGTTCAAGCCCAGCCTGGGCAACATAGTGAGACGCCATCTCTACAAAACAAAAACTAGCAGGGCATGGTGGTACATGCCTGTAGCCCTAGCTACAACAAACAAACATAGTAGGCTGGGTGTGGTGGCTCATGCCTATAATCCTCACACTTTGGAAGGCCAGGGCAGGAGGATCACTTGAGCCCAGGAGTTCGAGACCAGTCTGGACAACATGGTGAGACCAGCTCTCTACAAAAAATTTAAAAATTAGCCAGTTGTGGCTGGGCACGGCTCATGCCTGTAATCCCAGCACTTTGGGAGGCTGAGGCAGGTGGATCACTAGGTTAGGAGTTCGAGACCAGCCTGGCCAACATAGTGAAACCCCATCTCTACTGAAAATACAAAAATTAGCTGGGCATGGTGGCGTGTGCCTGTAACCCAGCTACTTGGGAGGCTGAGGCAGGAGAATCACTTGAACCCGGGAGGCAGAGGTTTTGGTGAGCTGAGATCATGCCACTACATTCCAGCCTGGGCAACAGAGCGAGACTCTATCTCAAAAAAAAAAAATTAGCCAGGTGTGGTAGTGCATGCCTGTGGTCGCAGGTACTAGGGAGGTTGAGGCGGGGGGATCACTTGAGGTGGGGAGGTTAAGGCTGCAGTGCGCCATGATCACACCACTGCACTGCAGCCTGAGTGACAGAGCAAATCCCTGTCTCAAAAATAAACCAAAAAGAAAAACAAAAACCCAAGTTACAATCCTTTGTTTTTTGTTTTGTTTTGTTTTTGAGACAGAGTCTCGCTCTATCACCCAGGCTGGAATACAGTGGCGCAATCTCGGTTCACTGCAACCTCTGCCTCCCAGGTTCAAGTGATTCTCCTGCCTCAGCCTCCCAAGTAGCTGGGATTACAGGCACGGCACCACCACACTCGGCTAATTTTTGCCTTTTTAGTAGACATGGGTTTTGCCATGTCGCCCAGGCTGGTCTCGAACTCCTGACTTCAAATGATCCACCCACCTCGGCCTTCCAAAGTGCTGGGATTATAGGTGTTAGCCACCGCGCCCAGCCTGGTTTTTCATATTAATTGTCCCCCCATGCCAGCCTACCTCTTTCCCTGGACATTCAGGCTACCAAGAAGAGTATACTGGCCATCCTGAATTCCTCAGCCCATGCTTACCTTTAGTCCTCTACAAAGTAGTGTCTGTTCCTGCTTTACTGGAACACTGCAGTTTTGGGCAAAGTGAGGACTAACTTTCTCGACTTTACCTTCCCCACCTAAAACACCTTTTCTTCAACTAGCTTTCAATTTTGAGATTTGCCAACATATGGTCTTGGCCTTCAGCTCTTCCTCCAGGCTACTCTAGGTATCCGGAGTGAAGCTTTCTGGTGCCTGAAGGCATACCTCAAAGACTCAGCCTGAAATCCAAGTAGCCTGAATTCTAAATCTTGTGAGTGAACTTGGGCCTATCCACCTCCCTTCTCATTCACTACTATTTTTATGTTCTGAAACTTACTCCATCTTTTTTTTTTTTTTCTTAACACTCTTTTGTTTTGTTTATTCTTTTTGATTCTTTTTTCTTTTTTGAAATGGAGTTTCACTCTTGTTGTCCAGGCTGGAGTGCAGTGTTGCAATCTTGGCCCACTGCAACCTCCACCTCCTGGGTTCAAGCCATTCTCCTGCCTCGGTCTCTGAAGGAGCTGGGATTACAGGCTCTCTCCACCATGCCTAGCTAATTTTTTTTTTTTTTTTTTTAATTTTTAGTAAAGATAGGGTTTAACCATGTTGGCCAGGCTGGTCTCAAACTCCTAACCCCAGGTGATCCACCTGCCTAAACCTCCCAAAGTGCTGGGATTACAAGCGTGAGCCACCGCGCCTGGCCTTGATTATATTAATCAACATCCAAATGTTACTCAACTTACTTCATCTTCGCTAGCCTCTCTACCATATAGTTTCTAATGTGTAGATAAATCACAATCTGTTGAGACTAATTGTATTTGGTGTCTAGATCTCTAAAGTCCTCTTTAAAAACAAAAAACAACTCAAAGTTTAATCTGCTTACTAAAAAGTATATAAATCATAAGTGTGAAGCTCAAGAAAATTTCAAAGTAATAGTGATGTAACAACCACCCAGATCAAACTTGCTTTCTGAACTTCATATAAATGGAATCCTACAGTGTCTTTTAGCTCACTCATGTTGGGAGTAGTTTATTAATTTTCAATGGTATATAACATTTCATTGTATGGATCTGCCACAATTTATCCATTCTATTATAAATAGACATTTGGTCACTTCTGTTTATTTCCATGTTAACACTGCTATGACACTCATTAGCAGTGTTATTGGTTCATTTCTGTTGGATATGTGTTGTCTGGGTTTGCTTGTTTCAGACAGGGTTTTACTCTCTCACTCAGGCTGGAGTGCAGTGACACCATCAGGGCTCACTGTACCTTTGACCTACAGATTTAAGCAATCTGCTAAAAATTTTTTGTGTTTTTTTAGTAGAGACAAGGTTTCACCATGTTGCCCAGGCTGGTCTTGAATGCCTGGGCTCATGCGATCCACCAGCCTGGGCCTCCCAAAGTGCTGAGATTACAGGCATGAGCCACTGCGCTCAGCCTGGGCATTTACTTAGGAGTAAAGGTACTGAGTCAGAAGGTGGTATGTTCAATCCTAGTAGATATGGTCTCCAAAATTATATCAACTTAAACCTGCTACCACCACCACCAGCAGCGGCAGCAGTAGAGAGTTTTGTTTTGTTTTACACTGGGGCTGTTGGCAAACTATACACTTTCTACAAATAAAGTGTTATTAAGGCTGAGTGCAGTGGCTCATGCCTATAATTCTAGGACTTGGGAGACAGGGAAGGGCGATTGCTAGAGTTCAGGCATTCCAGAACAGCCTGGCCAACATGGCAAAACCCTGTCTCTACAAAAAATAACAAAAATTAGGCCAGGCGTGGTGGCTCAGGCCTGTAATCCCAGTACTTTGGGAGGCCAAAGCAGGCAGATCCCTTGAGGTTAGGAGTTTGAGACCAACCTGGCCAAAATGGTGAAACCATCTCTACCAAAAAATACAGGCCTGGTGCAGTGGCTCATGCCTCTAATCCCAGCAATTTGGGAGGATGAGGCGGGTGGATCACGAGGTCAGGAGATGGAGACCATCCTGGTTAACACAGTGAAACCCCATCTCTACTAAAAATACAAAAATTAGCTGGGCACGGTGGCATATGCCTGTAATCCCAGCTACTCGGGAGGCTGAGGCAGGAGAATCACTTGAACCCAAGAGGCAGAGGTTGCACTGAGCCCAGATCACACCATTACACTCCAGCCTGGGCAAAAAGAGCAAAACTGTCTTAACAAAAACCCACAAAAAAATTAGCTGGGCGTGGTGGCATGCGCCTGTAGTTCCAGCAACTCAGGAGGCTGAGGTGAGAGGATCCTTTAACCTAGGAGGTAGAGATGACAGTGAGCCAAGATTGTATCACTGTACTCCAGCCTGGGTGACAGGGCAAGACCCTGTCTTTAAAAAAAAAAAAAAAAATAGCTGACTGGGCATGGTGGCTCATACCTGTAATCCCAGCACTTTGGGAAACCATGGCGGGCAGATCACCTGAGGTCAGGAGTTTGAGACCAGCTTGACCAACATGGAGAAACCCTGTCTCTACTAAAAATACAAAATTAGCAGGGCATGATGGCACATGCCTATAATCCCAGCTACTCGAGAGGCTGAGGCAGGAGAATCGCTTGAACCCAGGAGGTAGAGTTTGCGGTGAGCCGAGATCGCGGCATTGCACTCCAGCCTGGGCAACTAGAGTGAAACCCTGTCTCAAAAGAAAACAAAAAAAGCCAGGCATGGTAGCGCATGCCTGTGGTCTCAGCTACTCAGGAGGCTGAGATGAGAGAATCGCTTAAGCCCAGAAGGCAGAGGTTGCAGTGAGTGGAGACTGCACCACCACACTCCAGCCTGGGCAACAGAACGAGACCCTGTCTCAAAAAAAAAAAAAAAAAGAATTTGGGAAACTTATATCACCACTGTCTTGACACCTTCCCAATTATTACATTTTTCTGATGACATTGGTGGTGGTACTAATCAATGTGATTTTTTATTATATTGTATAATGAAATGAATCAATATTTGGAAAATTAAATATTTCAATAAACTGATATTTTCCTAATAACTAATGAGTGATGTTATAAAATCATGCATGAATAAAAAAGCCATTCAAAGTGTAAGAAGCTACCATTTGCTGAGTGTTGGTATGGTAGAAAGAGTAGTGTCCACAATTATCTAAATATCTGTGTCAGGCTGGATTTTCTTCGATCAAAACAACATATTGCAATAGATTTAATCTGTAGTAGGATATGAGGCTGGGCATGGTGGCTGATGCCTGTAATCCCAGCACTTTCGGAGTTAGAAGTGGGCAGCTGCTTGAGCTCGAGCTCTGGAGTTTGATACCAGGTTGGGCAACATAGCAAAACCCCGTCTTAATTTTCAAGAACCATTAAAAAAACAAAAAAAGATATGAGAAACCAGCTGTTTTCTATTAGGCCAGACATTAAACAGATTTACAAACATGTAAAATAAGAAATAAGGCCACTTTTCTTCTTTTCTTTCTTTTTTTTTTTTTTGAGATAGAGCCTCGCTCTATTGCCCAGAGTGGAGTACACTGGCACAATCTCGACTCACTGCAACCTCCACCTCATGGGTTCAAG
>NW_012115500.1:941276-941880 GCF_000951035.1 Colobus angolensis palliatus | reverse complement strand
GGTTATCTATGTTAACATGAGTTATAGTCATTGAATTCGGTTTCTCAGTTTTAATTTCTAATATAGTAAATATCAGTATCTATACCTTAAAAACAAAAGCTCTTTAGAGTACTCAATAATTTTTTTTTTTTTGAGACAGGGTATGGCTTTGTTGCCTAGGCTGGCTGGAGTGCAGTGGTGAGATCTCGGCCCACTGCAACCTCCACCTCCTGGGCTCAAGCAATTCTCCTACCTCAGCCTCCCAAGTACCTGGGACCACAGGCACATGTCACTATGCTCGGCCAATTTTTGGATTTTTTTAGTAGAGATGGGGTTTCACCATGTTGGCCAGGCTGGTCTTAAACTCCTGACCTCAAGGGATCTACCTGCCTTGGCCACCCAAAGTGCTCGGATTACAGGCCTGAGCCACCATGCCCTGCCAGTACTCAATATATATATATAGATTTTTTTTTTGAGTCAGAGTTTCCTTCTGTCACCTTGGCTGGAGTACAGTGGCATGATCAGGCATGAGCCACCATGTGCAGCCTCAGTAATTTTTTTTTTTTTTTTTTTTGAGACGGAGTCTCGCTCTCCTTCTCTGGCTTGAATATTATGCTCTTCTCTG
>NW_012115500.1:927438-933601 GCF_000951035.1 Colobus angolensis palliatus | reverse complement strand
AGGCCAAGGCAGGTGGATCACCTGAGGTCAGGAGTTCGAAACCAGCCTGGCCAACACGGTGAAACCTCTTCTCTACTAAAATACAAAAATTAGCCGGGTGTAGTGGTGTGGTAGGTGCCTGTAATCCCAGCTACTTGGGAGGCTGAGGCAGGAGAATCGCTTGAACCCGGTAGGCAGAGGTTGCAGTGAGCTGAGCTTGTGCCATTGACTCCAGTCTGGATGTCAGAGTGAGATACTATCTCAAAAAAAAAAAAAAAAAAGGAAGAAGAAGAATTTGTAACAATAATATATGCAGGCTGGAGCCTTTGGCATAAATCAAACGGGGTTACTTGGTGAAAACTCAGGTTTTTAACTTGAAAGCTGCCTGGTACAGCTATTGGTCATAGGTGTGATGGTGGATGGCTGACACCCATAATCCTAGCACTT
This sequence comes from Colobus angolensis palliatus, assembly GCF_000951035.1. Taxonomy (NCBI): domain Eukaryota; kingdom Metazoa; phylum Chordata; class Mammalia; order Primates; family Cercopithecidae; genus Colobus; species Colobus angolensis. Next base: position 933,175 of record NW_012115500.1, on the reverse strand, counting down.
CAGGAAGGCCAAGGTAGAAGTCTCATTTGCGGCCAAGAGTTCAAGACCAACCTTGGCAACATAGCAAGAACTCGTTTCTACAAAACATAATTTTAAAAAATATTAGCTAGGTGTGGTTGTACTCACCTGTAGTCCCAGCTCCTCAGGAGACTGAGGCAGGAGAATTGCTTGAGTCCAGAAGGTACAGGTTACAGTGAGCTGTGATAATGCCACTGCACTCTCGTCTAGGTAACAGAGTAAGACTCTGTCAATGAATGAATGAATGAATGAATGAATGAAAGTAAATATAAATAAATAAATAAAAATATTGCTGGCTTTTACAGTATGTTCAAAACCAAACCCACCAAACTCACTTTGAGTTAATTTTGAGGCCACAAATACCTATCACATATTGGGTGATATCAGAGAAACATTTGAGTAGAGAGGAAATTGCATAGCACAGTTCACTCATAAAGTAGAAATGGTATATTCTCAAGAACTTGAGAAAGTTCGAGGTGTGGTGACTCTATTGCATCCATGAGCAGGTTGTTTACTCCTGAGGCAGATAATAAAGCCCTCCCAGAAACTAATCACCCCTATTGCTTTGTGAGCAGAGCCTTATAGTTCTGTCTCAGCTGAAGCAAAACATGCTGCCTATGTTTAAAAGGGGTCTTGAGGTTTTGGCTCCAGTTTCTGTCTCATCTTTACAGCTTTCACAGGATTATATTTTCAGCAAATAGAACAGCTCTAGAAACTTCCTTGGATGTTCCTTTAAAGTTTACACCAAGGCTGGCTTAAGATTGTAGTCAGGCCGGGCGCGGTGGCTCAAGCCTGTAATCCCAGCACTTTGGGAGGCCGAGACGGGCGGATCACGAGGTCAGGAGATCGAGACCATCCTGGCTAACCCAGTGAAACCCCATCTCTACTAAAAAAGTACAAAAAAACTAGCCGGGCGAGGTGGCGGGCGCCTGTAGTCCCAGCTACTGGGGAGGCTGAGGCAGGAGAATGGCGGGAACCCAGGAGGCGGAGCTTGCAGTGAGCCAAGATCCCACCGCACTCCAGCCTGGGTGACAGAGCGAGACTCCGTCTCAAAAAAAAAAAAAAAAAAAAAAAAGATTGTAGTCAGTTTCTCTCTCCCATGGTAATAGGACTACATATGTCTGGCTAATTGTGTTAATTAACAATGGCAGAATGAAAGAAAATGGAATTCTAATGGTAAAACACAATTATATAAGGATGTAGCCAAAGAACCATAGGGCATCTCACCAACAATAAATTTTTTTACAATTTTGGGGAAGAGAGAAATAAACTCGAAATAAAATCATGGGCTGGGTGCAGTGGCTCAGCACTTTGGGAGGCCAAGGCAGGTGGATCACCTGAGGTCAGGAGTTCGAAACCAGCCTGGCCAACACGGTGAAACCTCTTCTCTACTAAAATACAAAAATTAGCCAGGCATGGTGGCAGGTGCCTGTAATCCCAGCTACTTGGGAGGCTGAGGCAGGAGAATCGCTTGAACCTGGGAGCGGGAGGTTGCGGTGAGCCAAAATCGCACCACTGCACTCCAACCTGGATGACAGAGTGAGACTCCGTCTCAAAATAAATAAATAAAAAAATAAAATAAAATAAATAAATACAAAAACCAGCTGGGCTTGGTGGTGGGTGCCTGAAATCCCAGCTACTCTGGAGGCTAAGGCAGGATAATTGCTTGAACTCCAGAGGTGGAGGTTGCAGTAAGCTGAGATCTCGCCATTGTACTCCAGCCTGAGTGACAGACTCTGTCTCAAATAAAAATATTAATTAATTAATTAATTACATAAAATCATGTTTCTTTGGGCTCTATGTATAAGGATCAACATCAGATCTTGACAGTGAAGTGAACCCAGGGTCCTTAATTGAGATAGATGTGGAATGTTGTATTCAAAAACCCCTTGTCCAAAACAGCTGCGACTGAGTTGTAAATTAAGGCTGTTTCTCTGTATCAGAGTGACTTAGGAAAACAAACAAGAAAAACAAAATTAAAAAATAAAGTGACTTAGATCCTCCAGGCAAGAATGGATGTTTCATTGTTACTGATATACACATTTAAAGAGTACCTTTTCTGATAGTCTGTAATTTTAGAGAATACTGTTCCTCATTGAGTAAGAACATAATAGTCATTCAAAAATGGGAGATCTGCCGCCTTGTGGTGGCTCACACCTGTAATCACAACACTTTGAGAGGCTGAGGTGGGTGGATTACTTAAGGTCAGGAGTTCGAGACCAGCCTGGCCAATATGGTAAAACCCCGTCTCTACAAAAAGTCACCTGGCCATGGTGGCAGGTGCCTGTAATCCCAGCCACTCTGGAGGCTGAGGCAGGAGAATCAGCTGAACCCGGGAGGCGGAGGTTGCAGTGAGCCGAGATTGTGCCACTGCACTCCAGCCCAGGCAACAGAGTGAGACTCCACCTCAAAAAAATAAATAAATAAATAAAAGGGGAGAGATCATTATGACAATTTACAGCTGCAGCATGTCTTTGGGAGAAACTTAATTTTGCAGCTGGTTTTATCTGTGTCTGTCTCAACCTGCTATAAATGATGGCAGATTTATCTTTTCTCTCATGGATATAGTTATATAATATAAAATTTAAGTTTATATAAATATATACTATATATAAGAATATATAAATTATAAATATTATATATAAGTATATATATGTTTTATATATGTCCAGGCTGGAGTACAATGGTGCCATCATAGCTCATTGCAGCCTCTAACTCCTGGACTAAAGGGATCCTTCTGCCTGCAGCTCCCAGAGTAGTTGGGACTACAAGGCATGAGCACCACACTGGATTAATTTTTAATTTTTTTGTAGAGACAGGGCCTCCTTATTCTGCCCAGGCTGGTCTACAACTCCTGGCCTCAGGCAGTCCTCCCATCTCCCATGGTATTGGGATTACAGGCCTGAGCCATCCCTCTAGGCTCACTAATCTAATTTTTACTTTCTCTTCTCTTAGCTGGGACAAGGTAATTCTCTTCGTAAAGAGGTGGCTTGGAGGGGATTCTAGAAATGCTTGGAAAGCTCAGCTTCACCTTAAATATGACCAAAGCTACTCAAGTATGTCAGCAAGGAAAGTCTGTTTTTTAAAAGAAGAGTTGGCTGGGTGCGGTGGCTCATGCCTGTAATCCCAGCACTTTGGGAGGCTGAAGCGGGTGGATCACCTGAGGTCAGGAGTTCAAGATCAGCCTGGCCAACATGGCGAAACCCCGCCTCTACTAAAAGTACAAAAATTAGCTGGGCATGGATGGCGGGAACCTGTAATCCCAGCTACTCAGGAGGCTGCGGCAGGAGAATAGCTTGAACCTGGGGAGGCAGAGGTTTGAGTGGGCCAAGATCGCGCCACTGTACTCCAGCCTGGGCGACAAGAGCGAGACTCCGTCTCAAAAAAATAAATAAATAAATAAATGAAGAGTTAAGTATGAGATCAGTCTCCCTTCCCCCATCAGTAAATTAAAACAAAGATTAGGAGACATATTTTAACAGTTCCAGTAAAACCTCCAGACTAGGCTGGGCACGGCTCATGTTGTAATCCCAGCACTTTGGGAGACCAAGGCAGGAGGGTTGCTTGAGCTCAGGAGTTCTAGACCAGCCTGGACAATATGATGAAACCACATCTCAAAAAACAAAAACAAAAAATTCCAGACTATGATCACACAGGCAAATATACAGAGAAGGTAAGGTGAAAGGAGAATTATGTATTTGACTACGATTTCAGGGCTGGGGGCAGGCCTGGAATCTGAGTCTTTTTTACCATCTCTGCAACCATCATCTTTTGTTGCTGGTCGGATTGGGGTTGGCTTCAAGTTTTGGTCCTGTAGATCTGATTGGCTCTGTACCACAGAAGTGGAGGGCTGGGCAAACACATGGGAGTGGGTCCTGGAAAGGGCCTAGTCATACAGGGGCCTCTGGGGTTCCACATCACTGGATGAAGGCAGCCAGGCATTATGACTTTCATAGACTCCAGGTACTTTTAGTGGAGCCCCTTTCCTCCATTCAAAAAATACATAAAATTGTACGTTATTTTTATTTTATTTTTTTAGAGATGGGGTCTCGCTCTGTCACTCACACTAGAGTGCAATCATAGCTCACTGCAGCGTCAACCTTGTGCACTCAGGCTATCCTTCCTCAGCCTCCCAAGTAGCTGGGACTACAGGCGCATGTCACCAAAACCAGCTAATTATTTTATTTTTTGTAGACACAGGTTCTCTCTATTTTGCCCAGGGTGGTCTCAAACTCCTAAGCTCAAGTGATCCTCCCCCCTCAGCCTCCCAAAGTGATGGGATTAGAGGCATGTATATATATTTTTAAAATATATTTAAAAAATATATTTTCGGCAAGGCACAGTGGCTCAAGGCTGTAATCTCAGCACTTTGGGAGGCCGAAGTGGGTAGATCACCTGAGGTCAGGAGTTCGAGACCAGCCTGGACAACATGGTGGAACTCCACCTCTACTAAAAATACAAAATTAGCCGACATGGTGGTGCATGCCTATAATCCCAGCTACTTGGGAGGCCTAGGCAGAAGAATCACTTGAACCCAGGAGGCAGAGGTTGCAGTGAGCTGAGATTCGCCATTGCACTCCAGCCTGAGCAAAAAGAACAAAACTCCATCTCTAAATAGATAAATAAATAAATAATTGCATACTTAAAATATTCTGGCCAGCTGCAGTGGCTCATGCCTATAATCTAACATTTTGGGAGGCCAAGGCGGGAGGACTACTTGAGCCCAGGAGTTTGAGACCAGCCTGGGCAACAAAGGGAGACCTCTGTCTCTACAATGGGTGTGATGGCATGCACCTGCCCCAGCTACTCAGTGAGCTGAGATCGTGCCACTGCATTCCAGCCTGGGTAACAGAGTGAGACCCTGTCTCAAAAAAGAAAACAAAAGAAGAGAAGGAAAGAAAAGGAGAAAGTGAGAAAGAATCTTCCAGCCCTTAAGAGCTCTATGGAACATCAATTTGCTCTGGCTGCTTTCCCATTTTGATCTCGGGCTGGCATCAGGCCCACTGCAGGATCCCTGGCACCCCGAGAAGCTAACCCAGATGGTGGGAGAAGTGTTCTATTAACCCGGCCAGGTTGACTCAGTGCATCTCTCCACCTCAGTCTCTGGTGTTGGCTTCCATGCACTCGGGAAAACTGCCCACTTGCCCCCGGCTTCCAAGGAGGCCCACATGACCATCTGAGTTCCCAAAAGGTTTCCTTGCGCAATAGCCCTCTTGTTTTGGCAGGCTCAGGTGCAAAGGCTTCTCGGTCTCCCCAAAGCTGAGAGGCGTGACACCAACACTTGCGAATCAGATTCTGGCCTCTCACTGAGCAGGGAGGTTCTTTCCTCAGGGGAGAGCAGTAATCCCACAGGATCATTTCTTCCCTGGGGAAGAAATAACTGAACTAGCCACTGTTGGGTTACACCTGAGACTGAGTTGTCTGAGACTAACTGCTTCACAGTGTCCAGCATGCTGGGGATTTATGTGGGGTTTATGGCAGAAGATCCCTACAAGATAATGGGGTACCATCTTTTTCACACCAGGAAATGGAATTTGAGAGAAGTTAACTTATTCCTGTGTGGCTCAGATCACCACAGTCCCCCTAAAGAAGCCGTTAAAATTCTATACATGCTGGGTAAAATATTCTTTATCTACAGCAATGTAAGTGCATCTCATGATTAGATTGAGGTTTTAAATTTTTTTAGATTTATTTTTGGGGTCTCGCTCTGTCACCCAAG
>NW_012115500.1:916823-926878 GCF_000951035.1 Colobus angolensis palliatus | reverse complement strand
CCATGTTGGTCAGGCTGGTCTCGAACTCCTGACCTCAGGTGATCCACCCGCCTCAGTCTCCCAAAGTGCTGGGATTACAGGCGTGAGCCACTGTGTCTGGCCCACACCCATCTAATTTTTGTATTTTTAGTAGAGATGGGTTTTCTCTGTGTTGGTCAGGCTGGTCTCAAACTCCTGACCTCAAGTGATCCTCCTGCCTTGGCCTGCCAAAGTGCTGGGATTATAGGCGTGAGCCACCTTGCCTGGCCAGGTTAAGGTTTTAAATGTTCATTGCGTCAGAGCCATAGCTAAATCTAGTTTTCCTGTAAGTATGCCCTACACATCTGATAGTCAGGTTTTCTCAGCAACCATTGAGGGTAAGAGGCGGTGGGCTCAGGGGCAGAAAACTGAAGCCTCCACACAGTCCTAGATGATCATGTGGAATCTGGAACATGCTTTCCACTATTTTGAGTTTTTTTTTCTAGGCTGGCTGTGGTGGCTCACGCCTGTAATCCCAGCACTTTGGGAGGCCAAAGTGAGAGAGGACTGCTTGAGCCTAGGAGTTCAAAACCAGCCTGGCAACATAGTGGGACTGTCTCTACAGACAGACAAACAACAACAACAGAAGAGCTGGAAAAGAGCTGGGTGTGGTGGCAGGTACCTGTGGTCTCAGCTACTCAGGAGGCTGAGATGGGAGGGTCACTTAGGCCTGGGAGGTCGAGGCTTCAGTGAACCGAGATCGTGCCACTGCATTCCAGCCCAGGCAACAGACTGAGACCTATCTCAGAAAAATAGGAAAGAGTTTTAAAACAAACACATAGTTAATCGTAAGAACAAAATAGTATTTTCAGCAGATACTATCTCTTCTGAAACAACTACAAAACAATATTTCTAGAAATACAGTAGAAAATGTGTAAGGACATGCATGGGGATGATATATACACACCAGCTTCAAGATGATTTCCTCAGGAGAGGTAAAGGAAAGACGCTTGAGTAATATCTATTTTAAAAACAGAGAAGCGAGGCAAATGTGGGGAAATGTCAATATCTGTTAAACTGGGGGAGGGTACAGGGCCATGCTATATTACTTTTTTGGATGTGTGAAACCTTTCATTATTCAAATTTTTAATTAAAATTACAAACACTGGGAAAAATTTCATTGATACTGGTTGTCTTAGGATACTGGAAATAAAGGAAAATTGTCTAACTTGCTACATGTTCTATAAGACCATCTCCGACGTTTTGTTTAAAACATGATACACTTGCTTGAATGATTTAAAAATGGTAACCATCCGGAGAGCCAGAAGATAACAACATGGGGCAGAAGAGAGAAAACCGACACATTCAACAAGCCTGCCCTGGGTCCGATCTACCTATCTTTGGGAGGTAACGATGAAACCTTAACCTAGCCAGCAAAGGTGATTCCCAGCCAGCAGAGTCGTCAATTCAAACTCACACTGTTAATCAGCTATAAGGTGGGCAGAGTCCTTTCAGGCTAAGTATATCTTACGAGGCAAAGATGGCGAAGGAGAACGTTGGAGACCCAACAGGAGGCCAAATGAATACTAGTTCAAAGTCAAAGAGGCAATCCTGGCGACTGAGGCAGCACAGGAAGTGCCCGATGTGCCGCTAGGCCCGGGCATCGATTGCTCCAGCTCACCCCCACGCGGTGCGAGGCGCCGCCGGAAGGGGCGGAGCGGGTCGAATATGGTAAAAGAGAGCCGGAGCTTCGCGCCTGGGTCTGGAGGAGGTCCCGCGAAAGCCGCCTCGAGTGCGCTCCGCGGCTGCTGGTCCCAGTATGGTCGATGACGCTGGTGCTGCTGAGTCCCAGCGGGGCAAACAGACCCCAGTCCACTCCCTGGAGCAGCTGTGTAGGTTACCACTTCCGCCGCCGCAGATTCGCATCCGGCCTTGGTGGTTTCCGGTGCAGGAACTGAGAGACCCTTTGGTGTTCTACCTGGAGGCATGGCTGGCGGACGAGCTCTTTGGTGAGCGACCCCAGGTGTGCTAGTGGGCTGTCCACCTCCAGTCTGAGAGAGACTCGGCAGGGCAGCTCTCTACAGCTTCTTTCCCAGATTCACAAGCCAGAAGTGTTGCAGTGATTGCCCACCTTCCAGCTCTTCCCTTCCCTGGCCAACATTCCCTTAAAATTCAGCTTGTAACCTGCCACCGTGCGGCCCCTCAGTCTTTCCTTGTTTAGGCCCCGACAGAGCCATGATTCCAGAAATGGAGTGGACGAGCCAGGCCCTGATGACAGTGGACATAGTGGACTCTGGGAACCTAATCGAAATCACCGTTTTTGGACGGCCCAGTGTACAGAATCGGGTGAAGAGCATGCTCCTGTGCCTGGCATGGTTTCACCGAGAACATCGTGCCCGAGGTGAGGGTCTTTGAGAACCTGCATGTGGAGGAAGCCACGGGTGACCGTACTGGCCTTGCTCGGTTTCCTTCCATCCTCCCTTAACCTTCTCAAAATTGCTTGGTTTCCAGACCCCAGGGTCTGCACGAAGTTTGTTGGGAGGGGATCCCTGGGTGGGACCTTGGGAAAGTCAGCGGAGATCTGATACATTCAGTCCCATCACTGCCCAAGTCAGCCTCAGCTGGGTTATGACGCTATCGCAGATCCCAGGTTCAGAGCCTCCACTGCAGGTCTTTCTCTCCTCCCCAACTCCCAATCACGGAGTAGTTCAAAACAGCGAACACTTTTTCCTGTCCATGGTTAGTATCAACTGCTTCTCTTCCAGCTGAGAAGATGAAACTCCTTGAGAAGAACTTGAAGGCCCATGCCTCAGACCCCCACTCTCCCCAGGATCCTGTTGCTTAAGACAACATAGTTACTGTCGGGAACATCTTAAGAACTTTCCAACTTTTTCTGCTAAAGTTGAAGAGAAGCAAGTATAGCATTCCTAAATCCCTGCATTCCTTTTTCCTGTGTCTTGATGGAATGTGGTTTATTTTGTTGCAAGAGTGAGCTTGAACTATTCTAATAAAGAAATGGCTGTTTTGCCAATGGCATTAAGATCTTCACACACTCATAATAAAGCAAATTTATAAAAGATTGACTCTTACTCATGTTTTGATATGAAGGGTGGGCAGAAGGCTGGCAGGTTGTAGTTTTGTAGGTTTTTGTTTTTGGTTTTTTTTTGTTTTTTTGTTTTGTTTTTTTCTTCCTGAATTCCCATCATTTTGAAACTCCTAATCCTTCTATGATTTTATGGTCAGAATGAGGCCCTCACCCACAGGGGGCAGATATGCAGGGGCAGATAACCTCACAAATGGTGATCTGTTTTGTTTTTACATAATTGGCTCTCAAACTTTAAAGCTTGTAAAAAATCACCTTGGGAGCTTGTTAAAACACAATTTCCTAGGCTCATTCTCCAGAGAATTCTGATTCAGTACTGTTGGGATGGGGCTTGTAATTTGCATTTCTGATGAGCTCACAGGTACTACCAAAGCAGCTTATCTGAGGCTCTCACTTTGAAGCTGGTAATTGACCCTCCGAAGAGCACCAGCTGTGCGTTTTCCTGGAGTGGGGCGTCTGTCTGGCACAGGATGACATTCCAACAAGCAAGCCTGGGCGATCAGCATTCATTAATGGTAGCTTTGCGATTCACCACGGAAGAACGGGGATCCCTGGCACCTTGGCTTGTGGATGCGCCCTGCCTTGGAGCCGGTTGTCTCCCTTTTTCTGCAAGGCGAGGCTGCACAGGTGTCTGGCATGGGCCAGGTTGTTTTTCCATTACGTGTTGTACTGATATTACCAATCTCTGCAAAACAGCTCCTATCCTTGCTGCCCCACTTTCTGGAAGTAGAATTTTTGAGGTGAAAGGTGTCAAAAGCCCTGTGGCTTCAAGCGCAATTAGGATTGGTTTGACTCATGGAATGTATTCACTCCTTGGCAATAAAGTGTTCTAGCCTTTTTCAAGCGTTTTAAACTCACAAGTCTCTTTAATTGTGCATTTTTGATTAGAGGTGATGTTGAATATTTTCTTTGTTTCAGTTTTACATTTTTCTTCATTCCTTTCTTGACTTCTTTCAACTGGTGAAGATAAGGATTTTTATTTATCTCTATAAGCTTTTGTAACAATGGCCTGTTATTACCAGCATTTTCCACCCTCTTAAAATTTTTTTTGCATGTGAAAGATTTTTATTTTATGTAGTTAAATCGATTACTGTTTCCTATGTGTTCTCCCATGTCCCCACCCTTTTAAGTTTAAGAGCTCCTCCCCTAGAAATTTGATTAATTCTTTCAAGTTTTTCCTGGTGTGATTTTTTTTTGTTTGTTTTTTTTTTTGAGACAGAGTCTTGCTGTGTCGCCCGGGCTGGAGTGCAGTGGCCAGATCTCAGCTCACTGCAAGCTCCGCCTCCCGGGTTTACGCCATTCTCCTGCCTCAGCCTCCGGAGTAGCTGGGACTACAGGCGCCGGCCACCTCGCCCGGCTAGTTTTTTGTATTTTTAGTAGAGACGGGGTTTCACCGTGTTAGCCAGGATGGTCTCGATCTCCTGACCTCGTGATCCGCCCGTCTCAGCCTCCCAAAGTGCTGGGATTACAGGCTTGAGCCACCGCGCCCGGCTCCTGGTGTGATTTTTAATGTTTGTTTATTTATTTATTTATTTAGAGATGGAGTCTTGCTTTGTCACCCAGGCTGGAGTGCAGTGGTGTGATCTCAGCTCTCTACAACCTCTGCCTCCCTGATTTAAGCAATTCTTCTGCCTCAGCCTCCAAAGTAGCTGGGATTACTGGCATGTGCCACCACACCTAGCTAATTTTCGTATTTTTAGTAGAGACGGGGTTTCACCATGTTGGCAAGGGTAGTCTCAAACTCCTTGGCCTTCTCCTGCCTTGGCCTCCCAAAGTGCTGAGATTAGAGGCATGAGCCACTGCACCTGGCCCTGATGGGAGTTTTATTTTTATTTATTTATTTTTATTTTATTTTATTTTACTTTTTGAGATGGGAGTCACATTGTCGCCCAGGCTGGAGTGCAGTGGCACAACCTCGGCTCGCTGCAACCTCCATCTCCCAGGTTCAAGCAATTCTCCTGCCTCAGCCTCCAGTGTGGCAACCTCTTCTGTTCCTCCACGCTAAGCAGCTCGCTTGACTTGATGACATCTATAATTCCAGCATGATATGGAGTTTCCATTTATTGGGTGTTTAGAGAAAGAAGCAGCCATATGAATCAGTGAAACTTAAAGTGTCAGTTCCAGGAAAGATGTTCATAGATGTTTTGGATGAGTTGAAAAGGTTGTGAGGGCCAGACACGGTGGCTGAGGCCTGTATTCCCAGCACTTTGGGAGGCTGAGGCAGGCGGATCACCTGAGGTCAGGAGTTCAAGACCAGCCTGGCCAACATGGTGAAACCCCATCTCTACTAAAAATACAAAAATCAGCCAGGCATGGTGGTGGGCGCCTGTAATTCCAGCTCCTTGGGAGGCTGAGGCAGGAAAATTGCTTAAACCCGGGAGGTGAAGATTGCAGTGGAATGCCATTGCATTTCAGCCTAGGTGACAGAGCGAGACTCTGTCTCAAAAAAAAAGTAGACTTGCCCTCTTAAATGTTAAAACAGTCTACAAAGCTACTTAATTAAAATAGGAGGTAGACAGCAGAAAAAGTAGAAAAGTTACACATGAACATAGATTGGTTAACACTGAATTTGGTCAAGGACAATGAAAACAGCTTGTAAAGGAGAGAATCCAGCATTCTGGTAAGGTGGGTATTACATAGAGAAAGACAACATACACATTGAGTTTTAGTTCTACTCTGATGCATCCTCATTTGAAACTGATTTTGTGTTGATTTTGAATTTAAAATGTTCTCAAGTTCTTCTAAAATTAGTCAACTATTTTAATAAAATGATTACCGGTTAAAAGTTGCTAATAAGTTTTTGTAAATTCAGCTTTATGTGGTAATTCCCTTATTGTAAGGTACATGATTATTTTAAACTCGAGTGATAATTGGTGACAAGAGTTTGTGATAGACATTCCCCTGGTATTTAAAGTTAGCTTTGAACTTTTAAAAATTACTAGTGATTGGCCAGGCGTGGTGGCTCATGCCTGTAATCCCAGCACTTTGGGAGGCCCAGGCGAAGGGCGGATAACCTGAGGTCAGACCAGTCTGGCCAACATGGTGAACCCCCTTCTCTACCAAAAACGCAAAAATTAACTGGGCATGGTGGCGCGGGCCTGTAGTCCCAGCAACTGGGGAGGCTGAGGCAGGAGAATCGTTTGAAACCGGGAGGCAGAGGTTGTGTTGAGGCGAGATCGGGCCACTGCACTCCAGCCTAGGGGACAGAGCAAGACTCCGTCTGCAAAATAAAATTATCAGTGATTCTTGGTTTTAAAAAAAAAAATCCTAATTAAATCCTAATTACATAATTACTGCGTGCTATTGTTTAATCCTAGCACCCAGCTGTTGGCTTGCATTCTTCTAGATTAATTCGCAGGCTCAGGGACCTGCATCCCAGTGCCCTGACCAGAGCTGTGACCCAAGGGAAGCCAAAGTGTTCTCTGCTCGGGCTCCTTGCTGCCGTAGTAACTGAGGAAAGAGTAGCCGGTGCCTGTATCTTGCTGGTGTGCACGACCTTCCTGGAAGGTGGGTGACCCAAGCAAAACCTGAAGACGGCAACAGTGCAGCCGGAGAGTGCAGCTCGGCTCTCTTCGTTTCCCCCTTCCCCGATGTGATTTTCCCCAGCGGGGAAAGTGTTCCGTGGCAGCATGGCCATACACCCAGGGCCTTCCAAATCCAGCTGGCCCCCAAGCGACCCGGTTTTCTCACCCCAAGTCACCTTGAGTAGAACCACAGCGGGCTTGGAGAGGTTGCCTAGTGGGCCAGAGAGGCTTCTCACCTGTTAAAGCCAGATGCGCGCGGTTAAGGAGTACAAGGGGCACACCGGACCACAGCCAGGGAAGATTGCGACCTCGGGCGGCTAGGAGCCAGAAGCCCCACCTGTCTCGAGGTAGAGAGCGGCGCAGGGCAGAACTGGGCTGTTGGAGGAATACGCCTTTCCCTCCCCTCTACCTTCCAAAATACAGACGTCAGGGAAATGCAATTGTTTATTAGAACTCAAGTTTGTGTTGACAACAACTCAAAAAAGGTGTAAAACAAAAACAATCCACATCAACCTCCCCCGCCTGGACTTAAGTAGCGGGGGGCTTCCACTTTGCAGTTATTTATTAGAACTCAAGTTTGTGTTTGCAGCCATTCAACAGAAGGGGTAAAAAAAAAAAAAAAAAACAATCCACATCATCCACCCCTACCCCAGCTTCGGGGGCTGAAGTAGGGGGCGGCTCTCCAGTTTGCAATTCTTTATTAGAACTCAAGTTTGTGTTTGCAACCATTCAACAGAAGGGGTAAAACAAAAAATCCACATCATCCTCCCGCCAACCGCAGCTTCTGGGCGAAGTACGGGCTTTCACTTTAACCCCTGACTGGCTCTGGCTCCAGGGCCCGAGATGCCTTCATAATCTGGTAACTGGGGCCCGGGCATCCTCGCGAAACCGCTGGGTTACTGCCTTGCTGGCAGTTTCGGGGGATCGCTGGGTCCCCGACTGGTTGGCAGCCTCGGGAGACTGCTGGGTCCCGGTCTCCTGCACCTCCACCGGAGAACCCTGTGTCCCGACCTCCCGGACCTCCACCGAACGCTGTGTCCCGGCCTCCCGGACCTCCACCGAACGCTGTGTCCCGGCCTCCCGGACCTCCACCGAACGCTGAGTCCCGGCCTCCCGGACTTCTGTTGAAGACCGCTGAGTCTCGGCCTTCTTAGTGGCGACATCCTGGGCGAGGGCCTTTCCTGAGCCTGGAAGAAGAGCAATGTGCGGAGGCCACAGCTGTGTCCCTATATCCTCTCCAAAAAAGGACAGTCACCCAAGCGGCCTGCGGGAGTAGGACCAGGAATCCCAGAATGCGGGTTCACTTTGGCCTTCTGGATCCATGGCAACCGCCCCCTCCCCCACCCACTAACCGGGGGCCAACTGAGAGGGCGAGACTGCAGCCCCAGCAGCCAGGAAACCCCAGGATCACTCCTACGGAGCCAGAGTTTGCTCCAGGTAGCCCCCATTCCCAGCCCCGTCCGTACCTTTCGCCTGGAGTTGGCGGTGATAGTCAGCCAAGTTCATGATCATCTTGATTGTGTCCTCCTGGTAAGAAGGCCTCCCAAATACCAAGATCTCAGCCTCGCCGTTAGGGTCCAACCGATTCACATGAATCAAGATTTGGGACATACCCTGGACGTGCGGGATGCGTTCTCGGCCCCTGCCTGCGCGGGTAGCAGAGAGGCTGTGAGGGACGGGTGGCTCCCGGGGGTCTTGGGAGGGGGAAGGTGGAAGGAGGAGACAGCCAGAGGGCATTGGATACTGGGGAGGCTTGCCCTGGAACGCAGTGGGATGTGGGAGTGGGCGGCAGAAAGAAGCCGCACGGGGGCTGCCCCTCCTTACTCCACTCACCGAAGATCTTTTCCACCAGCCAAACCTCAAGGCGAACTACCTTCGGATTCTTCAGGAACTCAGAGTGAAACCAGGAGAACCTCTTAGGAAGGTGACCAAGCACCTCGACTGGCATTGCTTTTGGCTGCATCAGTTGCACGAGCGTCGGAAACCGCCTGGGAGTGTCCATGCTGCTGCCGGTCCTGCAGGAGACACCACCACCACAGCAAACCCAAAGGCCAAGCTGGAGCTAGGCGACTAGAACTGCGGTTCCGCCTGGGCCTTATTTAAAGGGCTTTTGGCCAGCCCCCTCCTCTCCAACCGCGCCCTTCTCATTGGGTCCCAGGCCTCGCCTCCGCCTCCAGGAGCCCCGGCTTTTTCCGAGGCAGCGCAAGTGCACCGGTTCCTGCGTTGCTCTCAGAGTGTCCCTTTGTCAGGAGCAGCCCTTTCCCCAGGGCATCCGGTAGGAGGAACCGGGCTCTGGGCACCAGGAATCCGCTGGTGCCCAGCGGGAGTCTTAACCATGGACTCAGGAAGGCGTGGACAAGCCCAGTATCTCTCCCAGAGGAAGGAACTGATACTTGCAGAATGAATACTTCATAGGTCCCTCACTCGCTTCTGATCCCTGGCCACTACGTTTCCTCCCTCTGGCACCAGGTTTTCAGATTATTCTGTCACTTACCTGAGACAGCTGAGTACAGAGCAGAATAAGCGCCTGTCTTTTTGTTTTGTTTTGTTTCGTTTTGTTTTGTTTTGTTATAGGTTCTGTGTAGTGAGATTTGCATAGTAAAAAAAAAGGGATAGAAAAAAAGTTATGGGGTCTGGCTATGTTGCCCAGGTTGGCTTCGAACTCCAGGGCTGAAAAAAATCCTCCCTCTTTAGACTCCGCAGCAATGAACACACCTAACCACAGATGGTTCTCGTGGTTTGGACACCAGAAGAGATTCCTTGAAAATTTTTGACATATCTGTTCTTTTTTATTTTTAATTTTTTAAATTTGAGACAGGGTCTCTGTCACCCAGGCTAGAGGGCAGTGGTGTGATTATAGCTCACTGCAGCCTCCAACTCCTGGGCTCAAGAGATCCTCCCTCCTCAGCTGCCCCAGTAGCTGGGACTACAAGCCTCTGACACCATGCCCAGTGATGCCTCTGTTCTCTAAATAATACAAATATATTTGTCTCTTCCTTCCTTTCCTTTTTCCTTTCCCTCTTCCTTTCCTTTCTCCTTTCCCTTTTCCTTTCCTTTCTTTTCCCCTTCCCTTTCTGACAAGGGTTCGTTATGTTGCCCAAGCTGGTCTCAAGCAATCCTTCTGGCCTGGGCAAAATGATAAAACCCTATCGCTACAAAAAAAATACAAAAATTAGCTGGGCGAGGTTGCTCACCCCTGTAGTCCCAGCTACTCGGAAGGCTGAGGTGGGACAATCACCTGATCCCAGAGAGGCTGAGGCTGCAGTAAGCAGTGATGGTGCCTCTGCACTCCCCGCGGGGTGACCCAGTGAGACCCTGTCTCAAAAAATAATAATAACTGAGCCAGGTGCGGTGGCTCACGCCTGTAATCCTAGCACCTTGGGAGGCTGAGGCGAGTGGATCATGAGGTCAGGAGATCGAGACCATCCTGGCTAATACGGTGAAACCCCCACCTCTACTAAAAAAAAAAA
>NW_012115500.1:913794-916145 GCF_000951035.1 Colobus angolensis palliatus | reverse complement strand
GACAGAGCGAGACTCCGTCTAAAAAAAAAAAAAAAAAAAAAAAGATAAATAATAACTTATAACTTATTTTTATTCAGTATTGAAACATTAAAGAGAACTTCAGGTTTGCCACATTAATAGGCCAAATGTATATATTCAGGCCGCGGCCAGCCGGCCGAATATATTTGATATATAGGAATGATTTAGTAGTTGGGAAATTCTTACTTGCTAATTGAGACAATTAAAGTACTTTGCAAAACAACAAGAAAAAACAACCCCATTAAAAACTGGGCAAAGCCGGATGCTGTGGCTCACGCCAGCAGTTCTAGACCAGCCCAGCCAACATGGTGAAATCCTGTCTCTACTGAAAATACAAAAATTAGCCGGGCGTGCTGACTGGCGCCTGTAATCCCAGCTACTCAGAAAGCTGAGGAGTAAGAATCGCTTAAACACAGGAGGTGGAGGTTGCAATGAACCTGTATTGCAGTCTGCGGGATAGAGCGAGACTCTGTCTCCACAAAACAAAGAAACAAACAAACAAAAGTGGGCAAGGAACATGAAGAGATGTTTCTCCAAAGAAGAAATACAGGCAGCCAACAAACACATGAAAAATGCTCAGTATCACTAATCAGAAGAGGAATGCAAATTAAAATCACACCGATATACCATCATACACCAGTCACAATGGCTTTTATTAAAAAGTCAAAAAACAGGCCGGGCGTAGTGGCTCACGCATGTAATCCCAGCAATTTAGCAGGCCAAGGCGGGCACATCACCTGAGGCCAGGAGTTCAAGACTAGCCTGGTCAACATGGTGAAACCCCATCTGTACTAAAAATACAAAAATTAGCCAGGCATGATGGCATGGGCCTGTAATTCCAGCTACTCAGGAGGCTGAGGCAGGAGAATCGCTTAAACCCGGGAGGCGGAGGTTGTGGTGAGCCAAGATCGCACCATTGCACTCCATCCTGGGCAACAGGGCGAGACTCCCTCTCAAAAAACAAACAACCCCCCCAAAACAAAAACAAAAACAAAACAAAACAAACAAAAAAACAAAAAACGAAAAACCACGACGGGGCATGGTGGCTCACGCCTGTAATCCTAGCACTTTGGGAGGCTAGGATTTATATATTTACCACTATCTTTCACCCTCTTCCAACCCAAGTAAGCTGGGACTTAACTACGTGTATCAGACCTAGATCCTCTTAAAACAGAGATATGATTTTGTTAGATCAATATTCAATGTTTGCACCATTAGGACTTTGTAAACTATTCATAGCTATATATACTTTACTATGATTTCTTTTATTGACAAAGTTCTGTTTTTCTAGATATTAATAATGGATTTATTTATTTATTTATTTTTGATGAGACAGCGTCTCACTCCGTCACCCAGGCTAGAGTGCAGTAACCCATCACAATTCACAGCAGCCTCCAACTTCTGGGCTCAAGTGATCCTCCCACCTCAGCTTCCTAAGATCACTGGCATGTGCCACCACAACTAATTCATTTTAATTTTTTTTAGGACAGGCTAGTCTTTTTTTTTTTTTTTTTTTTTGAGATGGAGTCTTGCTCTGTCGACAGGCTGGAGTACAGTGGTGCGATCTCGGCTCACTGCAACCTCTACCTCCTGGGTTCAAGTGATTCTCGTGCGTCAGCCTCCTGAGTAGCTGGGATTACAGGCACCTGCCACCATGCCCAGCTAATTTTTGTATTTTTAATAGAGACGGGCTTCACCATGTCTCAGTGCCTGCAACATGGCCACTGTATGCCCAGGCTGGTCTCAAACTCCTGGGCTCAAGCGATTCTCCCACCTCAGCCTCCCGAAGTGTTGGGATTACAGACATGAGCCACAGAAACCAGCCTTATTTCTTTAATATGTATTTTTTCCCGATCTTCAGGAATATTTACCTTGTATGCTATCTTTATTTGTGCCAGTACTGCTATTGGAATCAGTACCCTACATGTCATTTCTTACAAGGGGGAGTATAACTATAGGATTAAATTTCAAATGTAGAATTGCTGAGTTCAAGGATCTGTAAATTTCCTATTGATAAGGTATTGCCAAATGGCATCCCATTGAGGTCGAACCAATCTATATACTCACCAGCCTTGTTGCTAACATTATAATGTGATAAACATTGACATTAATTTTGGGTAAAACCAATGCATATTCTTGTAAGTGTTCCTCCTTTCTAAAAAACATTATTGAGAAATGCAAGTAGGGATGGGTGGCAAGCAGAGCCCATGCAATGGCCAGATGTCCTGTAGGTCACTTGCTGCAACCCAGACCTACCGCAGAAGTGACCTTTAACATTTGGTTATGGCCGGGCGCGGTGGCTCAAGCCTGTAATCCCAGCACTTTGGGAGGCC
>NW_012115500.1:905272-908106 GCF_000951035.1 Colobus angolensis palliatus | reverse complement strand
GAAACCCCGTCTCTACTAAAAAAAAAAAAAATTAGCCAGGAGTGGTGGCGGCCGCCTGTAGTCCCAACTAACTCGGGAAAGCTGAGGCAGGAGAATCGCTTGAACCTGGGAGGAGGCTGCAGTGAGCCGAGATGGTGCCAGTGCACTCCAACCTGGGCGACAGAGTGAGACTCCATCTCAAAATAAACAAAAAACAAAATCTAAAATAAGCGGAGGAGCCAAAGGGGAGACAAGAAGCCAATGTGTTTATTTTGGGACGTGTAGAGTTTTAGAAGCCTCCAGAACATGAAGATGAAAACGTATAGGGCAGGGGTGGTGGCTCAGGCCTCTAATCCCAGCACTTTGGGAGAAGGCCAAGAAGGGAGGATTGCTTGAGTCCAGGAGTTCAAGAACAGTCTGGGCAACATGGCGAAACTCTGTCTCTACAAAAACAAAATAAAACAAAACAGAAACAGAAACAAACAAACAAAAAACCCACAAAAATTAACTGGGCACTGTGTTTTGTGCCTGTAGTCGCAGCTACTGGGGGCTGAGGTGGGAGGATCACTTAAACCTAGGAGGTGGGGCTGGGTACGGTGGTTCACGCCTGTAATCCCAGCACTTTGGGAGGCCGAGGTGGGCGCATCACCTGAGGTCGGGAGTTCGAGACCAGCCTGACCAACATGGAGAAACCCTGTCTCTATTAAAAATACAAAATTAGCTGGGTGTGGTGATGAATGCCTGTAATCCCAGCTACTCAGGCAGGAAAATCACTTGAACCCAGGAGGCAGAGGTTGCAGTGAGCTGAGATCACGCCATTGCACTCCAGCCTGGGCAACAAGAGCGAAACTCCATCTCAAAAATAAAATAAAATAAATTAGCTAGGCATGATGAATTATGTATATATAAAAGAGTTTTGGATTAGATACTTAGAAAGTTGTAGGAAACCATCTAGAGCAACACCGTCCAACTGAAATAGAATGAGAGACAAATAATACTAACTTTCTCATAGCCTCAGTAGAAAGAAACGCGTGAAATGAATTTGAATATTATATCTTATTTACCTTAATAGATCCAAAATACTATCATTTTGGCTGGGCGCAGTGGCTTGTGCCTATAATCCCAGCACTTTGGGAAGCTGAGGTGGATCCCTTGAGTGCAGGAGTTTGAGACCAGCCTGGGCAACATAGCATGACCCTGGCTCTTTTTTTTTTTTTTTTGAGACAGGATCTCACTCTGTCACCCAGGCTAGAGTGCAATAGCGCAATCTTGTCTCACTGCAACCTCCACCTCCTGGGCTCAAGCAATTCCTTGTGCCTTAGTTTCCCCAGTAGCTAGGGCTACAAGCATGCACCCCCACACCTGGCTAATTTTTGTCTTTTTTGTAGATACTGGGTTTCGCCACGTTGCCCAGGCTAGTCTTGAACCCCTGAGGTCAGACGATCCACCAGTCTTGGCCTCTCAAAGTGCTGGGATTACAGGCATGAGCCACCCCATCCAGCCAACAAGACCCCATTTTAACTGAAAAAATGAAAAATGAAAAAGGGAGGGCCGGGCGCGGTGGCTCAAGCCTGTAATCCCAGCACTTTGGGAGGCCGAGGCTGGAGGATTGCTTGAGGCTAGGAGTTCTAGACCAACCTGGACAACATAGGGAGAGCCCCATCTCTATAAAAACTAAAAAATTAGTCATGCATTGCCTGTGGTCTCTGCTACTTAGAAGACTGAGGTGGGAGGATCCCTTGAACCAGGGAGGCCAAAGCTGCAGTGAGCTGAGATCACCACACTGTACTCAACCTGGACAACAGAGTGAGACATTGTCTCAAAAATAAATAAATAAATAAATAAATAAAACTTTTTCTCCAAATAATTTGTTGAAATAACTCAAGTCTTCAAACTTTAACTTTCCAACTGTTGGTTCAAACCAGCACTGAAATTCTGGCCTTCAGTATCCTAGCAAAAATTCCCCTTTGCAAGATGTTGAGGTGTATTGGAGAAACCGCCATTTTAAACAACAGAAATCGAGCTCAGATTGAAGTAGACAGAGGGCTAGGCAGGCATTCTTAGGGACCAAGTGGAACCCAACTAGAGAGGAAGATGACACATTCAACATGCTGTGGAGGAGGGAGAGTGGGTTTTATCCAGGATCACATGGGATAAATGCAAGGACAGGCTCAAGTTTCCCACATGCAGCATTTCTCAATCCCATTTTCCTTGGCAAGAGTTCTTCTCGTTACTAGGCTCTTCCAATATAGACTAAGCTCTTGCCCTGGAAGCACTCTCTGTACTTCGCAGATTTCCTAAGAAAGAAAAAGCCGCTGTCTGTGGAGCTGGAAGGGGGCGTGACAGGACCCAGTCAGCCAAGGTCCCCCGACCCCTCCCCAGCTGGGACCTCGGGCTGCACCCGGGCTGCGCTGGGTGGGGTGGAAGCGTCCCCTCGCCGGACAGAGTCCCTCCCACACGCCCTGCACTCCGGACCCTGTGGCCGGCTGGGCCGCCTAAGAGCGCAGAAGGACGCAGGAGCCGAGGGGGCTCCAGACCGCACGCCTAGTTCAGACCCCCGCCAGGACCCCTAGTGCTGTTGGCCATGCCGGCCTCCCCACCCTCCGGCTCTTACAGGAGGTGATCAGGATCCTGGAGTCCTTGCCAGAATGCAAAGTAAATGAATAAAAGTAATCACAGATTAAAAAATCTCATAGTACTGAGGTGTACAAAGTGAAGAGAGGCCGGGCACGGTGGCTCACGCCTGTAATCCTAGCACTTTGGGAGGCCGAAGCGGGTGAATCACTTGAGGTCAGGAGTTTGAGACCAGCCTAGCCAACGTGTTGAAACCTCGTCTCTACAAAAAAAAAAAAAAA
>NW_012115500.1:897246-899257 GCF_000951035.1 Colobus angolensis palliatus | reverse complement strand
AAAAAAGGGAAAAACCAAAATATTGTAATTTTAACATATAATCAGTCTAAAATTATTAATGAGAATATTTAAATTTTTGGTATTAATGTCATCAAAATCTTACATGTACCTTATACTTACAGCACATCTCAAATCAGACTAGATACATTTCCAGTCCTCATGTGACTAGTGACTTTTGTATTGGACAGGGCAGGTCCAGAGTGACTTTTCTTGAAATGCAAAGGGAGGTACCATGGAATAACATGTTTAGAAATAAGTAAGGTATACAGAAGTAGAAGTGAGGGTTGCTTTTCATAAGAGTCTGGGTAACAGGAAAAATGGAGCTTGGGCTGCAGGTGGAATGGGAGATAGGAAATTGAAAGTTCATTATGGCTGGGCATGGTGACTCACACCTGTAATCCCAGCACTTTGGGAGGCTGAGGCAGGAGGATCAGGAGGTCAGGAGTTTGAGACCAGCCTGGCCAACATGCTGCAACTCCATCTCTACTAAAAATACAAAAATTAACCGATGTGGTGATGGGTGCCTGTAATCCCAGTTACTCAGGAAGCTGAGGCAGGAGAATTGTTTGAACCCAGGAGGCGGAGGTTGCAGTGAGCTGAGAATATATATATATTGCACTCAGCCTGGGCAACAAGAGCGAAACTCCATCTCAAAAATAAAATAAAATAAAATAAAATAGCTAGGCATGATGAATTATGTATAATATATACATATATACATTTATCTATATCTATATCTATATATGAAGAGAGAGAGAGAGTTGATTATTTGGCCAGGTGTGGTGGCTCATACCTGTAATCCTGTAATCCCAGCAGTTTGGGAGGTCAAGGTGGGCAGATCACTTGAGGTCAGGAGTTCGAGTTCGAGACCAGCCTGGTCAACATAATGAAACCCTGTCTCTACTAAAAATACAAAAATTAGCCGGGCATGTTAGCTGGCACCTGTAATCCCAGCTACTGGGGAGGCTGAAGCAGAACCGCTTGAACCCGGGAGGTGGAGGTTGCAGTGAGCAGACATCGTGCCACTGCACTCCAGGCTGAGCAATAGAGTGAGACTCTGTCTCAAAAAAATTAAATTTAATTTAAAAAATAATAAAAATAAAAACAAAGAAACCCAATTCACTCTACATACTTTAGCATTATTTCTGAGAATAATGACCTTATCTTACATAATTGTAGTACGCTTATCTCACTCTAGAAGTTTCTAAATTTTAGAAGTTTCTAATACTACTTTGAAACATAGGGCATATTAAAATTTTCTTCATTGTCCTGAAATGCACCTCCAATCTTTGATTCAGAATTATTTGAACTATGCACACAGCATTTAGTGTCTCTTTAGTCAATTAATAAAACAGTCCTCTTTTTGTTTTCAGGTATTGAACCAGAAGTCCATTTGTCCCATTATTGGTGATGCTAACTTGGGTTAAGGTGGCTTCTTCCAAGTCTCTATTGTAAAGGAACTTTTTTTCTCCTTTGTAATTCATAATCTGTGCCTAGGGCTTCCAAACTTGTGACTATCTAGTTCCTCAACAGTCTTCATCTGATAGTTTTAGCTATTGATGATCATTTTCTAAATTAACTATACTGGTGGTTGCAAAAGAATCCATAATTTGTGTGTGTTGTGAAGAGGTCTGCCTTAAGAAACCGTAAATAATGTACAGCTGAGGGGATATTAGGTGTTACCAGGACTGGAAATGCCAGCTTAATCACCATCTGTAAAGCCATAAAACAGTGAAATCACACTTTCATCGAGTGAATCCAGTGCATCCCTCCAAACACTATGTTTAAAAAACGAATAAACCAAATTTATTTACAGACGAGCCAGAAGCCTGCCCCCAGCCATTCCCAAGCCCATGGGATTCTGGTGCGAAAGACACAGGTCAATGCAGGTGGAAACCCTAGTTAACTTGGAGGCAGCTGGGCCCGGGTGAAGCTCTCCTGAAGTCGCGGGAAGCGGAGGAGATGGCAACCCGCTGGACCCCAGCCAGGGCGGCGGGGCGCGGACCCAGGG
>NW_012115500.1:890496-897089 GCF_000951035.1 Colobus angolensis palliatus | reverse complement strand
GCGAGGCTTTACCAGCCCTGAGGCTCGGCCCGCGTGGGAAGGCCTGCTGTGCGCTAGAGCGTGGTTCTGGTTCTAAGGGTCATAAGATGGGAACTCTCCCGGCACGTAGAAATATCCCGCCGTGGGTGAAAGTTCCCGAAGACCTGAAAGATCCAGAGGTGTTCCAGGTCCAAACGCGACTGCTGAAAGCCATGTTCGGTGAGTGTGCCCAGTACTGGCGGGCTGCCCCGGCTCGGGAGTCTCAGCCGGCCCGGGGCTCTCACCTCTTTCCCCCAACAGGCCCGGACGGATCTCGAATCCCTTACATCGAGCAGGTGAGCAAGGCCATGCTCGAGCTGAAGGCTCTGGAGTCTTCAGACCTCACCGAGGTCGTGGTTTACGGTTCCTATTTGTACAAGCTCCGGACCAAGTGGATGCTCCAGTCCATGGCTGAGTGGCACCGCCAGCGCCAGGAGCGAGGTGAGAGGCCCGGGGACTGGGTACGCCTCTCCTTCAGCGCTCTTGTCTTTCTCCTCTCTCTTGCTCACCAGGGATGCCCTTGGCGTCTGGGCCTTCCCGAGACCCCTTTGGGAGTGGGGGCCCCAGAGTGCCGGCCGTCGGTCTTGGAGACCCAAGGGTGAGACTGTAATGAGAGGCGGCCGATGCTGGACCCACTGGGCAGGGTTATCTGAGCTATCTTAACCGTCTCCTTGCCCCCTTCAGTTTCTTGGAGAATGTTCGAATGGGCCGAGTAGGTTCGGTTTACAAGGTTCTGGGCCTGACTCTCAGGCCCAGAACGCCTGAATCAGAAGTCCTAGTAAACCAACCCTGAAAGAGGCGGAGAACAGTCCGGGCGCTTACTATCTTCCCCCAGACTCACGCCGTTGTTGCTATTTCTGGTGCAGGGATGCTCAAACTTGCGGAAGCCATGACTGCCCTCGAACTAGGCCCTTGGATGAAGTGAACCAGCTTCCGGCCAATGCAATGAAGGCCAGGGTGCAGAGATTAGGTTGTGGCCAGAGCTGGAGTGATTCCTTCAGCTTGGTTTAAAATCTGCTCCAGCCTAAAGAGTTAAGGGAAAACCATCTGTTTAGGGGTCTCTGCCCTTAGCTCTGAGTCTTGTTATGAATATCTCTTTGATGGTTGCCAATAAAAAAAAGTGTTTTTTTTTTCATTTTTTCTCATTTTAAAAAACAAGAGTCCTTTGTAGTGACATGGATGCAGCTGGAAACCATCATTCTCAGCAAACTATCACAAGAACAGAAAACCAAACACCACATGTTCTCACTCATAGGTGGGAATTGAACAATGAGATCACTTGGACACGGGAAGGGGAACATCACACACCGGGGTCTATTATGGGGGGGAGGGGGAGGGATGGCATTGGGAGTTATACCTGATGTAAATGACGAGTTGATGGGTGCTGACGAGTTGCTGGGTGCAGCACACCCACATGGCACAAGTATACATATGTAACAAACCTGCACGTTGTGCACATGTACCCTAGAACTTAAAGTATAATAAAAAGTCAAAAAAAAAATAAAGTTTTAAATAAGTTGATAGTTAAATGTGGTTGATGGATTGTAGGTACTACCTTTAAATTTATCTGAAGCACAGCTGAGGTGTGGCCCTGAGCTTAACCCTTAATTGAAAACCTCCAAAGACAAAACGAGGGTCAAAAGCCACACTTGGCTAGGGTCCTGAGATGCAGCACTGAACTAAAAACCTGTGGGAGATGTGATGATTGCCTCAAGTGACCTGGACTCACTTGAAAACAACCCTATAATAGGTTGATATTTTGTATATAAGCTGAAAAGCAAATGTCTCCAACAAAAATATGGGAAGTCAGGACCATTGTCAGTGTAGCAGGTTTTGTGTGTGTCTTTTTGTTTGTTTTGTTGTCTTTTTCTTTTTTTTTGGAGACGAGTTTCGCTCTCATCTCCCAGGCTGGAGTGCAACGGAGCGATCTTGCCTCACTGCAGCCTCCCCCACCCCTGGCTCCCCCACCCCATTTCAAGCAATTCTCCTGCCTCAGCCTCCCGAGTAGCTGGGATTACAGGTGTGAGCCACTGTGCCTGGCTGAAATCTCAGATTTTCAAAGGGGTTTGTTCTCTTCTCTCAGGTGGTCCATACTCGAGGGAGATCCTCTCCTCTACAGTCTTAGCTTAAATATAGCTTAAAAATAAAGCTTAACCTGCTTTGTTTTTCTTTATGGCATTTATAAACTCAACTGATAGTGTTAACTGCTCATTTTCCTCCTCTCTACTCCTAATATTTAAACTCCAAGGCAGGGATGTTGATTTTTTGTTCTTCTTAAGAGGGGCAATATCATATGGTACATACTGGTTAAGGATAGTGTTGTAAGAAACGGACAGCAGCTAGACTACCTGGGTTTGAATCTTGGCTCAGCTACTTATTAGCTGGGTGAAACCATGCATATGTTAGCCTTTGTGCTTCAGTTCTCCACCTGTAATATGGAGATAATTATATCTACCTCATTGAGTTGCAGTGAGGATTAAATGAGATAAGACTATGTCCTAAATCTGTGAAGTATTAAGACAATGTCTGACACAATGGGCATTATTTCTTGAATCTGTGAATTACAGGCTATTCTTGGAGTAATTCAAGTATATGACTGGAGTAATTCAAGTAATTCAAGTATATGACTGGAGTAGACTCCTCTATTCCAGGTTCTGAGGCAGGAAGGACTCCAGCTTCCAGTCCTATCCTCCAAGGTTCTCATAATTGAAGACTCAAAGAGGGAAGGCCATGAGTCTCGTAAATGCATTGTTTTCCTACCCCCTGGAAGTCCTGGGTGCAGTTTCTGGGACCATTAGATGCCATACCGCTTATGGGTCCCTGAGAAGACAAAGGTATGTTTCGCATACTATTGAGGTTTATTTGGAGTGGAGACCAAGGGATCAGTCATATATTCTGTTGGCATTTTTGACCCTCCTCCCACCCCAGCCCTGAGAACTGTGCCTGGAAGGTCCTAGACCACTCAGCCTGGCTCCTGCTCAAGATTTTGAAGGAAAACCAGGCACGGTGGCTCACACCTGTATTCCCAGCCCTTTGGGAGGCCAAGGCAGGTGGATCATGAGGTGAGGAGTTCGAGACAACCTGGCCAACATGATGAAACCCCGTCTCTACTAAAAATACAAAAATTAGCTAGGTGTTGTGGCGGGCACTTGTAGTCCCAGCTACGTGGAAGTCTGAGGCAGGAGAATCGCTTGAACCAGGGAGGCTGAGGTTGCAGTGAGCTGAGGCCATGCCACTACACTCCAGCCTGGGTGACAGAGAGACTCCGTCTCAAAAAAAAAAAAAGAATTATCTGGGCCCAGTGGCACATGCTTGTAGGCCTAACTACTCAAGAGGCTGAGGCAGGAGGTTCGCTTGAGTTTAGGAACTTGGGGTTACAGTGAGCTATGATCGCACCAGTGCATTCCACCCTGGGCGAAAGGAGACTGTTTCAAAAAAAAACGAAAATGATGGAAGTCTCCCTCCTATCTCATTTTATATTCATACATTTCCTACTTCCCAGAAATAAGCAATATTTTCTTGAATATCCATTCAAAAGTTTTAAAATAAATGTAAATACAAGGAATTATACGTGTAGATTATTTTCCCTCCTTTACAGCTGGGTATTATTCCATTTAATTCTCTACAAAATGACTTTTGAGTTTATTCCCAATCTTTTGTTTTTACAAAGGTAAGATGAATACATTGAATACATTTTCCCCCCCTCTTTTTTTTTTGAGACAGAATGTTGCTTTTGTCACAGGCTGCAGTGCAATGGCGCAATCTCGGCTCACTGCAACCTCCACCTCCTAGGTTCAAGTGATTCTCCTGCCTCAGCCTTCTGAGTAGCTGGGATCACAGGTGTGGGCCACTACGCACTGCTAATTTTGTACTTTTAGTAGAGACAGAGTTTCACCATATTGGCCAGACTGGTCTCCAGCTCCTGACCTCATGTGATCCACCTGCCTCAGCCTCCCGAAGTGCTGGAATTACCGGTGTGAGCCACTGCGCCCAGCCTGAATACCATTGTTTTGCAAGTCTGCCAGGAGTATGTCTGTAGGGTAAATTCCCAGAGGGAGAATTGCTGGTCCAAAGGGAAAAAACATGATTTAGCTAAATATTTTCATAGAGACTGCCTATTTCCCCACTGCCTATTTCCCCATTGTTGAATCTGATGAAGTTTCCCTGTCTTTTGTGTTGATAGCTTGAATTTGCTTTATGGACTAATGGTTGGTAGCACCCTCAGATGACCCTCATCTAGTGCACCCTTCAGAGAATCAGTTGGCCACGAAAGATTCTATGTGGGAATGTAGACCAGATACTTTTGAAACCCCAGTTCTCTAGTGTAAATCAAGCACATAAAACTAACTGCCCTTATCCTTTAAGTCTAGAATTCTTTTTTTTTTTTTTGAGACGGAATCTTGCTCTGTCACCCAGCTGGAGTGCAGTGGCACGATCTCGGCTCACTGCAGCCTCCACCTCTCAGGTTCAAGTGATTCTCTTGCCTCAGCCTCCTGAGTAGCTGGGATCACGGGCATGCACCACCATGTCCAGCTTTTTTTTTTTTTGTATTTGTAGTAGACATGGGGTTTCATCATGTTGGCCAGGCTGGTCTTGAACTCCGTATCTCAAGTGATCCACCTGCCTTGGCTTCCCAAAGCACTGAGAGTACAGGTGTGAGACACTGTGACTGGCCTAGAGTTCCCTCTTAAAGGCAGAGTTTCTAAATGCTGAAAACTTTAAGTGAATAGGTGTCAATTATGGTATCAAAAGAGGGAAATTTAAGAATCTGCCATAAATTCCATGCATGTCCAGGACTGAAAAATTTTCAGCTCTCGTACCCCAACCCCCCAAACCAAAAGTAACAGCAATAAAATACTTTAAGAAAATTCATAGGTAAAATTTTGGAAGTAAAAGTCTGAAGGTGAAAAGCAGTATTTGCCTTGGAGCGGTTTTCTTTTTTTGAGCTTGCAGCTGGTGATCAGCTTTCCACCAAGGTTAAGTGCTACCATTACCGGAAACCACAAGCTTTCTTGTAATGGAGATGAGAGGGGTCCGCCCTAAGGAAGGTCTGACAATGGGATTGAAGAGTTTTGGAAAGGAGGTGAAACAAGTGCTTAGTCCGGGAAAACCTTCAAATAACAAGCGAAGAACACCCAGTCAAGTGTAATCATCCGACCCTGAAGTGGCTAATATTAATGACAATAGCCAAGGCTGATTGAGAGCTTCTAGTTCCGCGGGGCTAGAAGCTGGGCTCTTCCTTTTATTAAACGAATTCTCAAAATATTATCATTCTCATTGTCCATTTAAATAAATCGAGATCCCACCAATCACACCACCTCCCAGTATGTATGTATTTACACTTAAATGTGTACGTGATTTCTTTGGAGGCCCTATGAAACATTTTTATTTTTAATTTATTTTTTGAGACGGAGTCTCGCCCTGTGGCCAGGCTGGAGTGCAGTGGTGCGATCTCGGCTCACTGCAACTTCCAACACCGGGTTCAAGCGATTCTCTTGCCGCAGCCTTCCCGGTAGCTGAGATTACAGGCGCGCGCCGCCATGCCCGGCTAATTTTTGTATTTTGAGTAGAGACGGCGTTTCGCCATGTTGGCTAGGAGGGTCTCCAACTCCTAACCTCAGGTGATCCGCCCGCCTCAGCCTTCCAAAACGCTGGGATTACAGGGGTGAGCCACCGCGCCCTTCCGGGCCCTATGAGAGTTTTTACCCTGTGGGTGGGCTGATACAGCTGGAGAGGGGAAGTCGGAGTGGGTGTGGATGTTCCTCGCAGGGCCCCGCGGGGTCACCTATGCCCAACTCATTCCCAAGTGGGCTCCGAGGCAGGCGCTGTTAGGTCTCTTGGGACCGAAGCCGCCTGCAGGGTGGTCTGAGGCAAGTCTCCCAACCTCTGTAGACAGGCGGGCCCTCCGGGAGCTTCCGGTCTGGTTAGGAGCCACATGGATGTAAGAATCCGAGAAATGAACGTTGGTGCTGTGCTGGGAGGCTGAAATGTTGGGAACTAGACCTGGGCAGGGAGGTCAGGAGGTCAGGGATGGTCCCCCAAGGAAGTCACCTCTGGTGAGATCTGAGTGACCGGCAGCAGTGCGCCAGATGAGGAGGAAGGGAAGTGCAGCCCTGGGAACAGAGGAGGATGGTGGCTAGGCCAGAAGGTTGAGCGGGCTGTGGCATGGCCGGAATGGGAGCGAGGCGGTCCCCCCCGCGAGGCCTCGCAGACCTTGCCAAGAGCAAGGGTAAGCCGTCCAAGAGTTTTGAGCAGGAAGTGACTATGGAACCACTCAGATAAGCTGTTTCCCTGTCCCCGGCAGCTAGGATCCTAGGATCTGTTCGGATTCTGATTCTTCTCTAATGGCTCTGCCCTGCCTCTCCACTATTCCCAATGACTCATTTGTTGATTATATTCGTTGAATCCCATTATTGAAATATTTGTTGAAGGCCAGGCGCGGTGGCTCACGCCTGTAATTCCAGCACTTTGGGAGACTGAGGCGGGCGGATCACGAGGTCAGGAGTTCGAGACCAGCCTAACCAACATAGTGAAACCCCGTCTCTACTAAAAATAGAAAAATTAGCTGGGCGTGG
>NW_012115500.1:884543-890446 GCF_000951035.1 Colobus angolensis palliatus | reverse complement strand
ATCACGAGGTCAGGAGTTCGAGACCAGCCTAACCAACATAGTGAAACCCCGTCTCTACTAAAAATAGAAAAATTAGCTGGGCGTGGTGGAGGGCGTCTGTAGTCCCAGCTACTCGGGAGGTTGAGGCAGGAGAATTGCTTGAACCTAGGAGGCGGAGGTTGTGGTGAACCGAGATTGCACCACTGCACTCTACTGTGGGCGACAGAGCGAGACTCCTTCTCAAAACACAAAAGAAAGAAAAGAAATATTTGTTGAGTGTCTGCTTTGCTACATACTCAGGAGTGGTGTTTTAGGAAGGAAACAAAAATGAAAATGTGGCCCAGGAACATTTCCAGGATTTCAGAGAATATTTTCATAAAACAAGTGCCTGGAGTGTTACTTACATGAAAGAAATTTGGAACATTAGATTGTATGGTAACTAATCAAAGGCAGAAATTTTTTTTCGAGAAGTTATCTGTATGGCACTAGAATTCCAGTGTTGGAATTTGTCCAGAGAGGGGCTGCTGCACCAAATCTTGTAACCATTTTGCAATCTCTGCTGCAGAAAGGGAAGGATCAGGTTATCCAAACTTCAATTGTCAAAAGCTGGTCCTAGTTTCATGGGATTTCTCTTTTCCTTCTAGCTTCAACAGTCTAAATAGTGTTGCATTGGGGATAGATAAGATTTACCTTCATGAAAATGCCAAATTAGCCAACCCTGTGATCACTGCCCATGAGTTAGCCCTGTTCTGCAAGGAGCAGTACTGTAAAACAAAACAAAACAGCCAAATTAACTACAATCAAACCTTTGTATCTGCTGTTCTGCATCCACAGATTCAACCAACCTCCCATTAAAAATATTCAGAAAGAAAACAATAACAATACAACAGTAAAGATACAAAGGAAACCCAACACAATGTAACTATTTACATAGCATTTGTATTGTTAGTAATCTAGAGATTATTAAAAGGTATAGGGGAGGATGTTCATAGGTTATATGTAAACATGCCATTTTACATTAAGAACTCGAACATCTGTGGATTTTGGTATGGGAGAAGGGGTCCTGAAACAAATCTCTCAGATACAGAGAGATGACTGTAATATTTCATTCTACCACTATAAAAGGAGAAGAAAATGTGCAACATAGGGCTCCTGGCCTAAAATTCTTTCACAGGCATGGGAATTTAATGGGGACAAGTAGGGCAAAAGAAACGGGAGTATCAGGGCAAAAGAAAACAGGGCTTGGGGTCTGTGGGAGGGAAAAGAACTAAAAAGAGGAACAGATAGACAATTTATCTCTTTTTGAAATTTTAGTAAATTTTGATGAGAAGAGTCCCAGACCCATCTGTCTTTTGAAGAATACAGATAATCAAGTGCTGGAGTCAGGGGCTATCCCATGTTCAGGATGGCGATTTTGTGGGTGGGGTAGGCTGGCAGAGCCCACTGACATCTGGGTGATAAGAAGATGTTGGTTGGTTAGGATGGTGTTCCTCACCCAAGCCCTATAACTTGATTTTCCAAGATTAATGATTACTTAGGATTATTTGATTTATCCCTCTACCTCTAGGTTCCTGTTGTACACTAAAAATAAAATTGTGGCTCACATCTGTAATCTCAGCACTTTGGGAGGCCAAGGTGGAAGGATTGCTTGAGGCCAGGAGTTCTAGACCAGCCTGGGCAACATAGCAAGACCTGATCTCTACAAAAATTAATACATTAGCTGGGTGTGGTAGAACATTCCTGTAGTACCACATGCTCAGGAAAGCTGATATAGGTGGGAGGATTGCTTGAGCCCAGGAGTTGGAGGCTGGCAGTGAGCTGTGATTGTACCAATGTACTCCAGCCTGGGCGATGGAGCAAGACCCTGTCTCTAAAAAGTAAATTTAAAAATTAATTAAAAATGTAAATGTAAGAACTGGTAGAAAAGGCCGGGTGCGGTGACTCACGCCTGTAATCCCAGCACTTTGGGAGGCCGAGGTGGGTGGATCACGAGGTCAGGAGATCGAGACCAACATGGCTAACAGGGTGAAACCCCGTCTCTACTAAAAATACAAAAAATTAGCCGGGCGTGGTGGTGGGCACCTGTAGTCTCAGCTACTCGGGAGGCTGAGGCAGGAGAATAGCGAGAACCTGAGAGGCGGAGCTTGCAGTGAGCCAAGATGGCACCACTACTCCAGCCTGGACGCCAGTGTGAGACTCTGTCTAAAAAAGAAAAAAAAAAAAGAACTGGTAGAAAAAAGAAAATATTTAAATAATAAATTATATAATCAGGCTTCTATAAACCCAACATCAAAGACAGAAATCATAAATCAAAATAATACTAGATCAGGGAGCTAAAAAAATTGGAAAGTCCCATTCTTTTTTTATATTTTTAATGTTTTTGAGATGGAGTCTCACTCTGTTGCCTAGGCTAGAGGGCAGTGGCACGATCTCAGCTCACAGCAACCTCCTCGTCCCGGTTCAAGCGATTCTCCTGCCTCAGGCTCCCGACTAGCTGGGATTATAGGTGTGAGCCATCATGCTAATTTTTGTGTTTTTAGTAGAGGGGGAGGGGGTTTCACCATGTTGGCCAGGTTGGTCTCAAACTCCTGACCTCAGGTAATCTGTCTGCCTTAGCTTCTCAAAGTGCTGGGATTACAGGCATGAGCCACTGTGCCTGGCCTCTATTCTTTTAAAAAGGTCAAAATGAGGTGGGGTGAGGGGCAAATCAGCAATATAATAAGGACGAGCAAGTGGCTAATACGTGAATAGTTAAATAGTTCTCACAAATCAGTAAGTAGGCCCAGTGAGGTGGCTCACGCCTATAATCCCAGCACTCTGGGAGGCCGAGGTGGGCAGATCACCTGAAGTTAGAAGTTCGAGACCAGCCTGACCAACATGGAGAAACCCCTCTCTACTAAAAAATACAAAATTAGCTGGGCGTGGTGGCACATGCCTGTAATCCCAGCTCCTTGGGAGGCTGAAGCAGGAGAATTGCTTGAACCCAGGAAACAGAGGTTGTGGTGAGCTGAGAGAGCGCCATTGCACTCCAGCCAGGGCAACAAGAGCGAAACTGTCTCAAAAAAATCAATACGTATATCTTTTTTCTTTTCTCTCTCTCTCTCCTTTTTTTTCTTCAGAGTCTTGCTCTGTCATCCAGGCTGGAGTGCAGTGGCTCAATCTTGGCTCACTGCAAACTCCCTGTCTCCGGGTTCAAGTGATTCTCCTGCCTCAGTCTCCCGAGTAGCTGAGACAACAGGCACACACCACCACACCTAACTAATTTTTGTATTTTTAGTAGAGACAGAGTGTCACCATGTTGGGCAGGCTGGTCTCAAATTCCTGACTTCAAGTGATCTGCCCACCTTGGCCTCCCAAAGTGTTGGGATTACAGGTGTGAGTCATCGCGCCCATTCTCAGTAAGTATATCGTAACATAACAATCAGCAAATGAAGAAATGCAAATAACCCACATGTTTCTGAGAGAAAGTATTCAGCCTCTAGCTTAGAAATGTACATCGACACAATTAAATGCATTTTTTCACCTGTGAGTTTGGCAGACATTTAAACTGATGCTATTTGGGAAAAGTTCCTGATACTCTGCATCTCAGCACTACAATTCAAGATAACTTCTAGGAGACCAAGCACCGTGGTTCACGCCTGTAAACTCAGCACTTTGAGAGGCCAGGGAGAGTGGATCACTTGAGGTCTGGAGTTCGAGACCAGCCTGATCAATATGGCGAAACCCTGTCTGTACTAAAAATATGAAAATTAGCCAGGTGTGGTGACGTGTTCCTGTAGTCCCACCTACTCAGGAGCCTGAGGCAGAAGAATCATTGAAACCCGGGAGATGGGGAGGTTGCAGTGAGCTGAGATAATGCAAAAAATAAACAACAAAACAAAACAAGACAAAACAAAACCTTCTAGGAATTGTTTTATAAAGAATGTCCTTTGCAGCCTTATTGGTAATGGCTATCATATTTTGGTTTGAACATTTGGAAGCCAAGGACTAAAGCTAGAGCTGGTTCTCAGTCCACATGGTTCTGAAGGTCCCATTTCTAATTTCTGAAGTGGTTCCTTTTTGTTCAAATACTTGTTGCCTGGTCTAGGGGTGCTGGGTGTGAAAGAAAAAAATGTGTAGTTCGCAGATCTCTGGGTTAGAGAGAAGGGCTTGGAGTGTGGGGGAACTTTTTGAGGTAATTCTTGTTTAATTTTTACTCCAAAGAGAAACTTGTTAGTCTTTTGAATTCAGATATGGTTATCTACCAGCAAGTCATCATTTGGTAATGTAAATAGGATTGAGAGGTCATGTCCTTCATGCAAAACTTCAGTATTTCTTGAAGAAGGGAAATTAGTTGTTTTAGTTAACTAAAAGCAAGCTTACTAATTTTGAATTATTTTCTTTAACAGTAAGCATAATTTTTTAAGATAATGTTGTAAGATAAATGAAGGAGGATTAGGGTGCAGTGAGAGAAGGCATCTATCTAACATCTTGAAGTCTTTGTCATCAACAAAAGATGCCTGTGAAATATTCTGTGATATTTAGAAGCCAAAATAAGTTCTAGTGTTTGGAAGCTTGTGGAAGCAGATTCCGGCTCAATGTGGAGAGCTTTCTGACACAGCAGTTTAACAAATGTAATCTCGTGTGCAGGACGTAAAGGGAGATACCACGTTCTTGCATTTTTAAGGGGCTTTAGCTTAATGGTGCCAAACATAATGAGTATAAAAATCAGTGCAGAAATACAGTGAGTAAAACATTCCTCATGATTACTCATAGCTAGATATTTCTCTAAAAGTTGAACATGATGTGAATTCATCTGCCTGCATTTAATGCCTAGGTTTTGGAATAATATATATCTCCAACAGTCAGCTGTAGTGCCTATTTACTTCAGTAGGGATGGCAGCAGGTTCAAGAAGTTAAAGAAGAGACCTGGAGCCAGTGGAGGAGACATAGGGTTTTATTAGGGGGAGCTTACATACAGGGACAGCCTAGTGACAGTGGACTGGACAGGAGAACCACAACCATTTGCAAAAAGCATGCAGTTGATATAGCATCTTCACTTAGCACCCTCCTGGCAGCAAGCGCCACGTGGCAACTTTCATTTCTTAAGTTACTGCTGTCAGGTTTATCTGCCATAGGAATATATATCCCAGTTATTACTTTCAGGTGCATCTATAATATATCAGGCCAATGGGATATTCACACTTTGGGAAGCTGAAGGGGATTCTTGCTGATCTTTGGATCAGTGAAATGTATATACAGTGGGCTGGGCGCCATGGCTCACACCTATATCTCAGCACTTTGGGAGGCCAAGGCAGGCAGATCACCTGAGGTCAGGAGTTCGAGACCAGCCTGCCTAACATGGCGAAACCCCATCTCTACTAAAAATACAAAAAATTAGCCAGGCGTGGTGGCGGGCACCTGTAATCCCAGCTACTCGGGAGGCGGAGGTTGCAGTGAGCTGAGATCATGCCATTGCACTCCAGCCTGGGTGATAAGAGCAAAACTCCATCTCAACCACAACAACAACAACTACAACAATTTGTATACAGTGAAACTCCAGTGTGTGTATGTATGTGTGGGAAACATTCTTATTCTTGGCAGGATACAGAAGAAAATTTATTGTATTGGCAGA
Source organism: Colobus angolensis palliatus (assembly GCF_000951035.1). NCBI lineage: Eukaryota > Metazoa > Chordata > Mammalia > Primates > Cercopithecidae > Colobus > Colobus angolensis. The sequence goes on along the minus strand of NW_012115500.1, from coordinate 884,853 downwards.
TTGGATGAGAAGTTAACATGTGAAGATGGTCTTCCCTTCATTCCATTTGATATTGAGTCCCTCGTCATGCTCAAATATTTGAACGTGGATTGCTATGGTAAGTTCTTTTTTTTTTTTTTTTGAGACGGAGTCCCACTGTGTTGCCCAGGCTGGAGTGCAGTGGCCCGATCTCGGCTCACTGCAAGCTCTGCCTCCCGGGTTCACGCCATTCTCCCGCCTCAGCCTCCCGAGTAGCTGGGACTACAGGTGCCCGCCACCACGTCCGGCTAGTTTTTTGTATTTTTAGTAGAGACAGGGTTTCACCATGTTA
>NW_012115500.1:880908-883853 GCF_000951035.1 Colobus angolensis palliatus | reverse complement strand
TAGGCGTAGGCCGCCGGGCCCAGCTAAGTTTTGTATTTTTAGTAAAATGGGGTTTCACCATGTTGGCCAGTCTTGTTTCAAACTCCTTACCTCAAGTGATCTGCCTGCTTTGGCCTCCCAAAGTCCTGGGATTATAGGTGTGAGCCTCTTGGAGGTTAAGAGAGAACACAAGAAGTGTTCTCAGTTCATCAGCATAGGTCTTGGTTTTTGTTGTTGTTGTCTTGTTTTTTGAGACAAGGTCTTACCCTGTCACCCAGGCTGGAGTGCAGTGGCTCAATCTCAGCTCACTGCAACCTCTGCCTCCCTAGTAGCTGAGATTACAGGCATCCACCACCCTGCCCAGCTAAGTTTTGTAATTTTAGTTGAAATGAGGCTTCGCCATGTTGGGTAGGCTGGTCTTGAACTCCTGACCTCAGATGATCCACCTGCCTCGGCCTCCCAAAGTGCTGGGATTATGGGCTTGAGCTGGGATTATGGGCACCCACCCAGGATCTGTTTAAATGATACAAACATGATTCTAATAAGGAAAGGAATTGCCCTGGGTTGTGTTTGTGGAGAAGGGGAGCTTTGTTGCTTGTTCTATCTACAAGGAAGTGGCTGAGCATTATGAACTTAGTAGCTGTATGTCCTTAGATACACTCTTTGTATTTTTGTTTCTCCATCTGAAAATTAGGGTGATAATTGTAGTACCTCCTGAAGTTGTGAAGATTGAATGAGTTAATATGTTAAAGGCTTAGAAAGGCATCTGGCAGGTGGTTAAGCACTCAAACACAGTCATGCACTGCCGTGTAAGGATGATTCGGTCAGTGATGGAATGCATACAATTGCCTACAGTATTCAGTACGATAACATGCTGTAAAGGTTTGTAGACTAGGAGCAATAGGCTATACCGTCTAGACTGGGTTGTAGTAGTTTATACCATCTAAGTTTATGTTAGTACACTCTATGATGTTCACAAAATTACAAAATGACCTAGTGACACATTAAACAAGTTTTGTTTTTGTATCTAATAGGTATTGCCAGTGTAACTAGTTTTTATTGAGTTGGACTTGGCTCAGTGCATGCAAAAAAACAAAACAAAACAAATCTCACTATTCACCATTCAATTTGCTTAGTCAAATTACTCTTCCACATCTCCTAAATGAAATCTCAAGGAGGTTTCACAGCCTTTTGTGTGTGTGTGTGTGTGTGTGTGTGTGTGGTGAGGGGGCATGGGGTTCACTTTCAGAAACGAAAATGTCCAGCACAGTTTCATATCAGCCAGGGGATAGAGGGCATCATAAATGACCACTCAATCTAAGGTTGCTTCACTCTTGATGGTGACCTGCTGTCAGAGGGCCCCTGTAGAGGGATCTCTGAGGACCTCCTAAGAGCACTGCAAAGGGTGGAGTGGACGTCTGCTCTCCTTGGAATTCTTTGGGCTGCCTTCTTCTCAGGATGACTCACACTGGCTCTCTTCCCTAGGCTCATAGAAAACATGACCTTTTGCCCACTGGCAGGGGAAGCACCACCTATTCCACTCTTGTCACCTCCCCTTGCTTTGCCATTGGGGCAGCTAGTCAGCCTTTTGCCTGTAGACTATTTCAGGTATCAGCTATTTACTAGACTCTGTGATCCATCAATTCTAGAGGACACAGAACAAAATATCTTGATGGTTCTCCTGAAGACCCCTCTGTTAGCTTGGGAGGAGGTTGGAGAAGTATCACTTGCCTCTCTCATGGGAGTGAACACAATCTTTCTAAAGAAATCCTTACTCTCTCATTAAAATTTCAGCCTTCTGTACATAGACTGGAGTTGGGTGATGGGCTAATGCTGGTAGAGCTTTTTTTTTTGCCAAGGATTTTTGCCAAGCAACCCCTTTGCAAGCCCTCCATAGATGCTCTAGCTTCCTCTAATAGAATGTGTGGGTATTTGGATCTATTTTTCTCAGATTTGGGGCCTCAGGCTAAACAACAAGAGCCCTATTTTAACATTCTATTACAGGGCTTTTATAGGAATGTTTTTTATTGTTATTTGGTACTGCAAAGATATTACCAAGATATTTTACTGTCCCAGAGGATTTTGTGTATGGAGAGGAATGTTGGCTATTTGTACTTTACTTCATCCCCAATTTACTATTATAAATCCATTAATTTTTGCCTGCCAGGGGGAGATATGGTAAGTCATCCAAATGTTAGCTTTTTTTTTTTTTCAAGACAGAGTTTCACTCTTGTTGCTCAGGCTGGAGTACAATGGTGCAATCTCAGCTCACTGCAACCTACGCCTCCTGGGTTCAAGCGATTCTCCTGCCTTAGCCTCCCAAGTAGCTGGGAATTCAGGCATGGCCACCACACTGGGCTAATTTTTTTTTTGTTTTTGAGACGAAGTTTGGCTCTGTCACCCAGGCTAGAGTGCAATGGTGTGATTTTGACTCACTGCAACCTCCGCCTCCTGAGTTCAAGCGATACTCCTGCCTTAGCTTCCTGAGTAGTTGGGATTACAGACATCCACCGCCATGCCTGGCTAATATTTGTATTTTTAGTAGAGATGGGGTTTCACCATGTTTGTCAGGCTGGTCTGGAACTCCTGACCCCAAGTGATCCACCCGCCTCAGCCTCCCAAAGTGCAGGGATTATAGGCATGAGCCACCATTACCGGCCAACAATGACAGCCTTTCTAACAGATATGTACGGGTATCTAGTTGTTTATTTATTTTGTTTTGCTTTTGAGCATTTTCAACAGATTTACTGAGGTATAATTGATGAAATAAATCACACATATTTAAAGTGTACAATTTGATGAATTTTGACTATCTATCTATATATATACCCATGAAACCATTACCACGGTCAAGAGAATGTGCCCTGGGGCTGGGCGCCATGGCTCATGCCTGTAATCCCAGCACTTTGGGAGGCCGAGGCGGGCAGATCGCCTGAAGTCGGGAGTTCGAGACCAGCCTGACCAAC
>NW_012115500.1:878047-879879 GCF_000951035.1 Colobus angolensis palliatus | reverse complement strand
ACCATGCCCGGCCTGGCCTAGGGGATATTGACTGGGAGGAAAGAGGCATATAAGACACTTGTTTCTTGTTCAGAGCACCATATACATTTTGATGCCTTCCTACCTTTTTTTTGAAAATAAAACACACACAACACACATAAACACACGCACACACACACCCCTAGTTATGAAGATCATCCCCATCATCAGAAATCAACAACTTTAAAAACTTGATGCACTTACATATTTGCTTTCCTGTTAAACGGGATGATCTTTTAATTATTCTTGTAAAGTTGAGTTAATGCAGTATAGCACATTTCAAGCAGAACACAAAAGTATGAAGATGAAAGTAGAGCCGGGTGCGGTGGTTCACGCCTGTGATCCCAGCACTTTGGGAGGCAGAGGAGGGCGGATCACCAGGTCAGGAGATCGAGACCATCCTGGCTAACACGGTGAAACCCCGTCTCTACTAAAAAATACAAAAAACTAGCCGGGCGAGGTGGCGGGCACCTGTAGTCCCAGCTACTCGGGAGGCTGAGGCAGGAGAATGGCCTAAACCCAGGAGGCGGAGCTTGCAGTGAGCTGAGATCCGGCCACTGCACTCCAGCCCGGGCGACAGAGCCAGACTCTGTCTCAAAAAAAAAAAAAAAAAAAAAGAAAGAAAAAAATACAAAAAATTAGCCGGGCATGGTGGTGGGCGCCTGTAGTCCCAGCTACTCTGGAGGCTGAGGCAGGAGAATGGCCTAAACCCAGGAGGCGGAGCTTGCAGTGAGCCGAGATGGTGCCACTGCATTCCAGCCTGGGTGACACAGCGAGACTCCATCTCAAAAAACAAAAAAAAAAAAAAAAAAAAAGAAGAGAAAGTAGAAACAGCACCCATCCCATTACTACTATAAATTGTTACCACTAACGTGAACATTATTGAAATTAATTTTACTTGCATTTTATAGATGAAAGACAAACTGGGGTGAAATTGAAGAAAATATTGAAATTCAAATAAGCATTTTTCATCACAAATGATATTAGTTCTTAAATTATTTCTTTAACGTTAAAAAAAGTTTATAAGAAAGACTAAGCGACTGGTGAGGCAGCTCATGCCTGTAATCCCAGCATTTTGGGAGGCTGAGCTGGGAGGATCGCTTGAGTTTCTCCTCATTTTTTTTTTTTGAGATGGAGGAGTCTTGCTCTGTTGCCCAGGCTGGAGTGCAGTGGCACGATCTCGTCTCACTGCAGCCTCTGCCTCCCGGGTTCAAGTGATTTCTCTGCCTCAGCCTGCCAAGTAGCTGGGATTACAGGCGCCTGCCACCATGCCTGGCTAATTTTTGTATTTTTAGTCAAGACGGGGTTTTGCCATCTTAGCCAGGCTGGTCTTGAACTTCTGACCTTGTGATCCACCTGACTTGGCCTCCCAAAGTGCTAGGATTACAGGCGTGAGCCACCACTCCCGGCGAGTTCCTCCTCATTTTGAACTCCTGGGCTCAAGCCATCCTCCCACCTTGGCCTCCCAAAGTGCTGGGATTATAGGCATGAGCCACCATGCCTGGCCACATTCCATATTTTGATGAATTTCTTAGTTTGTTGTGTTTTGATGTCAAAACAATTCAACTTTTTATTTGGAAAAATTCCAAATGCACAGATAAAATAATACAAAGATCTTCCATATGCCCTTATAAACATCTCACAACATGTATTTTCTCACTCATATTTCTCTTCCTTTCTATCATACACACACATATGTATATGTAACATATTATTATTTTTCAGAACCATCTGAGAGTAGGTTGACTATATAATGTCCATTTATTCCTCAATACTTCAGTATGTATTTCTTAAGAACAAGGATCTTCTCTTAC
>NW_012115500.1:870345-872137 GCF_000951035.1 Colobus angolensis palliatus | reverse complement strand
ATCTCGGCTCAGTGCAACCTCTGCCTCCCTGGTTCAAGTGATTCTCCTGGCTCAGCCTCCTGAGTAGCTGGGACTATAGGCATGCGCCACCCTGCCCAGCTAATTTTTGTATTTTTTAGTAAAGATGGGGTTTCACCATATTGGCCAGGTTGGTCTCAAACTCCTGACCTTGTGATCCACCCGGCTTGGCCTCTCAAAGTGCTGGGATTACAGGCGTGAGCCACTGGGCCCGGACTATTTATTTTTTTGAGACAGTCTTGCTCTATTACCCAGGCTGGAGTGCAGTGGTGCTATCTTGGTTCACTGCAACCTCCAACACCCAGGTTCAAGTGATTCTCTTGCCTCAGCCTCCCAGGTAGCTGGGACTATAGGCACACACCAGCAAGCCTGGCTAATTTTTGTATTTTTTAGTAGAGACAGGGTTTCACCATGTGGACCAAGCAGGTCTTGAACGCCTAACCTCAAGTGATCTACCATTGTTGGCCTCCCAAAGTGCTGAGACTACAGGTGTGAGCCATGATGCCTGGCCAACATTACATATTTTACTGATCCTTCACCCTCATGTTAGATATTTAGATTGCTTTTAGTTCCCTACTTCTACAAACTGCTGTGATGAGTATCCTCTATGGGCATATGGGGAAATTTCTCAGATAATTTTCTCGGAGTGTGCTTTCTGTGATGTAGGGTATGTTTATGGTTTTCATATCCAATTTTGTTAAATGTGAGTACACTGAGCACCAGGACGTCTGTGCCAGTCTTCATTTCTGCCAAACGTGCATTGTGTCAGTTTCTTCCCTTTCTCAAAATTTTCATATACTCAGTTTTTTTGGTCAGTCTGTATGAATAAAATACTATCTTATTTTGTCATTTTTCACTCTTTTCCTCACTCCCATTTCCTAAATCAAATCAGTTTTCAGGCATTGCCAGGGTTTTGGCTCTTGCACAGACTTTTCTTGAATTGCCTTTTCTTTTCCATACCTGCTACCACTTTCTTAGGTCAGGCTCTTAACACTCATTTTGAATTTAGCAATTGATGTTTTGATCTAACTGTTTTCTCTGCATCCATATTTAGCCCCATCATAGCTCTATTTCACATTGCCACCAACTCTGGTTGTGAAATCCCCTTAAATCATTCAGTGGCACTAACATCCGAGCCTTACAGGATAAAATCTAACCTCCTCAGCATCATGCTATATTGAAATTATTTAAATACCCACTTACCTACCAATGGCTTGAAAGCACAGTGACAGGAACCCTGTCTAATCATTTTTGCAGCCTGCCATGTAACATGATTTCTCTCAAAAGCACTCACTTTATCTCTTGAACTGAATCCTAGCTCTTTTTCTTCTTGGTTGCTTTGTGCTTCCACCACATCCACTCTGCGGGCCTGGGCCATCTTGCTGGTGTCCTTTTCAAGACAACAAAGGATGGCTCCAATCTGGTCCACAGGAAGTAGCTGTCTTTGCTCCTCTTTTCATGTACAAGCAACCTCTTCTCACTGAAGACAGTTCTTGCCTGTGGGGGCTAGGGTAGCTAGCCAGCCTCTTGCCTCAGGACTAGTTAGGCATGGGTCACATACCAGCCTCTCCATTCCCAAATTCTAGAGGACACAGGGCAAGCTCTCTGAGTGGTACTTCTGAAGCTCTTTTACACTTGTCTTTATCAAATCTCTACCAGTGATCAAGCTTCCGTTTTATACCCACAAGGTGAGCAATGGGCTGAAGCTTGTCTTACCTACTATCGTTTTTTTTTTTTTTTTTGAGACAGAGTCTCGCTCTGTTGCCCAGGCTGG
>NW_012115500.1:860984-869744 GCF_000951035.1 Colobus angolensis palliatus | reverse complement strand
AAAAAAAAAAAAAAAAAAAAGAGCTGTGGAAATAATTATTGAGTTTCAAAGAAATATTAAGAGTTATGATTAATATAAATACATTTGGCATATAACAAAGAATAAATAGGTGTCCACTCCATTCACAAGTCTTGTTAATACGGGATGCTACACATCAAATTAGGAAGTATCTGCTAGTTATGATAGAAATTATTCCACAAATATGTATCAAGTGCTTAACATGTGCAGAAGTGCTGTTCTTGTTAAGTTTTCATCTAGTAAGTCTAAAGCAGATGCTGTTCTAGGTGCTGTGAATATACTGGTGAATAGAAAACAACAATTTCTATCTTATGGCACTTCTTTATGCTGTTTACGCTGGGGACACAGCAGGAAACAAGACAGCAAAATCTTCATTCTTGTGAAATTTAAAGTTTTAGAACAGGGAAAGAGACAATAGATCCATAAATGTAGTATGTTAAAGTAAAAGCGGGCAGAAGACTGAGGGATTACTAATTTATACTGTGTTCTAAGAATGCATTATAAAGATGCTGACTTTTTGTTTTGTTTTGAGACAGTCTTGCTCTATTGCCCAGGCAACCTTGAACTTCTGGTTGGTCTCAAGCAATCCTGCCTTGACTTCCCAAATGGCTGTTTTTTTGTTTGTTTTTGTTTTTGTTTTTTTGAGGTGGAGTCTCGCTCTATTGCCCAGGCTGGAGTGCAATGGCATGATCTCGGCTCACTGAAACCTCTGCCTCCTGGGTTCATTCGATTCTCCTGCCTCAGCCGCCTGAGTAGCTGGGATTACAGGCGTGTACCATCATGCCCGGCTAATTTTTGTGTTTTTGTAGAGACCGAGTTTCACCATGTTGGCCAGGCTGGTCTTGAACTCTTGACCTCAGATGATCCACCCACCTTGGCCTCCCAAAGTGCTGGTATTACAGGCGTGAGCCACTGCGCCCAGCCTATGGCTGGGATTACATTTATAATCCCAGGTCAAGTGATTCTCGTGCCTCAGCCTCCCAAGTAGCTGTAACTACAGGTGTATGCCACTATGCTCTGCTAATTTGTAGAGATGGGGTTTTGCCATGTTGGCCAGGCTAGTCTCAAACTCCTGGCCTCAAGAGATCTGCCTGCCTTGGCCTCCCAAAGTGCTGGGATTACAGGCGTCAGCCACTGCACCTAGCCTCTTTGTAACTTCTTACAACTGCATGTGAATCTACAATTAGCTCAAAAGGATTACAATTTTTTTGTGAATTAAATTGTTTTTGAATCATAGTCAATTTTATTCCAATTCTTCAAAATTTATACTCAATATGTTGTTTCCAAAATGTAAGTCATCCTTTATGTAACAGTTTTATCATTTCATCTTTCTTTTATAGTTTTAAAAAAATCTTTTCCTCATGTTTCTTCAGTAGAAGCCAGAATCTTGAGTTGCCCAGTTAGGAGCCTCTGACCTGCTATTCTCATTAAGTTTCTTCTCAATATTCATGGCCAACATCTAGCTTCTAAAAGAAAGGTTTTTGGTCTTTTCATTCACTTGCTGATAGGGTGAGACTGCATTGTTACCATAACCACAGGACCTAATTTAGAATCAATCTTGGCATCTAGTCTTGCATTTCTAATCAAATTTACAATCTACCTTTCAGTTTCTTTTGGAGTCATGTTCAATTTGTCTGCCAACATGTTAATGCCGATACACTGGTGGATGTGACAGAAAGTGTCAAATATGAAGAGATGGGCAATGTCAATGAAATTCTTAAGACAAGCCACCAAGAAGAAGTCATTCACAAGCACTGATTCACATTCTCTCAGCTTCTTCCCCATCAAAGTTAACATATAAGTATTCAACAGATTCTGTAACTGGGTCTTTATATGTGTAAGACTCCTGTTGAGTAACTTTAACTAGATCTTTTAGCACCTGCCAATGTTTTTGAACACCCTTGTTTGTTATGACTGCTGTAGTCAAATAGTGAAGAATGCGTGGACACATTATCTGAATTGCATTAAGATACCGTGACTGGTAAAGGAAGAGATCAATAATATCACACCTTTGGGGTGATTGAAGATAAAACAGAGACCAGTGAACGAGCCATGCTCTCTGCTGAAGAGACTGGAGTGGAGAACTCACAGAATTATTATCTATGGTCTCTTTTAACCATGCAAGGTCTTCCATGTCTGCATCGCAATTCTGCTGTAAGATTTCAGAGGCCAGCTCTCCCCAGCGTGAACTTACAGCATTTCTATCTGTTGCTGGAACCAACACTCTGAAAAAATAAAGATATTCTGCTGCTCCTGAGTAATTCCCACATTCATATTGGAATTTTGCATATCTGTAGTGTGTATGTAAATATTCCTGCCTAAAACCATGCTTGTCCGCCAGGCAGTCAAAGCGCATCCTACCATCCCTGGTTGACTGCATTTGCCTTGTCGTTTCTTGTTGGGGTCCGCGTGTTTCCTGAACAAAGGAATGAACACACAAGACAAGACAAACATGGCGGCCGCCCCGAACAACACGCTCCGCTTTATTTTATACCGTTGTTTGTGGAATGTTACCAAGTCACAAGACACATTGTTGTTTTTCTGACCTTTCCCTGACTTGCTGAATTTCCAAGAGGTTTACATATAAACAAGCCCCCAGGGTCTGCTATTTGCAACTGAGGCCAGTCTTGTAGGCTCCTTTGTCCTCCCTGTTTGCAGAGGAGGAATGCCCTGCTTCCTATGCAAGAGCAGGACTTATAATATTAATGGGAGAATGCCCTGCTTCGTATGCAAGAGCATATAGTCCTCTACAGTTTCTGGATCTTCAAACATTTTCACAATTAGTTTTGTTTCTGCCTGAAGCTGTTTCAGTTGTGCAACAACTGTGGTTTTCTCTCTCAAAGCATGAGGAATATCATCAGAATAAAGGTTTTTGTATACATCCATAGCAAAACCTACCATGTTGGTATCACTAAGAAGGTCCAATTTACCTTATAATAATTCCTTTTCATTATATATCTCTTTTACAGAGAGAAACTCAAGGAGCGGAAAGACTAGATGCTGATCCAAAAGGTGTGTGATTCAAGTGGTTAAGTCGTACCCTGCCATCTTACCAAAAAAAGGGAGTCTGTACTCGAGAATTAAATTTTTAAAAATAGATTCAGGAGGTGCATGTGCAGGCTTGTTACATGAATGTATTGTTTAATAGTGAGGTTTGGGCTTCCAGTGTGCCCATCACACAAATATTAAACATTGTACCCAATAGGTACTTCTTCAACCCTCACCCCGCTCCCATCCTTTCCCCAAAGATTAATTAAAAATAAAACAAACTCAGAATTTTAAACATTTAAAAATCTACCTTAATGTAGGTCCTAATCTTGGGACTCTTCTTTAGCAACCATACACCACTGCATTCTGTTGATAACAGAAACTGGGTACACCAGGCACGGTGGCACATGCCTGTAATCCCAGCACTCTGGGAGGCCAAGGCAGGAGGATTGCCTGAAGTTAGGAAGTCAAGAACAGCCTGGGCAACAAAGTGAAACCTCTATCTCTACGAAGAATTAAAAAAAAAAAAAAAAGGTGGATAATTTAGACTTAAAGAGATATTTTGGTGTAAAAGGATTAACGTTACATGTTCCAACTTAAAAGATCATAATTTCCTGCTTAATGACATTCATGTTAAAGTCTACTAGATATTATTTAAACATTGCCACTTCAGCTGTTCCTTTTTTTCTTGGAAACTGTTGTTTATTGCCATCAGCCTTATTTCCATCTTGTTTAAGAGCTTGTGGAAGAACAGCTTAAGGTCACTCAGTGGTTATTCTTACCCATTCAGTGGTCTGAGCAGTGGGAGTTGTGGACCAGTCATTCATGGTAGGCTGAGTGCTCCAATCTTCAGTAGGGAACTGCTGAATAGGCACAGAGGGCACCTGCATGCCTTTAAACCAGTCTGCAACCTCAGACTGAGTAGCAGTAAACTTCCACTGGAGCAGTCCATTCACTTTGAAATTCCTCCTTTTTCAGCTGCAGCCTACTCTTCCTTTTCAATCTCTTCAGGATCTCTATAGAAGTAGAGATCAGGCATGATCATGGGAGATGGTGCAACACATGCACAGAGCTTCCTGGGCCAGCATCCACTACATTAGACTCAATGATTGAGCTTCCTTGTTGTTGTATAGGATGACAATGTCCGCATGGCTCAGAGGAGAATCTGTTATATAGAGCAGTAGTAGGTAGGTTACCATAAGAAGCCTCTGAGAGAGGTTGATAGTTAGCCCTAGAATCAGTAACCACCCAGAAGATGTGGGTAGCAGAAGATGATTGGATCTGGTTAGCAAAGGTTCCAGAAGTGAAGTGAGCAGCAATACATGTGGCTCCAATGGCAGCAGCAAACTTCAGCACAGCCCACTAGCCAGTATTCCTGCAGGATATGACACATCAGCAGGGTTTTCAATGGCAACAATGGCATGAGCTGCCAGCAGAAGCTTCTCCCAGGTCCTCTTCAGATTTATGATATTTGTGGACTTTGGATCCTGTTAGAATTTAAAAAAAAGATTTATGATATAGATGCCCTCACTTTCATTTTTAGATGTACTATTGTTCCATTTGGAAATCAAGGTTAGTGTCACCCAAGTGAGTTCCTGCTGCAAGAAATTTGAGGACATCAAGGGCTCTGGACATTGTGAAAGTTTCTCTTTAAGTTACAACAGGAATCCAGAACAACATTGTATGGACCCCTCTCTAGGTAGCACAGAAGGCTAGATTTTTTTCTTTTTCTTTTCTTTTCTTTTTTTGCATGAAGTCTCACTCTGTCGCCAGGTTGGAGTACAGTGGCATGATCTTGGCTCACTGCAATCTCTGCCTCCCAGGTTCAAGTGATTTCCCTGCCTCAGCCTCCCAAGTAGTTGGGACTACAGGCATGCACCACCACGCCTGGCTAATTTTTTGTATTTTAGTAGAGATGGGGTTTCACCATGTTGGCCAGGATGATCTCCATCTCTTGACCTCGTGATCCATCCCACTTCGCATCCCAAAGTGCTGGAATTACAGCTGTGAGTCACAGTGCCTGGGCGCTTTTTTTCTTTTTTTTTGTTTGTTATGAGACAGGGTCTTGCTCTGTCACCCAGGCTGGAGTGCAGTGCCATGATCATGGCTCAATGCAACCTCTGCCTCCTTTTTCAAGTGATTCTCATGTCTCAGTCTCTGAAGTAGCTGGGATTACAGGCATGAGCCACCATGGCCTGGCTAATTTTTTCATTTTCAATAGAGACAAGGTTTTGCCATGTTGAACAGGCTGGTCTTGAACTCCTGCCCTCCGGTGATCCTCTGCCTTGGCCTCCCAAAGTGCTGGGATTACAGAAACCACAGTACCTGGCCCAGATTTTATTCTTTTTTTGTTTGTTTGAGATGGAGTCTCACTCTGTCGCCCAGGCTGGAGTTCAGTGGTACAATCTTTACTTATCGCAACCACCGCCTCCTGGGTTCAAGTGATTCTCCCACCTCAGCCTCCTGAGTAGCTGGGACTACAGGCACAGGTCACCATGCCTGGCTAAGTTTTGTATTTTTAGCAGAGGTGGGGTTTTGCCATGTTGGCCAGGCTAGTCTAGAACTCCTGGTCTCAAGTGATATGCCCGCCTCGCCTCCCAAAGCACTGATATTACAGGTATGAGCCACTGTGCCTGACTTAGATTTTATTCTTATGCCTAATCCATTTGTCTGTCTTTGGCTGAAAAAGGATTATGTCCTTTTGTACTGAGTATGTCTCTGATATGCAACAAATGATTGGATATTTTAATCTATTCAGGTTTAATTGGGGCTGAAAACTTTAAGACCATCTACTAGACTGTGTTATTAGGCTAGGCTTTTCTATTATCTAAACACTCCCTACCCCTACCACCTGTAAGCAATTACCTTTTTTTTTTTTGAGATGGGGGTCTTAATATACTATGTTGTTCAGGCTGGTGTGCAGTGGCTAATTCACATATGCCATCATACCCTTCTACAGCCTTAAACTCCTGGCTTCAAGTGATCCTCTGCCACTGCCTCCTGAGTGGCTAGGAAAACAGGTGTGTGCCACTGCACCCAGCTCAAAGAAAACTTTTTTTTTTTTTTAAGATGAAATCTCACTCTGTTGCCCAGGCTGGAGTGCAGTGGCATGATCTCAGCTCACTGCAACCTCTGCCTCCCAGGTTCAAGTGATTCTCCTGCCTCAGCCTCCTGAGAAGCTGGGACTATGGGCATGCATCACTGTGCTCAGCTAATGTTTGTATTTTTAGTAGAGATGGGGCTTAACCATGTTGCCCAGGCTTGTCTTAAACTCCTGACCTCAAGTGATTCATCCACCTTTGCCTCCCAAAGTGCTGGGATTACAGGCATGAACCACCATGTCTGGACCAAGAAAACTGTTTCTGATCCTCTTTTCTGATAGGGATGGAAGAGAATACTTACTTCTCCAGATCAGTGAATGCATCTCTCATATCTAAGGTTGTGTTAATCAGTTTCTAATAAAAAATACCCCACTTGGCACAGCAACTGCAATTAGTGCCACCACTTGGTTGAGTTTGCAGCAGTTCACTGCCATCTTCTCGGATCCATCTGATTTTTGCGGGCACCAGAGTGGTGAATTAAATGGAGATATGATGAAGACTAACCCTATCCTTTAGGTCTTTAAGGGTGCCACTAGTTTCTGCCATTCCCCCGGGGATGTAATATTGGATTTGATTTGGTCTTGATCAGGAAGATGGTGGTGGCAGTTTCAGAGGGCTTCATCAGCCCTTCTCCACTCTATTTTCACCCCAGAGGAGTAGAATCAATATTAGGGTTGTGCCAGCTGCCAAGAATCTCCATTCCAAGTATACATTTGGAAGCTGAGAAAATGATCACTAGGTGGGTTATGGACCCAGTGGGCCCACTGTGAGCTAGATCTTAGGACTCCATTTATTACTTGACCCCATATGTCCTCCCTGTAAGAGGAGTGGCAGATGATGCTGAGTCTACATGTATCATTGTCAACTGGGACCTTGTGTCCAAGAGTCTATGATGTTTGGGTATTTCTATTTTCCTAGTGTATATTACCTGAAGTAAATGACTGTAGTTTCCTTTGTGGAAAGGAATAGGGAACCATTACTATGTACTGCCATAGCATTGCCAGGTCCTTCCTCCTGGGGATCTGACCTCTCCTTTAGTCATTGAGTTTCAGATCTGGAAACTGGCGTATGTCTGGAAACTGAGCAAGGGAGCATGAGACTACTGCTTCCAGCCCAATCATCTAGCCTTGATTTCTTTGATGTACAGATTGAATAGCACCCTTGTTGGCTGCCCAGATATTTTTCCTTAGTCATTTCATAACCCTCTAGTAGTCAGGTCCCCCTGTGAAACTGACTTGCCACTTGTTATGATGATTGTGTCTTTCTGGCATCTGAGGGTTAAGTGGCCTTGACTGGCCTTTGGGGGATAGTGGCTATCATCGCAATTGCTATTAGAGACCAGTTTTATCATGGCATCTCCTACTGTATGTCCTGGCTCTCAGAGAAGAGCCCCTACTGAACTTAGTGGTGTTGGTGACATTCTCACTAGAATATTTCTTTTTTTTTTTTTTTTTTTTGAGACGGAGTCTCAGTCAATCACCCAGGCTGGAGCACACTGGCGCAATCTTGACTCACTGCAACCTCCGCCTCCCAGGTTCAAGCGATTCTCCCACCTCAGCCTCCTGAGTAGCTGGGATTACAGGCACGTGCCACCACACCCAGCTAATTTTTGTATTTTTAGTAGAGATGAGGTTGTACCACGTTGGCCAGGCTGGTCTTGAACTCCTGACCTCAAGTGATCCTCCAATCTCGACCTCCCAAAGTGCTGGGATTATAGGCATGAGCAACCGTGCCCGGTCAAAAATAGGTTTTCTGATAACAAAACAATCTCCGGTTTTATCCTGCCCTATGACCTTAGGAATTTTCCTAACGGATGTTTGCTTCAGTTTATTCTTATCTTAGATGGGTAATTCATTAAGTGTAAAATATTTAAAGGTAATTTTAATACACAATGTTTTTAATTTATTGTTTCTGTTTATTTTGATAATTCTCTAGAAAGCGTGAGTTTCCCTGTTCTTCTCTTAGCCCTGCCAGCAGCCAGCTTTCTGATTTGGGGCAAATTATTTAACCTTGGATGCTTTCATCTATAAAATGTGAGGACCAATCTTCATCTATAAATTGTGAAGATCGATTTATAATATTTGGTTGAGATCTAATTTCTGTGATTATTTTATTTTTTTATTATTTATTTGATTTTATGTTTCTGAGACGGAGTCTCGCTCTGTCATCCAGGCTGAAGTGCAGTGGCATGACCTCAGCTCACTGCAACCTCCGCCTCGCTGGTTCAAGTGATCCTCATGCCTCAGCCAGCCTCCCAAGTACCTGGGATTATAGGCATGTGCCACCACACCCAGCGAATTTTTGTATTTTTTGTAGAGACGAGGTTTCTTCATGTTGGCCGGGCTGGTCTCAGACTCCTGGACTCAAGTGATAACCTGCCTCGGCCTCTCCATGCCTGGCCTATTTGCTTTATTTAAAGATTATCATTTGTTTTCCAAAAATTAAAGATCTTGTTTATATTAAATTGATATTTTATTTTTACGTATCGAGTTTCTTTCTTTCTCTCCCTCCCTCCCTCCTCTCTTTCTTTCTCTTTCTTCCTTTCTTTCTTTCTTGCTTGCTTTCTCCTTCCTTCCTTCCTTCCTTCCTTCCCTCCTTCCCTCCTTCCTTCCTTCCTTCCTTCCTTCCTTCCTTCCTTCCTTCCTTCCTTCCT
>NW_012115500.1:857816-860934 GCF_000951035.1 Colobus angolensis palliatus | reverse complement strand
TTAGCCAGGATGGTCTCGATCTCCTGACCTCGTGATCCGCCCGTCTCGGCCTCCCAAAGTGCTGGGATTACAGGCTTGAGCCACCGCGCCCGGCCTAGAATATTTCTTATTGCTTTGATAAGTAATATATTTTCTGGATCCTCTTGTGGATTTTCCAACTATTTGCAGTATATAGTCTATAGCATACTCACGTCTCTGAGCCTTTTCATTCATCTACCTTTTGCTACAATTTTGGCATTTCTACCTCACTTAGTGTGGGCCATTGGTTTTTCTATGCTTCTGGGAGCCATCCTGGTAGTAGGATTGCATCATCTTTCAGGATCCTTGTCAGGGCATTAAATCCTGAGACCAATATCTGGTCCTTTTTTTTTTTTTTTTTTTTGAGACAGAGTCTCACTCTGTTGCCCAGCTGGAGTGCAGTGGCGTGAACTCGGCTTGCTGCAACCTCTGCCTCCCAAGTTCAAGTGATTCTCCTGCCTTGGCCTCCCGAGTAACTGAGATTACAGGTGCAAGCTACCATGCCCAGCTAATTTTCACTATTTTTAGTAGAGATGGGGTTTCACCATATTCATCAGGCTGGTCTCAAACTCCTGATCTCAAATGATCCTCCTGCCTTGGCCTCCCAAAGTGCTGGGATTATAGACGTGAGCCACCATGCCCTGCCCCATCTGGTTTTTTAAAAGTATATATTGCTCTCTGTCATAACACATTCTGCATGCTCATCTTTGTAATTATTTTTAGAGAATAGAAGAGGTGTGATTCTCAGTGCTTAGCTGATCAATGAAAAGTTGATTTGTTAGTGACACCATCCGTTATCTCAGGTGTAAATGAGGGAATCAGTTCTCTTTATCATCAGGTCCCTCTTTTTCTTCATAGTTCTGAATTTTCATATAGTTCAAGAAAAGAAGTCCTCAAGAGCAGAGAATCTGAGAAATTAATGTGATTAGTATCTAACTACCACCAATATCATCTTACATAAACTATATAGAGACTTTTTTGGAGTTCTGAGTTTTTCCTTTACTGACTTAAAAAAAAAACCCACACAAACGAGTGAATTCATTTAGGACCAAGCAAGGAAAAGTAGCTGTTATTCCCTGACACACTGCTATGGTTTGGCAGCAGGATAAGGCTGGGAATGGGTGTAGATTTCTCACTGGCTACACAGATGGGTTCTAAGTCTTGCCTTGTTGAGTGGATAGTTTTGCTGAATCATGTGGATAGATAAGCTTAATAGTTTTCCCCTTTGCCCTTTGCCTTTCTAAATGTGATTATTTATAGGAAATGTGCTTTGGAAAGTAGCATAAAGGAGAAAAAAGGCCTTTCCAGTTTGTCTTTTAAAGAACAAGCTGGGGATGGAGTTAAGCTAAGATTGAGCTCCATCTGGTGGCTAACTTTGATCAGTTCTTGGAATTAGGAACTGACCAAAATCTGGAAAGCCATGATTCTTCTAAAAATAGAAAATGGGCTACTGCTTTAGAGATCCTCCTGTGTCTTCTTCTTCTTCTTGGGTTTTTCTTCTTGAATTACAGGGGGGTTTGTAGCTTCTCATTGTAGATAGCTAATAAAATCACTTAATTCACGGCCACCCAAGAAGAAGAAGAAGGCACAGGAGGATCTCTAAAGCAGTAGCCAAACGCCACTTTGTAAAAGGACTCTTCCACCAGAGATGGGAAAACCATTAGGGAGGACTGAGACCCATATGGGAATTATTACCTCTCAGGGCTGAGAGGACAGAATGGATATAATCTGAATCCTGTTAAATTTTCTCTAAACTGTTTCTTAGCTGCACTGTTTATGGAAATACCAGGACCAGTTTATGTTTGTGGTTTTGGGAAAAATTATTTGTGTTGGGGGAAATGTTTTGGGGGTGGGGTTGAGTTGGGGGTATTTTCTAATTTTTTTTGTACATTTGGAACAGTGACAATAAATGAGACCCCTTTAAACTGTCTTATTTTCCACAAGATTGAGAACCAGGTGTTCTCTGCACACTATGACTGTTCAATAGAGCTTTCCTCAGTGATGGAAATGCTCTGTAATCTACACTGTTCAGTACAGGTAGCTATGGAGCATCTGAAATATGGCTAGAAACTACATTTTTAGTCTTCATTAATTTAAATAGCAACACAGTTGCTACCATACTGATCACTGCGGCTGTAGACTGACTGACTGGGTCCATAATCACCTCAAAATTCTTTCAAAATTTATTATCTCTTTCTCTCCTTACATGTTTATTGCCCAGGCCTACCCTGGTGATTAGAACAGGTGAAGGGCCTTTCTTGTTAGGCTGTCCATGCTCTAAGGATGGGTTCCTGTTTATCCTTGCCACGCAGCTAAGCTTACTGCATATTTATACCTCCCAAGGACTGTTCTCTGCCCAGAAATGCCCTGTCAAGGGTGTGGCATCACAAGGTTTCATCCAAGTTGTTTCAGGAATTGCTGACACTGTTGGGTGCAGTTCTATCTCCCAAAGCCTAGGGTGTGGCCCTTTAACCTGCCCCCTTCAGGAGAACTGGGAAAGGCAGTATCATTCCTAGTTATGAGTAAAGCGTCCACTTTCTTTTGTAACAATGAGGAACAGAAAGGACTGAAGCGTGATCTTTTGTCCAACTAAACCATTTATCTCCTTTTGTAGGTAAATTCAAATCCTGCCCAGTTATAGTTTTCAGTCACTGGATAATTCGAGGTAGGAGCCCTACTTTAGGTGATCCTAGGAACTCCTATGTTCAGAAAAGAATTTTCTTCCTACTATATAATTACAGTATGTAGCTGTCAATTTTAAGATTAATTTGGTAGAGCCTTACAGCAAAGTATGTATCTTGGTCACACACAGAGCTTGGAAAAAGTAAAAGATGTCTAAACCATAATCTTGGAGATTCTAACTCATAACATCTGGGCTGGGGTCCAGGGATCTAATTGTTTAGAGAGCCCCAAAAGTGGCTCAGATGTGAAGGCAGGGTTAAGAACCACCTGCCTTGGAAGATTTAAGGAAAACATATAAACTTGTACAAAGGACACAGAAGCAGTCAGTTTTAATTTTTTAGCCATGTTGGTAAAAAAGTTCATTTTCAGTACGTGGGTAACACCCAGGCCCTTTCCCATTATATCTAGGTATGCTACA
>NW_012115500.1:853828-855056 GCF_000951035.1 Colobus angolensis palliatus | reverse complement strand
AAAAAAAAAAAAAGCTAAGTAACAGACACAAAACTTCACAGGCAATCCTTGAATCTTTTCAAGATTCAAAGAAGGTCAGGAAGGGTGGATAAGCCTGATACCCCAAGAGAAAGGGCAGCTTTAAGAGCATACCTGGATTTTGAGCCTGGCAGATGAGGCTGCTATCAATCCAGCAATGTTGTAATCACCCAACAGGTTCTTCTTGCCTGCTGCATAGGGAAATCCAATTCACTGAGACAGTGTTGAGGTTGTAAAGAAATAGTCTAATTAATGCAAGGCCAGCCAAGCAGAGAGACAGGAGTTTAAGATTACTAAAATCTGCCTCCCTGAGAGCTCAGAGGCCAGAGTTTTTATAGATAATTTGGTGGGCAGGGAACTAGGGAATAGTTGAAGATGAAATCTTAGGGGTGTGGAAAATGGTCCTTGTGCACTAAGCGTACCTCTGGGTGGGGACCACAGGACTGGTTGAGTCAGGAGTCATGCACCCTGGTAGGGTATGTCAGTTGCCAGAATGCAAAAATGTGAAAAACAATTCAATAGATCAATCTGAGGTTCTACACTAGTGATCTTATCTATAAGAGAAACTGGGGAAGTCACAAATCTTGTAAGCTACGGCCACATAACTTCTGAGCAGTAAGGGATTACAAAAACTACACCTACATTTTGGCAGAAGTCAGGCACTCCATAATCCTAATATTGTGGGTTTTCATTAGTCTTACAAAGGCTATTTCAGTCCCTGAACAAGGAGGGGATCCGTTTTAGAGAGGGACTATTATCATCCTTGCCTTAAAGTTAAACTAGAAATTAAATTCCTCCCAAGGTTAGTTTGGCCTATGCCCAACGGGCTGAATGAGGACAGCCAGCCCGTGAGGCTAGAAGCAAGATGGAGTCAGCCATGCTAGACTTCGCCCATTGTCATAATCTTTGCATTATTAGCTGGTTTCAATGTGCTGGAGAGGATGAAGGGTGGAGTGGGAAAGTACTGCAGGAATCAAAGAGGAAAGAATGGGGCCGGCATGGTGGCTCATGCCTGTAATCCCAGCACTGTGGGAGGCGGAGGCAGGAGGATCACCTGAGATCAGGAGTTCAAGACCAGCCTGGCCAACATGGTGAAACCCTTTCCCTACTAAAAATACAAAAATTTGAACCTGGGAGGCAGAGGTTGCAGTGAGCCAAGGTCGCACCACTGCACTCCAGCCTGGGTGACAGAGCAAGACTCTGTCTCCAA
>NW_012115500.1:851004-853628 GCF_000951035.1 Colobus angolensis palliatus | reverse complement strand
GGATAAACAAAACCAAAAGCTGCTGCTTAAAAAAAAAAAAAAAGTAACACTTGAGTTCATACAGTTAAAAATGAATAATCAAATAAATGAGGTAGAACAGACAAATCTCCCATGCAGAATTTCAAATAATTTATGTAGGTACTCTGTCTTCATGGAGGTGGAGCATAACTCCCGGTTCCTTCATTAAATGTGAGCTATACATAACGACTTCCTGCAAAAGATTAAGGAAAAGGAAGGGATGAGTAACTTTACAGTGGAGAGGACTGACAGACTACTTCAGCCTGATGATCAAGGTCAACATAAAAAGTCAAGTCACGTTAATAGCACGTACCTCCGGTATGTAACTGCCCGGTGGGTTCACCTTGCCCATTTCCTAGACAGAGCCAATTTATAAAGATAGGCGAATTGTAATAGAGAAAGTAATTCATGTAGAGCCGCCTGTGCAGGAGACCAGAGTTTTATTATTACTCAAATCTGTCTCCCGAAGCATTCAGGGATAATTTTTAAGGATAATATGGTGGGTGGGGGAAGGACAGTGTGTCGTGTTGATTGGTTAGGTCAGAGATGAAATAATAGGGAATTACGGCCTCTTGCACTGAGTCAGTTCCTGGGTGAGGGCCACAAGATCAGATGAGGCAGTTTATTGATCTGGGTGGTGGTGCCAGCTGATCTATCAAGTGCAGGGTCTGTAAAGTATCTCAAGCACTGATCTTAAGAGCAGTCTAGGGAGGGTCAGAATCTTGTAGCCTCCAGCTGCATGACTCCTAAACCATACCATCTAACCTTGTGGCTCATTTGTTAGTCCGACAAAGGGAGTCCCCAGGCAAGAAGGAGGTTTGTTTTGGGAAAGGGCTGTCATCATCTTTGTTTTAACCTATAAACTAAGTTCCTCCCAAAGTTCAGCCTAAGCCCAGGACTGAACAAGGACAGTTTGGAGGGTGAAGGGGTGGCCTGCCCCTCCACACCTGTGGACATTTCTCGTCAGGTGGAACAAGAGATCTGAGAAAAGAAAGAGACACAGAGACAAAGTATAGAGAAAGAAAAGTGGGTCCAGGGGACTGATGCTCAGCATACAGAGGGCCCGCGCCAGCACTGGTCTCTGAGTTCCCTCAGTATTTATTGATCATTATCTTTACCATCTCCGAGAGGGGGATGTGGCAGGAAAATAGGGTAATAGTGGGGAGAGGGCCAGCAGGAAAACGTGAACAAAGATCTCTGTGTCATAAATAAGTTTAAGGAAAGGTGCTGTGCCTTGATGTGCATGTATACAAACATCTCCACAAACATTTCCGTGCATTACAGAGCAGCATTGCCACTAGCATGTCTCACCTCCAGCCCTAAGGTGGTTTTCTCCTATCCCAGTAAATAGAACATACAATCGGGTTTTACACCGAGACATTCCATTGCCTAGGGACGAGCAGGAGACAGATGCCTTCCTCTATCTCAACTGCAAAGAGGCCTTCCTCTTTTACTAATCCTCCTCAGCACAGACGCTTTATGGGTGTTGGGCTGGGGGGCGCTGGGGGACGGTCAGGTCAGGTCTTTCCCTTTCCACGAGGCCATATTTCAGACTATCACATGGGGAGAAACCTTGGACAATACCTGGCTTTCCTAGGCAGAGGTCCCTGGGGCCTTCCGCAGTGTTTGTCTCTGGGTACTTGAGATTAGAGAATGGTGAGGACTTTTAACAAGCATACTGCCTTCAGGCACTTGTTTAACAAAGCACATCCTGCCTAGCCCTAAATCCATTAAACCTTGAGTAAACACAGCACGTCTCTGCAAGCACAGGGCTGGGGGCAGGGTTACAGATTAAGAGCATCTCTTCAAACAGAAGAATTTTTCTTAGTATAGAACAAAATGGAGTCTCTTATGTCTACTTCTTTCTACATAGACACAGTAACAGTCTGATGTCTCTTTCTTTTCCTCACAGAAGTTAGAAGCAAGATGGAGTTGGTTAGATCAGCTGTCTTTCACTGTCTCAGTTATAATTTTGCAATGGCAGGTATAATGTGATAAAAATGATGCTTACCTCTATGGTCTTCCTTCTCAAAACCCCTAATCCCAGTCTAATCATGAGACTATAAACTCCACTAGAGTGGAATTTTTCTTTTCTTTTCTTTTTTTTTTAAGGCAGAGTCTCACTCTGTCACTCAGGCTGGAGTGCAGTGGTATAATCTTGGCTCACTACAACCTCTACCTTCCACGTATAAGCAATTCTCATGCCTCAGCCTCCTGAGTAGCTGGGACTACAGGCGCATGCCACCATGCCTGGCTAATTTTTGTATTTTTACTGGAGATGGGGTTTCACCACGTTGGCCAGGCTGGGCTCGAACTCCCAGCCTCAAGTGATCCACCCACCTTGGCCTCCTAAAGTGCAGGGATTACAGGCGTGAGCCGCCACACCCAGCCTAGAGTGGCATCTTAAAATATACTTGACCAGTACGCCTCAAAACTGTCAAGGTCATCAAAAACAAAAAAAGTCTGAGAAAATCTGTCACAGTGTTAGGCCCAGACCGCTTATTCCCCAAAGAAGACCACCAGAGTCCAGAGTCAAAGCCAAGCGGCAAGGATCTTTACTGCAAGTTCGAACTTGGTCCCTCCGTTCCACAACATACAAGAGGGCC